>NW_026294802.1:54868548-55391048 GCF_026119805.1 Tympanuchus pallidicinctus
GAACATACACACACAAAATGCACAAAGTCATCAAAATCTGTGACCATACACACACATACAAATGTATGGTTACAAGTCAATTTATATATTAATGACTTTATAAGACATCTTGGTGCTACACTGAATTTTAGTCTGTTACCTTGTGCACTACGTTTCAAACAGAAGCAAAAAATTGCTTCAAGTTAGTGATTCTAGGAAAAGCTACACTCAGGAAAAAATGTGTATATATACATCTGGAATTTGGAAGAGCTAACTAATACAGCCCTGAACCACCAGGTTAACAAACATCAGATGCACTCAGACCGATGCAATTTCCTTATTCCTTTGGATTGTCAGAAAAAGCATCATGGTAATATCCTGAGAAGTTACATTAAATTTAACTTAGAGATGTTCATAAAACCACAAAATACCATGATTGAAATTATTTATATGACAACCTATTTAAAAGAGCACTCTTCAAAGCCAGTCATTTTTCAAAGGAATATGGCTGAGAAGGCCAGAGTCCTTACTACAAAGGAATTTTTTAATTATTAAAAACAACAACAACAACAACAAACCATACAAAGATCACATAACAGTTCAGAATAAGAAGCATAATGCACGTAATGCAGAGAAAAATCAAGCAGCACACTATGCAGTTTCCACCACTTGCACAAATTCCATTGCTTTGGGTAGCTGCAGCTCAGCACAGGGCTATGCCCACCAGATTCTTCACTCTTTATACAATGTTTCCAGAAACGTTATGTAGGAGGGATGTTGCATACACAATCTCTACTGTTCAATTACTGTCACATCACATTGTATCTACGGCTCCTGGGGGGGGGGGGGGCAGTGACTCATTTTATGACACATACACCTTCCACTGCTGTTCCAGAGTCGTACCACACTAGATTTTCAATGACAAAGTTTATTTTAGTTGAGCTGGGCAACTCAATTGCTGGCAGGTGCAAACCTTTGCTAACTGCAATCAAGTCAGCATCACAGCAAGACTGTACAATGATAGACAACTTTCTAGCTTAATTTTTCAGATATTCAGGTGCTTAGCTTTAACACATACAATTACATATATAATATACTGAATTTCACATATGTATATGAGCAAATCCCCCTACATTAACAAACTGCAAAGCAAGAAATTGCCTTTTAAAGCCTTAGCCTGAAAATTCTTTCCTCTCTACACAGGTAAAATGCATTATGCCAAGCGCACAAACATGAACGCAGCTGAACTCGCACAGCAGCCCCTTGCACACAAGTCTTTCAAGTAACAATTTACAGCACAACACATTCTACATTTCGGCAAAGCAAGGACTTGTTGGTAAGATGGAATGATCTACTTGCATAAACATTGAGACCATGTATTGAGAACACTGCAACAGTACATGACAAGCAACGCGTTTTCAATATAAATAAAAGCTTTCCATGTCAATCAACTGCATATAGTAGAAGAAATTAATTAAATCCATGATGCATGAAATTTAACTTAATTTCTCACCCACAAATTTCAGTGGAAAAAACAGAAATACAAACTCAGATGCACAAAGTGCTCGGTGGAATCACTCCTGATAACCTCGGTTACTTAAGACACCGGGATATATGGTTTGGATACAGTCTGCTTCTGATGCTACGTCTCACAGCAGCATCCAAACAACCAGTCCACATCATCTGGAACCCTACAGTTGAGAAAGTCACCTTTAATTTACACCTGGCTACCACATGCTTGCACGTCAGCACGTTTTTACAAGTACTGTATATTTTATACTGCATCCGCTCAGTCATTTCAGCTTTTAAACGGTCTGGGAATGTTTACTAAACTTTCAGTATCTTTATTTGGAAAACACTATACAATGGAAAGAGAACACATCACACATTGTTACATTGTTACAGCTTTCTTAGCTTTCTCTATTCTTCACTGCTGATACAATCTTTCTTTAAGAGGTGTTTTCAACCCTGCTTAGATACACAATAAATTCAGACAGACACTGTCTTTACAACATAAAAGATCTATAAAACAAACACGACTCAGTATGGTTGGCTCTCCATTGAGGAAAAAAAAAAAGCACAAGCTACCTCATTATCTATACCTGCTCTAAATCACAACAGCCACAATCTCCAAATTCTTCAAAACAGGGGAGAACAAGCATACAAACTGAAGAACACAGAAAGGCAGCTCAAACAGGAGTTCAGCATTCTACTTCAATAACCACCACGAGCATCAGCAAAATACATCTCAGCACTCACATGCCCACGTTTTAACCAAATATTTCCTAACTGACTGCCAACTTTGCCCATCAGCCTAAACGAACTTAAAATCCTTTAACACTCGGACTAACACTAATTTGCCTTGCACGCTGTATGCAGACTGAATGGAGGAGGTGTAGCTCCTCCATCTCCAGACAATAAAAAATCCTTCACATTGAGCACTTATTAGAGGTTAGAAGTAAACACATGTAAGAAATTTCTCCCAAGCTCAGAGAAGTCTAATCCATTTGCAAACATCGGAGGAACAGACAGTCTGAAATCCTTCTAACCAACATCTTCCATAGTCAATGAAGTAAAGAGCTTGAAGACTTCCATTGCACCAGTCATCCACAGTTACAAAGCATTAAAAGCTCAGGTCAGCAGAAGGACACACTGCAAACCAATGAACAGACAAAGTGAAAGCTCACGTCAAGAAAAATGTCACACGAATTATGGAACTGGTTCACAAGATAAACTTCAAATTGTGCCACAGGTTGAACTTCTGCAGTAATGGTAGCAGTTATCTCACATTTATGTTTATCACGTCTGATTTTGTAAGTTTCAGCTCACAAAAGATGACAAGATTTGTATTTCTGCCATTAGCAACTGCTGACAAAATATGAGTATTAACAGCATGTTGAAATACTGCACTGGAAATTCCTAGGCTGTAACAAATGTAAAGCACAATGTATATACTATTCCAAAAGGAAACTAAAACACACTGTCTTATTTGCAGCCTCCCCTCCTGTATGGGTACAAGTGCAATGAAAGATAAAGGGACAGATCTCAGAATAAAACTGCACTAAGAAAAGTCAAATTCATTTTACTGCTAATGTTTATACTCATGTTAAGGAGATTTAATCCAGTGTCACGAACTTCCCTATGTTTCCTGAGTGACTTCATGGAAGTCAGAGCAGGTTCACTTACCAACCTCACGAACATCATTGCAAACTCTCTTCCCAGAGGATACAGCTCCATGCAAAGCAGCTCCTGCCCATAAAATGCAGCTTGGCCAAAACCTACAGATCCACTGTTCTGTATTACCCACAACAGATGCTCTCTTTTAGGGAGAAACAGTTAAAAAACACAAAAACAAAACAACACACAAACAAAACAAACCACGTGGTTATTTTTGAAGCTGCTTCCTCTGTCGCTGTTTTTAAGAGGCAGTTCTTAGGGAAACTACCAACAGGACAGCTGAGTCACTTCTCACATTAACAGCGTGTTGAATTTCTCTCACTGAATACACTTTTCATTTTGAAAATGAGAGAGAAAAGACAACGCTGGTTTCCTGTGACAGAAGAGTACAATTTTTCTACAAGTGTCACAGCAGCCTTTCAGTTTGGTACAGTTTGGCCAGCTATTTACGGAACATTGGTGAAGGGACAGACCAAACCCATGGCTCCACACTACATGAACACACGGAGTTCACCTTGTTTCAAAGTTCTGAAATTATAACAGCCTTACCCTACAGAGTCACATTCAATGAAAAGCCAGGTACAGAATATACAGTCCACAGCTAATTGGAGTATAAGAATTTCCTGACTGTTCAATTTCATGGCATTTAAGGCTCTACCTTCCCCTCCTCAACATCCCGGATGTCAATCCATGCTGTAACCTGATTTAATTTGCCAGATGATGGGATGGGAATATGCTACAATGGCATATTACTGTAACTACGATGCTCTTTCGCTCTCAACTTTTCATCAAAGACGACGAGTTTTGCTTTTAAAAGAAGCACGATTAATTACATCTAAAAATAGTGCATCTCAAATTAGTCTGCATTTGAAGAGTACAGAAACTACAGAGCCAGGGAAGTTCTTCAAACAATCATCAGAAAATATTTCCCCCAGTAAACCACACAAAATGCAGCACAGCTTCCTTGTGCAGAAAAATAAATAAGTCAATGTATTCCACAATGGCTACAAATCATTCAGATATAGTAGGTTCAAGTTCATTATGCAGAGAGAATTACTTCTTTCTTTCCAGTAACTTTATGATTAAAGTCATGCTTTTTGTGTTGTTGCTGTTGTCCTGCTAAAATGAAATGGAATTCCATTCAGAGCAACTTTAATTTCAACACCCAGTACACATTATAGTACTTCTATGGCACAATGAAAAAGTAATTGAAACTTTTCTCCAAACCTCTGCAGACTTCCTGATGTCCTGCACGCAGCACAGCCGGAAACTTGGACTTGCCCCTAAACTGCTGCAAGCTTGGCATGCAGAGAGCATCTCAGGGTGGGGGAGAAAAGGGGAGGAGGAAAAAGAGGGGAGTGGAGAAAACTAGAGGAGAAATTTAGGCATGCACACACATCAACCAGACAAGAAGCCTCAGAACAAGTTCAGCAAGGAAACACCTATAAAATGATTTTTTGCCTGGATATAAAGCTTTTATGACTTCAATTTTTCTTTTTGAAGTATTCCTTACTCTGAAAGTGTAAGGTAAAGAAAACAAACGAAGGACAAAAGAAAATTCTATAGTGATACCCTATGAACTGTGTTAAAAGAAAAAAAAAAAAAAAAAAAAATGCACACACAAAGAGCCATACATAAAACACAAATACTGCCAGCAACACAATGAAACTACCCCAAAATATGAAAATACCAACACGCACGACTGTGCTGTTTATGAACTGGATGGCACATATCTTGTTTTCTCCTGGGAATAAGCTTGTGTGACTTTCTCACACACAGGTTGAACAGAAGCAAGCAAGGAAGAAAGCCTCTAGAAGAGTCAGTGTCAAACTTATGGCCATCTAGATCTCATACCCAAGTCACACAGCTAAAGACTGTCATTACATGCAAGAACCCAAGAGCAGCAAAAGAGCTCAGTGAGTTCATTTTCTCTGTAAATTCCTGTTTTTTGTCTGAAGCAGATCACACTGTCCCTGTGAAAGCTGCCCTAAAGTTTCAGCAACCCAGTCAGACCAAATGAACCATCAAATCATCTTCTAACATCTATTTATCAACCTGCACAAGCAAGTCTCACAAGACTTAAACACGAGTCTTCCACTGCTTCTAGCATTCAATCCAACTTTCCACCTATGAGCATCTTGCTTAAGCCTATTTTACAAACCTGTTAAAACAGCGAAGTACTTCATGTACAAGATAGAAACAGCACTTGCTTCTCAGATAAAAACACAGGAAAACTTCAATTGCCTTGGGGCTTCATTTGTTTCCTCTTACCATGTAACTGGCTGGGAGTTGCTGTCACTTCAAGCCACTGCTCTGTCCCAACTATCATTTAGAAGATATTTAGCACCACACACACTTCATTACAGAAAGGTAGCAGACATTAAGAACAATACATCCATTTTCCTCTGCCATGGTTATGAGTTCAAAAGTTCTCCGTTTCAATACCATTTGAAAAACCAATGCATCACACAATAAGTGGGTGTTGGAGAATCAGGAAAAGCACACAGTTAGGCCTGATCTAAATGGTAACATAAGCATAACCACAAGCCCTGAAACTAAATAGTCAACTCAATTTATATTATTTCAAACATTTTCTGCAGCATGAACTCCTTTGCCTCTCAAGGCACAAGTTCAGCTCCTCCCCTGCAGAGCATCAAGCTGTAAGAGCAACAAATCAAGAAACAATGGACTGATGAAAATGTGTCAGAGTCAAGATAGGATAAATGATAAGTAAAAGGATATCAGACAGTTGTGCATCAGACTAATTAGACCCTTTTATAAGATACTGTCTCCAACTTCAACTGCTACTCTTTAATGATTTGATTTCTCAAATGGAATGGTGCCAACTTCAATCAAAACCTTACCAATACTTTCTGTCACAGATGTGAATGAGCAGTGATGCTAGGCACAGCATACTGTGCACGAAATACAGTTGGGGAATTACCCCTATACTGAATTTGCAACTTCTTTTACTACGTCCATGTCAAGAAATCAGCATAAAATCCATCACATTATAGTACAGATTAATTTCCCTTAAATTCTAAACTGTAAAAACAAGGACAAGTTAAAAGGTATAAGGTCTGATGACCATAAAACTCAGAATTAATTCTTTAAAAGAAAAACAGAAAGCTTTCAGCTCAGATAAAATTTTAAGCAGGTGATACTGACACAACAAAGCTAGAACTATAACTGGATGCATAAGACAACTTTAGAGCTAAAATAGCATCATAGCTCAAATACAGAAGACATAAGGGTGTTTATTTCAAGTTTTGTTACATATTTGTACCATCTTTAATGGAGGTCGTCAGATCTTTCACATGCATGGGTTAATTACTTTGGTAATACCTCCAGCCCACATTAAGGTATGGTTGACATACTTTGAGTTTGTTTCACTATGCATTTAAGTGAATGTTTCTCTTCATTACCAGCTGTTCTTCAGTGAACCTGGAAATTCAGTATCATTGGAAAACTAAGCCAAACTCCAAGAGTCCAGGAAGGAGTCAATTTCAAATGAATTAGGCTTTTCATTTCTTTTTTTGTTTCCCCTCCTGTAACTTTAGTCAAATTACACAGAAACTATAATTTATAAAAATGCCATTAGGTAACATCCTAATTCAGTGTTCAAGAAGCCAAAAAGCTGGACTTATGAAATAAAATACAAAGCATTCCAAAATGTTTTACAGACTAGTAATAATTATAGAAAAGTAACTATAGAAGCTGAATAGAAGCACATCACTTAGGTAGGTCTTCAATTTGGGAAAAAAAAAAAAAAAAATCATTAATTTCTTTTTAATGAGGATTGTTTTTCTTATAACCGTTTCAGCGCACTATAAATTTAAAGGAGATCTGCTCAGGCCACCAACACCAAATTTGATTCTCTCCTGCCACTTTGCATTTATATTCCGAGGCAGTAGAGTTGCCTGGTGACAGCCTCTCCGCTTCAACAGCAGCTGGCAAGCACTCCGTGTCCTAGGAAATAGTTAACTCATATTTCATCCTACGATTCCACGTGGCGATCTGGAAGTGCCAGCACCACCCAGGGCAGAATTTACAAGTTACAATTTTTCTTAACTCTCAGAAGCAATAAAGAAAGCAAAATAAACGGCCCATCATACGTAGCTAGCACACAGCAAACAGTAACCCAGAGTTAGTGCATCGTCTAGAGTTCAGTACCAGACACAAGTGGTGATTGCATAAATCTGTCAATTTAGCTTATGTTTCCAGAATGCAAATTCTCAAGTTACGCAAGGTAAGACCAAAGCAACCGGCGAGTTGACGTGTTTACAAGAAACAGTCTCCCTCTTTAATATTTACAAGGCGTGTGTTTCAGCATCGCTTATGTACGCTGATCAGCTTCCCCAAGATCGGTTTTGCTGAATGGTCAAGCATACGTAGCGCCAGAATGTATTTATTCATGTCAGCTTTTTAAAGCAAAAATATGAGATTTATATTCGCAAAGTGACAGTTTATAGCCAACATAATTCATATGTAACAATGGCACGTTAATAAGCACTGTCACTCAATTAATTTTAAGATAAATTTTTGCATAATGTCACATTTCCTACTTTCCTGTGTCAGCCAGCTAATTTTAAATTCTCTTTGTTGTTTTGAAGAAGGCCGGGAACAACATTTTAATGCAATATTGCTGTTTAGGAATACTATATTAAAAGAAACACACATAAAAACACAACATGGCCATTGCAATCAATCAACTACATTACAAAAAGCTTAAAGACTTCATTAACGAAAACAAACTGCATTTTCCAACGTACTTCCAGACCCTTCATTACTATAAAATTGTTTATAAACCTTAAAACATTTTCCAAACTGCATTATTTTCACCACATATTACAGAACGCTTGACAGAGTAACACCTCTAAAAAAAATCCAGTTTCTCAAATTCTACCATCATAAATTCTGATAGACATATTATTAGTCAAATACCTACCAGGCACTGTATAAATATATTTGCTGCCACACAGACCATCACATTTCAGGTTTAATCTGAACTGATTGAAAAAGCACTTGAACAGAAGTGTTCCAGCCAACCATAAGCTCTTGAAGTATTATAATAAAAAACAAACAAAAAAAATCCACAGTAAACCACAACTCTTCTGCAGTTGAATAATTGGCTAAACTACACAGAGAATACCTTCTTTGTTAAACGTGCAACAGTGAATACTGATTTCTAAGCCTCAAGCTATGTAACTTTGCAGTGTCTAAAACTCTGACCTTACTTTCATACTCTCAATATTGATAGTATCAAACCAGTTTCAGTTTCAAAGTTACCACGTGTTACTTCAGTAGAATACACCTGCTCCCAATGACTGTTGTGCTTTACTGATCTGCACAAATGCCTCCTCTTATGGGAACCTCCTTGAAAAGCAATATAAGATCATATATAAAAGCTCTTCTGAACCATTCTGGGTTTTCAGAGCTTCAAAATTTCTGAAATTCTCTCTCTGTTTATTTCAGAATGCTTTAGTTATTCAAATGGCATTGAACAGATACTATCAACAATGAAATTGTGCCAAAGAAAAGTGGCAGTATAGCATTTTTCAGGATACATTTTTACGAAGAGCAATAATAGCATGTTGTGGTTTCTACAAGAGTGTACACTTCCTTAGAGAGTCATGCTTAATTCTGTTACAACTACTGAAATCTAAACGACTACTACGTTTTAAGGCAAGCAAGTTCACATATAAATTAGCAATAATCGCCTTGTTTGTACACTTAAGAACATAACCTTGTGCCCTTCAGTACTTAATTTCATGTTTTTGTTTCAACTTCAACTGCATAACACTCCTATCTCAACTTATCAGCCATATTAGCACTCTTCATCCTACCAAAATGTTACTGCAAACTTGCAAGGGTCAGTAAACAGAAAAAGAAACAGACTGGACTGGTCAGAGTGAACATCAACAACAGCTACATCACTGCATGCTGTGAAAGCCTACAAGCCAAGGCACTGCATGAGAAGAAAGCTCATAAAAACAGGGAAAGCGTTCAATACGTTCTCCTGCAAAAACTTTCTGTGGAGTCAGACGGGTCGATGGTGGATGTTGAGCTTCTTGAACAGCATTCAAAATTTAGTGAAGAGGGTCCAGGGGAAGAGGTCTTGATTTGGTAAAACACACCTTATGTACCTAATGACCAGAAGATGAAAGAAAAAAATAGATTCCCTCTTTCAGAATAAAAGTTCATTACCAAGACAGCATCCAGCACTGGGGGAGGACTGTGGGTATGTGCACACCACAGTACTGACGTACTTTGTATGAGCAATGCTTCCAGCAACTATTAACAGTGCTCAATTTCTGCCATGTGTGATGCTATAATAAAAGATGGCTTCTAAAAAAGGAAGCATAGTACATTTAAAGCAGTACCAACAGCTCAAAGAGTTATTTGTTCTATGTAAAGAGGAGCCTGCTGATATTCAGTGCAACTAGACAGGAAACCTACCATATCCGTAAAAAAAAGTATTTTTGGTACTGCAGAAAATGAAAGGCTATCAGAAGAACGCTTAATTGCAAAACAGGAGCGTGCAGGGAATCTTTAAAGATACTGGGCGCTTCCAAGACGTGTGCAAGCACTTGTCCTGCTGCCACAAGCAGCCCAGTGCGGTGTTGAAGCACGTCACAGATCACGTTATATTCACTGAACAACAAGCCCTGAAAAGCAGGTATGCAGAAAACCACCGATTCCATTTATTTCCCTTATCATCTCCCCGCCCACTTTTATTACATAAGAAAATCCCATTTTCAGACTTTTTCCATAACTGCCAGTTCTTGACAATCTGCCCACCCTTAGCAGCTCCACTGAAAATATTTTGTCCTTTACTATAAATTTCAAAGGAAACCTAAAAATGCAGCTTTAAACCACTTCCACTTTTTTTTTTCTCTCCACAGGTTTATCTGCAAGGCAGCAAAGTGCACGCAGATGGCCATCAGCTCCCATTGTGCTGCCATGCAAATCTATTGATGGTGACCAAAGAAAGGAGAAGTGCAAGCTGTCAGGACAGGGGCAGCACCATCAGATTCTCCTCGATCTGCACATTGTAACTGATTTGCAAAAACAAGCAGTATTACACAGACAGGAAGGAAAGATGTGTCCTATAGACAAAAGGTCCTCGGATACAACTTCTCAGAATAACTCAGAGAACTGATGGAGAAGAACATAAGAATGTTCAGAGGCTTTTCTCACAGCATTTGGTAGAAAAAAACACCAAGAGGGAGCCTTGTGTTATTGCACAGCTGAACGTTTAGCATCAATAAGCAGAAAATGAGGAGGAAAATGATTCTTAAAATCAAGAAGAAAGCTCTAAACCACTACAGTACGCCCAATAGAGACAGCTGCTTTTAACAGACAAACACACCTTAAACATGAGGATACACTCCTCTCCCATTAGCTCGTACCACGCCTAATCAGGCTTCCAAGCTCTTCACATCCTTGCTGCTACTCCTGAATTTATACACTTTTGTACTGTAATCAAGGGACTTCAGTCTGCTGACTGAAGAGAATCAACAGGTTGCTTTTGAGAACTCTCAATCCCCAACTGCTATTTGCCCTATATTCCAGTATTTTCCTTCTTGAAATGTAAACATGTACATCAGTAATTGCAGTATCGCACCACTAATACTTCACACCATTATTCTATAGTGGTTCTATTCCTATTTCTTAAATGATATTTTTACTACAAACATATATGTTTAATTTTTAAACATGAAAGATTAAATTAGAAGCTACACACACAAACAAACTCCTCTTTAAAAGGGTCAAAACACTGTATTTACACCTACTAGCATTCACCTTTTTACTACAACCTTTATAACTGAGCTTAAGTTTGCTTTGAACAAAACAGGGTTCTCAGCGATACAAGCACAAGAAAAAGCCCTGCATACAGTTAGTCTACAAAGAATTAACTGGATTAATTAGCAAGGGATTTGAGAAGCAGCTTGGAGCTAGAAAACCAAAACACTAAATTGTTTAAATACTTTGGCGATGGATCAAGGTTTCTAGGCAGCCCTATGTTCCATTCTCTTTTTTTTTTCTTTTGCTCGGTGTTTTAACACATTTAACCTGACAAGGTACTTTTTCATGAGATATGAATGACACTGTCAAAATACTCAAAAAGAAGATGTGAATTAAAAAATGCCACAAGCTGTTAGCAATTCTGCCAACATATATGAGCCCAGGCAACACTAATTAAAAATCAATAGCTTGGGACATAAATAGCTCTTATCTCTGTTATAGTATATCTCTAACATAATTCTTTCATAAAGAAAAAAGCCAATGTCTTTGCTATTATACTGACTGAATTGACCACAACAAAGCAAAGAAATATGGCAAAAATGCTGAGCAAAGAAACACATAAGAGAGAGGGAGGACAGGAGTATGAATGACTGGAATGTTTCAACCTTGCACCATCATTAACACATAACTGGTTGGAAACAGCCACTCCACAAATATTTGCAGAGTAAGTTACCAGGAGGAACATGCCAGGTTTTTACTGCTAACATAATTCTATACAAAAGTCCTGTATGCCAAAGAAATAATAGTGCATTTCTCTGTTAGCCAGACCTTATTAATCATTATTCTTTACTGTGTATCTCAACTGAAGATAAATTACTGCAAATTCTCTGATAATTAAAAAATAAGGGTGAGAAGAAAAGAGCCAGCAAACAGCATTCGGTCTCTTCTTCTGTAATAATATGATGTTCAAATTAACATCAGGAGGTATCTAAGCTAAAAGACATAAACTAAGCCAGGAACTTAAGTCAGCACTTCTGTAAGCTGTTTTCAAGCATCTGGCTTATGGAGACTTGAAAGAACTAAACCCATTTTCTAATAAGAGACCATTCAAGATGCATCAGATTTGTGCATGCTTTGGGTCAGCCATACTTAATTATGAGAACTCAGACATCTGAACAGTTTCTACAGATTTTTTTTTTTTTTAAGAATAAACAAAAATCATACCAAAACAGAAAGGTTACGTTTAGTTTTACTTCTTGTCTAGTGAATCCTGAATTATTTATTAATTACTGATGATGGAGATATCATACACCTCCATACTTGTCCATCACTTGAAGAAAGGCATTAACCAGGCAAAAAAAAATTTAGCAAAAAATTTCCTTGAGTTTAAAATAAAAAGGAAAAAAATCATTTACATAAGACCTAAATATACACAGGTGAAGGAAATAAAACTTCTGAGGTGCCCATACAAAAAAACAGTGGAAAAGAAAATAACAAAACAGTAGCACCCTTAAAGTGAAGTTTACAGGACCAAAAGACAAATGTGAGCTTTCAGGAACATCTTGTCTGAGCTAACCATAAGCATGTGCAGTAATGCTTGACTCAGAAGACAGCTTTGCTGTATCTGCAGAGGAACATCAACAGCAAACATTGGTAAGGCTACAGTGGACAGGCAGCCATTCGGGAATTAACGTCTGGAACACACAAATGGTGGAATTACAATTTTCAGAAATACAGATCAGAAATACTGAACATACGCAAGCAAGACTCCACCTCAGTAAAATTATATGCCAAACAGAAACATATTGATAGGAATAATCAGATTAAATAAAAACGTATTTCCATCATGGCATACAGTCACAAAGTACAAGCCTTTCAAATCTTAAATGACAACATTTCACTAAGTCGGCTGGATTTCAACTTCTATTAGATGAATTTTGGGACATGCCTTTTTTTTTTCCTGCTCCCACTCCCTCACTACAACTCCACTTTAAAACAAATGTAGGTTATTGACCAGAGTGCAGCCCAAAAAAATCAAAGATCCTATTCACAGTTTGCAGACACCAGGTGTGAAGACAGTAAAAAAGACAACCTCAGCTGCCACAAGATCTTCCAGACTGTCTTACTTTTCAACGATGTATAGTCAAAAACACACACTTATGTGGAGAACAGTGCAAGGAGGAAAGAAGGCAAGCAGAAAAAGAAAGTTAATGCAGCACTATTACACTCCATTTGGAAGGAGCTGGGGCTGTTAGTTCATTTATTTATTGTTATTATTATTAGAACACAGAACCAGAGCTCATACTGACCCCCTAAATCAAAAGATTTGAAATTCCAGACTTCTCCAATAATGCTTCATCTCAATGTAAAAATACAAACCATCACTTCATTAACATTTCAATCACCCACTACACTGAAGGCTCAGGAAAACAAAAATTCAGAAGCTCTGTTACATCATCCTTCTCTCCATTCTATCATTATAAATTAAACTGATTATAAGATGGAGAAGTAATTTGCAAACTCTTTCAAAGGACATGATTTACATTTTTCCTCTGCAGTGATGAAGATATCCCCCTAACATGCTGAACATGTGTTAAATATTAACTGAAGATACTTCTACCACATATATAGTATGTATCTCTATCTGTACATATGGCAAAAAGTAGAAGACATCTTTATGTCCTGGGTTTACTTTTAGTATTCCAACATTGTTTATAATACTGGCACAAATACTGCCACCAATAAAGAAACAAACATTAAAAAGGTGTCCTTTAAGCTTTCCTTTAAGGCATCCACAGTAATGGCATAATTTGCTCTGGACATCATTAAAATGTAAAGTTAATGAGGATTCAGCTGAAAACAGAAGAAATGTAACCTATTTTCAGGCAAAACTTCTAACACTGCAATCAGAGGGAAAACCTCTTTGATGTCTCTTTGTCTCTTCTCATTAATTTTCTTTTCGTAAAAAAAAAAAAAAACAAAGGCTGTTTAAACTAAAAAATGCATAGAAGTTTAAACATGGTAATTATAGTCAAGCTGCAATGAGGTCGCTAGGTTTTTAAAACTTTGAGATAAACAAAATTGGGATGTATGACTATTTTAAAAACGATGTGAATAAATACTCAATTGTTCATGTGAAATCCACTGCATTCCAAGGGGTAGGTCTATGTATGGAACTGATTCAGGTTGGTTTACTGAAGGACCTAATTCCATATCCAGGGTAAAAAAAGCAATCAAGAAATAGATCAAAAAAGAAAAGCACCATCAGTACTGCATTGCTAGATATCACAATTGGTATTTCAGGAGTAACAAAGCATATACTTTGCAATCTCCAAGTGGCAAACTGAGATTCTGTTACTTTTTACCTCTACAGTTAAAATACAAAGTACTGAACCATTAAATAACTCTATTTACTCACTAACTCGGATTTATGAATACTGCCCACAGCAGTGCACTTCTTTCCATGAGAAAATACTTTAAAAAGCTATTCAGTTAAAAAGCACCAACAGAATCCAAGACGCACGGAAGCACTACGTATTTTTAGTGAACAGTTAATGAGCCATAATCAAAATGATTTTAATATCATTAAAAACAAAAACAAAGATAAATTCTCAAAAACAAAGTTAAGATACTTAAAGTAAAAGCAACAAACATGCAGGACAAGCATTATCTTCAATGTGTAAGAACATCATTCACAACAGAGCAAGATACACAGATATCTACAGCATTTTTCCATGTCAAATGTCATATCCAGACAAAACGGCGTGACTAACGTATTAATGTGATAATTAGAAGTATGAGTTGTAATGGGTTTGTGGACATAGGTAACAGTTCTACAGATAATTTCGTGCCCTATGTGATCTACTTTTATTTGTTTGATAGACCACTAGAATTAAACCAAGTAAATGATCTACAGACAAGCATCACATAAAACTAAACTCTGATATACTATAGAGACAAGTGGAGAGCAGCTTCGGAAGACTGTCTCATGCTTATTGGAAGGAAAGTGGTCTATTTGCTTATTGGTGAGGGTTGGGGTTTTTGTTGTTTTCGTTTGGGTTTTTAACGACGCATTTTACCACCGTTTGATTCTGCCCTTTACCACAGGCTGGTTCTGGTCTACAATCTCTTCAGAGTCAATTTCCATTCTGCTGTATCTTTTTCTCTTGTCCTACTATCTTTCCTTACTTGTCTGCACCATCCTACAGTCATTAACAAAAAAATAAAGAACACGGTTTGAATAATATTAAATGAAATACAAATCTTACAAACAGATGAAGGACACCTGATTCTACTGTGAAACTATACTGTGATAATTAACTGTTTTGTCTTCACAATTCAGTATCTGAATTTTTATTACTTACTTCCTATAGCAGTCATTTATATATTTAAGAGTCTTTGAAACAGAAGATCTCAAAGATATATAAGCATTTTACAGGTCAACTTGACATACCTGAAGAATCACTCACTTAAGGGATAAAAGTATATAAGAACTAATTCAAAAGAAGTAATGTCACTGTTATTTATACTCCTAACTATGTCGTTTCAACATATTTCTCATATTTTATCTTTAAAGGAAGATGGGATTCAGTAAATCCCATTAGAATGCAATGAGAGTTGCTAGTTCAGCTCCCTTCAGTAACATATGAAATCCGTGAATGAATTCAGTGTGTAAAAATACTGCTAAAAATACTCCCAACAAGGTTTTACTTTGTTTCTTTTCGCTCCTACTCTACACCTGTAACAGCCAATTAAGTCTAGGACAGATCACATATTTTGGTACAGTGAATATTATTTTGGCAATAGCTCTTCCTTCCTGTTTTACTATGGGCCCTTCACCCTTAATTCCGTGTTCAGCTTTCTCAGTTTCTGTTCCAACTTCTGTGAAATAAGTTTTGTCAGAAACAACACGTAAAGGTGTCTTTAAAAAAAAACAAAAAAAACAAGCAAACAAACAAAAAAAACATAAAAATAACATTCACAAGAGCTAATTGATCTGTCAGCATTTGGAACCTTGAGAGGTAGATCTACCAAAACTGCAGGGCCACAGCAGGGCCAAATCACTCTTCACATCAGTCGCAAGTCAGGAGCATCTTCTGGAATTCCTTCTCTCATCAATGAGGGAGTTCAGCAGAGAGCAGGTAATGGCCCTTAATCACAGACAATGAGTATGCCAGCATATTAAGAGAATATGATGCTGTGATTAAACTATCTTACCTCTGTTATTCACAAACACAGGGGAGTGAACCACACACTGACCCATAACTGTGAATCAGCACACAGTAGCATTTTATACAGAAAACTGTGCTATTCTCTGACAGCACAAAAAATTGGAGTGTTTGTGTTCTTTAACATACAACTCAAAAAGAGTAAGGAACAATAATGGACCTGGATCACCTTTTGCTTCACCGAATTTACTTTGCTTGCCTGTTAAACTTATTCTCCGGGTAGAACTACTGGCCCCTGTATCAGCAGACCAAGTGTGGACACTGCTTACAACATCAGGGAAAAAAAAGTCCCTACTCTTAACCTACAGGGAGTCTTCTTTAAAGTCATTATTTCTTATTTATTTTCCATCTGAATGACACTCTAATTAAAGTTCTTTGTTCTGTACAAGTTACAGAAACATCTATTCTGAGATTAACAGCTGATTTCAGATGCACTAAGCAAAAGTTAACACTCCTTAATGAGATTACCTGTTGTGATTAAATAAGGACAAACAAAAACAAACCACCTTGGAAATTTCTGTGACTGAGTATGAACTACAGTTAAAATTACTCCTTTAATTTAAGTCAACACCTCCATAACAACTTTTTGACTCTATTCAAAATATAATCTGTTTGCAGTTATTGGGATAACAGCCCTACTTTTAAAGGAGCACATAAACATAATTAATGTTAATTGCAAGACGCCTGTGTCAAATTCTTAAATGCTTCAAATGGTGAAATATCGAATGCTTCAGTAGCATTTGGTATCTAAATTGAATCTCACAAGGACTCTTTAAAAAGAACCACTCCAACTCCTCTATGAATTCAAGGAAAATGCAAATACAGCTAGTGAATGAAAATTATTTGTTAAAACCATTTAAAAAAAGCTCTCTAAAAAAGTTTCAGTTTAGCAGTTAATTTCAACCTGCAGTTAAAAAGGCACTAGCTGTCAGTCAGTTTTCTCACCCAACTCTATCGTGAAAAGAAAAACTGACAGATCACAGGAGCTCGCCTTTGTAAACCAATTCAGGAACTTTCATGCTTCTTATTTGTTAGGTTAAAGGTTAAATTGCTGACCTCTGCCCTCCTGCTTAGCAGCCTTTCCCTTTTTCTGTAAAGCTTTATTTTGGGGCTGTATTTACATGGATTAGTCTCTTTTCACGCTAAGAAGGAATCTGTTCACAGCCAAAGCCTTAGTTCTGGTTGTACAAAAAGCAGTCACAATTATTCAGCAGCAGACAATGCCCATATTGTGGATTTACAAAAAAACCACCTCAGCCATGGCCAGCTCTGTCCTTGCTGCACAAAACAATAGAAGAAAAATCTTATCAAGCATTCAAGAGAAAGCAAACAAAGCAGGCCCACTGTGAACTTGATGAAGATGTCAAGCTCCTTTAAAAAATATATAAATCAACAAAAGAGTTTAAAGTCTTGTGAGTAAGACTTTCTGTGCAGAATTTTTCTCTCTAGTTAAACAGTGCCAGCAGCACCAATGCAGTGCAGACTAGTAAATACTTGAAATAGAAAAGTTTGTAGACAGAAGCAGTTAAAGCATGATGCAAAAAGAACAACAGATCTCTTCCCACAAAGTAAATTAAAGAAATGGAAGAACATTCATGATTACAGCTAGCTTTTTGCTCTTCATTAAAGCTAGCAGTATCAGCTAAGAACATACCTAAGGAATGTCTTAAGTACAATGTATGATGACTTGCAATATGACAAATTCTAAGATGTTTCATAAAGTGAATTATGTACTTGATTTATATCTAGAACTCAAACTGGAAACTGCCTTTGAACAAAATAGTTCAGACAGTGCTACTTGGTCTGGTTACTTCAGTCCTAGTAAGTTCTTTGTGAATGTCTTCCACCTTGTTGGTACTTGAAAGTGATTGAAGAAGCAGAAAACAAAGCAGCAGCTTAGGAGAATCACCATTCCCACATGCTTAGATTAGGTTATTTTTCCAATCACGTCTAATGAAGTTTGACACTGCACCATAAAGGTAGGATAGGAAAACTCGTGGTACCTGAATTACGGCACAAGTTCAACTCAAACCCTTTTTACCACAAAGGAATGTTTTGTATTTCCTTTGTTACTTATTTAATGTTACCTATTTCCTAATACATAACAGGAAGATTTCAAGCAACAAAATGTTTTCACTTCACAACATAAAGGTTGCTCTAGGGGTGCATGGATAAGGTTTGCTAACTTCTGAATTACTAACTCTTAACCTTACTGAAGTAACTTTGTTTATGTTCAAAAAAATGCACCAATTTTAGGAGGCACTGATGCATTACCTAAAATTACAACCTACAACAAAGAGAATATGGTAAGGGGTAGCAGTACGTGCACTCTGCAGAGGCAAAAGACTGCTAGTTCTCTCTACCTGAAGAAGTCCTATCATGGAAACCACAGTAACAACTGTAGAACACTTTCAGAGCCCAAGTACGTCATGATATCTCCCAGTAGAGTTAAGGACTTCTATAAATTTCAGTTATAACATTTGCGATGTACTGGAGGGGAGGGGAATAGAGGGAAGAGCTATTACAACACTAGGCTAGAACATGAAAAGTAAAGAAGGAAGTACTTAAACTACTCACAAGCTTCTAGTAGGAACAAGATTAGTAGTACATGCTACTCTCCGAGCCAATTCAAATGCAAATTCCATCCTTTCTCTCAAACAATGATAAACTCCCTCGGAGTTAATAGTTTCCTTCTAAGACTCATCTCTCTTTTCAACTTAGTGGTATGTTTTCAAAAAAAGAAAGAAGCACATGGTGAGTCTACAGCAAGACCTTTTAAATTCTGTCATAAAAGAAGTTGTATAAACTACATTTCCTTTACTAATCCAGTGAACATTTGTTAAACTCCAACACATTTATACTGTGTCCACGCTATCACATTTAGGCTTCTAACTTACCATGATTTAAAAAGAAAAAAAAAGAAAGAAATCCTTTAGCTGTACTAAACCATTTTAGCTTTTTCCTTGAACACACAGCAAGAATTTATGCTACACTCACAAAAAGATGAAAGATGAGGTCCTTGGAGAGAAAGGCCTTTTGGCACGCTACATGGCAAAGCTACAGCTTTGACACACTTTTATAAAGTCTGCTTTGGCGAGAACACAAAAACCCCATACAAAAGCATGCTACGTCCTCCCAGATAGGGGTGGAGGGGGACTGCCTTACTCTTATGAGCATTTACTTTCAAATTTTCATACTTTAGAGACTATTCTGATCTGTTACTTTAGACTAACAAATTCTTTTTCTGCACCAATAGTTTGACAGTTATGTTCCAATTCTCCTCAAAGCTCGTTCTAACAAGAGAGAACCTTTGGCTCAGGCCCAGCAAAATCCTCAAATTTGTCACACATTTCTGATGAATTATGTGCATCAATTTTAAGATCATAAAGTGCTTTGAGAACTGAAAGCAAGTGGTTAGCATAGTTTTGGTTTCTTTAGATAGGTATTTAAACCAAAACCTCTAATCATTTCTTTCTACCTGTGCATCTCAAAAGTTCTGGTGGAGAAAAATAAATGTTATAGCTGAGGTTCAAAAATAACAAACGCAGTTTGAGGGTAACAGTCATAAGCACGCACTACGTCAAAAGTGTCGAATGCCACATGATCTTCCAGAAGTCCAGAAGCAATGACTTATAACAGAAACAATTAAAGTTCCTTGTAGTTTACCTCAATGTCTATGAATTTTTAATATTACAAGATGTCAAGACAAAAGCATAAATCAGAAGTAAAGACTTCATAATCTCACAGAATGCATTCTTCCTTCCTTTACATGAGATTTAAAAACAGGAAAAGAAAATCAGTTAAATAATGGTATTCCATATGAGCATCTATTTTGCTCTTAAATCATGCACTGAATAAAATAATTCCAAAGAATAAAAGAATACCAAAGACACAGGTCCCCTCATGAAAACTTACTAAAAATTAAGACTGAAATAAGTAAGAAAACACTATACATATCCAAACAAGATCATCTATGAATGTATAAATAAAATCACTAGCATAACTTTAAGGTACAATTTAATTAGGAAATCTGTAATATATGGAAGACTTCATGCACTAGAAATACACAAATTACCAATCCTGAACACAGATGTTTAATTTCTAAACAATTCAGAGGAGAAAAGGCCAGAGAGCCTATAGCTGAACCAATCCAGCAATCTTTCCTTTCTCAATTCACACACTTCATTCTAGTTTGGCAGAGCTCTGTCTTGATTCAAAGAAAACAATTCACGATTTATCAGCTTTCATGAGCAGAAAGCACCTCCTGGGTGTTCTGGAGCTTACATTTCTAGAAATCAAATCATATGACAATTTAGGCCAGAAGGGACCTCAGGTCTCAAGTCCAACCCCTTGTGCAAAGCAGGGTCAGCTGTGAGGTCAGGTTCGGGCTGTCACGCAGTCCTTAAAATCGCAAAGGTTGGAGACTGCACAACCCGCACCCGTGTTCAACACCTCGCTGTGTGCATGGTGAACATGTTTCTCCTGATATCCTGTTAGAACACCTCGTTTCCATCTATGTCACCACCTCTCGTCCTCCCGCAGTGACTGGCATGACAGCCTGTCACCTTGATGAACATCTCATAGGTATGGAAGGCTGCTGCACAGGTCCCCTGAAGTCTTCCCCAAGCCGTACAAATCCAGCACTCTCAACCTCTCCTTGCAGGTGCTCCAGCTCACCTGCCATCTTTGTGGTCCTTCAGGAACACATTCCAATTTATCAATATCTTTCCTGGAGCCCAAGACAGTCTTTCTTCTTTTATAGTCACCTGCCTTGGAAACTGATGGAATTTTCCACATGGTAGACAATGCATAATGCTCTCATCTATTTAGAAGGGTTTTAACTAAGTAAACATTTAAGATTGTAAGATTGTTAAGTAATATACAAGCAATGAAGCTACTTGAATTTACAGTTGTCTGCTAGTAGTTAATAACAGCAGTAAATATTTCCTATATCTGCAAGAAGCAAACGAATCATGAAATATATTAAGGCCTTTAATTGCATGTGATATTTAACAGTCACTTGAAAAATACCCTTTCCTACACAAACTTTTTAGCTATTATTAACAAACTGAAGGCATATTTTATCATTCCAGAAGCCAGACAGTCTCCCACACCAGGACTTTTACAGCTTTGGAGCAATCCATTTTCCTCAAAACTATATTAGAAAATTGATGTAAGAATGAAATGCAATTTAAGTGATCAATACTATTATGATACTGAACATAAACTTCAAAGTCAGTTGTCTTAGCCAATTTTGGAATCCATCGCATAGGAAGAAAGGTTTTTAAACATGCCTGACAATTTGCTCCTTACGCATTTTTTATGTTTTGCCTTTTTTAATAGCAATTGTTCCTCATCATTTAATATACGTTCCTCTGACTCCAGTAAAATACAGATACATACTCTAGGTTTTCCAGCATAGAATAGCTAGCCAATGAAGAAGGGAAGACTGCAGAGACTCAAACAACAGATCCTGATGAGAACAGAAGGACGAAATATTTGGAGATGTGCTGATCTAAACCTTCTGTGAATAAGGGGCATCTCTTAACTTTCTTTTTAAAATGTGGGGAAAAAAATGCTTAAAGATTATTTAGACAATTAATTAACTTCAGAATGTATAAACTATCTTTTACACAGTAAAAGCAACTGAAGGTTTTGCACTTACAACTGAACAGAACAAACTTAAAAACACAACTGAAACTCCTACAGAATCAGCTGGTTTATAGAACAAGACGTATACTAAATTCTCCAATTAAAAACCTGTAAAGTAGTTTCAGTGCTTTTTAACCCACCTTCCCACAGCAGGGAATTAATCCCTCCAGGGGGATGCAAACACACTTCAAAGAGAAGATTATACCCAGACACTGGTACTGTACAATGTAATGTTTACGGTCAAATTTGTTCAGATTTTCTGGCACTAGAATCCAGGTCAGATGTGCAGAAACAAAGATTAGTTATTAAAAGGGCTCCTGCAGTTACATCTAGTAGTTGTGACGGTGCACAACAGTAGAACAAGCCAAAACTGTATTCCGGTTACAACTACTATGGAGGTTTTGGCACTAAAGGAAAAAGAGTTGCAGCAATTTTACCTTCACAGATGACAAAATCTTTACCTACAGATAGAGAAGGAGATAAATGGCTTCCTAGTCAAAGAAAGATCAAAATCCTTTCTACTGGTTTGTTGTACCATACATACAAAACACAATATTCTTTCATTTAAAAAAAAAAAGGTACATTATTACTTCAGTATATGTTGTCCAGTCCTATTCAGCATCTCTCCTTTTTGTAACAATCTAGAAACTGATATCACAAGACATCTTGAGATAAGTTCCAGGTATAGGAATTTCAACTTGATTTTATCAACTACACCAGCTGCACAAAGAAAAAAGGTATAACAAACATTCACAAATACACTTACATGCAGGTTTCAGCTGTTATGGGACTTCTCTAGCGTAAACATGGAATATTTCTCAGAAATTTTGAGTACAAATGTAGAACACTTTTGTGAGCATGTAAGAAACAGTAAGTAAATCAAATTTCATAGAAAACTATTCGGAGTATGTTGTGATTAAACTTAACCATTCCTTATGCGTGAGCAGCAAATACAAACCTGAAAATGCATTTATTTCTTCAACACAATGAAGTAAGAGCTTTTTCTATTTACAAAGACAAGGAATGCTGGAACCTCCACAAAAAAGGACAGATTCTCATTATTAGTTCCAACTGTAGAAGATTCTCTTTGCAGAACCAGTAAGACATCTATAAATCCAGACCAGCATAATATTGAATATACCTTATTATTTTACACTGCATGGTTCTTCAGGATAGTTTTTGCCATGAAACAGATAAAATTACAGTGTAAAACATTACCTTTCCCAATGCAACTGATGCCTGAATAAGTTACTTCTGCATACACTTCAAAGGTAGTTTCCGGATTTTGTCTGAAAGGAAAAAAAAGGATTTAGCTCTGAGAATTTCTGTTTCCAAATACATTTTTAATTACTCTAAAAGTCTAGACAGGTTCTAGGAACATACATATTACTATGAGAATTTGATAAAAATGGTTATCTTTTTTATTTGATCACCTCAGATTTTTCAGCCTCACAGGTACACACCAGGTGTACTGAAGTTGAGATTAGCTGGGAGAAATAGCATCTAAATTCTACTGGGCAAATACAGTTAAATAAAATCTAATAGAAATCAAGCACAGATCCTTTATGTCATTTCATTTATTTTGACTAGATACAGCAGTGTCACAGAGCTGTCATTCAGGAGCACTGCCAAAAAAAAAAAAAAAGCTTTTGTTCCAATCCTTGGCCATAATATTAAATGTTATTACACATCCAGCTTGCAAAAGGGAAGAAAGAGAACAACCTCGTCTTACCCAGCATCCCAAACCAAGAATATAAACATGTCAAGGAGCTGAGCCCATTCCTCAGGCAATTTATATCATCTTTGTCCTACTTCAACAGCAAAACTTATTTAAAAAAACAAACATTTCTACTCATGCCACAAACCCAGTTCCCACAGCTGAAGTGGCACTAAGCCAAACCCTAAACCTATCTAAATTAATAGAAAGCCTGCCACTGCTTTAGGATATACTGCCACTGCTATAGGATCACACTCTACAGTTTCACAAACCACCTCTCAGGAGCAATGATATTGTTCACAACTCAATTAATTTTAATTTATTTTTCCACAAGTTCCATCCAATTTGCATGCAGGAACCATTTTTCAGGAAACCACACTGGTAAGTCACAAAAAAACTAAAATCAACAAATTGTTGCTTTGAATTATGAATAAACCTGCAAATTCTCTTTGTGCAACACAGAGGCGCTGCAGCACATCATTGTGTCAGATATTGAGATTCTTAGCTACACTCCTACCATCATGGCACAGGATGACTACATGATATGGCATCTACTTAACATCAGAAATGAGCTTTCCTTTAAGATACACTGCTGTGCAGTCTGACCTTACCAAACTTGTTCATACCTATTTTTAGCACTAAGTTTTCTCAATTTATTTTATAAATTTTCCAATACTTTTACAACTAATAGATAAAATAACAAACACCTTTTTAGTATTATATTAAGGTCTGTGTTTAAATTCTTTAGTGAAAATACTTCTTAATGCAGCTGGCAGGAACACGTACTATATACCAAAACTTTCAAATCAAAAGACTTTAAATTTTATATTTTAATATCCCATGACAAACATCCACTTATTTCTACAAACAGTTCAGTAAAAGTAACTTTGCCAAGTTAGAAACTTGGTATTAAAGACTGCATTCAACAAGCGAACACCTCAGTATGAGAATGAAGTCAGCAGGAGAATGAAGTCATTGTTAAATTCTGAATATTTTAAAGCTTTTCTGCAGAATTAAGGAAACAACTCACTGTGAGACTTCATACACTCTGCAAATACAGCATAAACATGCACTAATATGTATATTTTGCAGCCCCTTTTTATGATTGTTAGCCTCCCCTGCAGACAGCTGATACCACGCACGCACTGTACTGAAATCTCATCCCTGACGTTGTTCACAGCATTATGAACTTCAAAACTCACACACGGTTTTTTCCCTCCAAAAAACTTCCAGGTAACTTAAAGAGCCACGGTCAGTTATCAAGAGAACAACACAGATGTGACCAAAAAAATACATGGAACATGTGTGTAAATACCCTACTTGTTTGATGACCGAATAATCAGAAAAGTGCAATTTTTTATGAGTAGTAATTTAAATTGAGTTCTATGAGAAAAAAATACTGTTGTGATAAACCCTATTCATAGGAATTATTTCAAATCTGTTTGATGTATGAATAGCTGTAGTATCACAGCAATTCACAGGAAACTCAATCTTAAAATGAAATATTTTTTAAACTAAGCCTTACACAACTGTTACAGTCAAAATAATCTCTGTTACCAAAGTGCAAGGGACTTATGAATAAACTCTTGATATCTATCAACTCTTCAAGAAAAATATATTAGATCGAGTCCATAGTTGCAAATCCAATTCAGAAATCACATTTCCAACCCTATATTTTCACCTTTTCTGCCATGTATTCCATTCCTTAAGTAGATAAATGTTACATCTCTGTACATAGCAAGCTCTATGATAAAAGTCTCAGGCTAATGTTAGGGTTCTCTTCTTTCAGCAGTGAAACAAAATTGCCTCTGAAATGAAGATTGGCACGAACACATTTAAAAAGCATTTAACACTGAAGGTTACCAGGAAGTGAGAGCAGCCAGGTTAAGCAAATTCCTATTTTGTCAGTGTCTCTGGAACAAAGCACCTTGCACACGCCAATGTTCCAATGCGAGGCTCAACTCAACAGCAGAACCCAGTGTTACCTTTATTCACCTGAGGCTATACACAAGCCCAAAGCTTATGGGATTACTGGCAGCTTCCTAATTTCTTCCACTTTGTTTCGATGCAGCTACTGGTAACCTTCTTTAAGCAGTCTTTCACTTTAATGATTCATTACTATAAATCCATCAAAAATATAACTGACACATACGCCTGGGTTTTATGCAGAGCATATCGCAGTGATCAAGTGCCAGGAAGCTTAATATCCCTCATAACTGTTGATCTATAGCAAGAAGTAAGAAACCTGACTACAGGAATTTTGCTAGGGTTTCAAGATTCTTTGGCATCAATCAAAATGCAAGAGAAGGCAAACACTGCTTGTGGATCTGATACATATACAGTGGAATCACATTTCAAGTTAGTCTTTGGTAGTCTTTCAGTTGGTTTAAAACAAGATCATAAAAAGTAACTTCAGACCATATTCTTTAAGTGACCAATACAAAGGTGACAGCTGTGAGGCCCACAGCTGCAAGCTGCAGACAAAACCTTCACTCTGCTGCCAAAATGGCAACAATTTTAGGTTCTACCTTTACTTGGAATGCAAAGAGTTTAATTCATTTTTCTGACCTTGATTTTTTTGTAGCAACAGCTAAGAGCACATATTTCAAAGAAGTGCAAAATTTATGCCCATCCTAGAAAAAGAAACAAGTTTTCTGGAATCAAACATAATTTCAGCACTGTCACTACAATCACTCAGTACCCATTTGCATTTTCTTAAAACACCAACACACTTAAGTCCACCCAGCCTAGGAGCAAGGAAACTTAAAGGTACAACACACAAAGGATGTGTCCTGCAGTCTTACATTCAGTCTTACATTAAGCAACAGAGTTAAAAGTTAAAGCCCTCTGTTACCCTGAAGAACAACATGTTAAATGCCGCAGAGCAATTGCTCAGCAGCACTGATAAGACACTGCTCGAGGAAAAGCAGGCTGACTGGATGCCCTTCTCCAGCACACAGCCATCAGCACCCCACTCGGCAGTAGTGTTATTGCACGTCCACCAGTCTCAGGTGAACAGAATTCAACTGGAACAACATTATGGATGAACCGGGCTCAGTAGTGCTTACTGATATAAATTCTGTTTAAAAGGTTTATGAAAATAAAAGAAGTACTGAGGGCACAGACCCGCAGGCCTAGCAGATCAACCAGCTCCAGCACTTCTCGCCTTCTTCCCTCAAGCTCCCTTGGCAGTGAAGCTTAGAGGTGCCACAGCCACGCTGCCCCCTTCCTTCAGGGCACTAACGCAGGCAACGAGGCTTTGATCAACCCCGACTCTACCGCACCCCCAGAACAGATGTCACCAGTGCTGACAGTTAACACGTTCCGGCTCCAGCAGCCCCACTCCTCCTAAAGGCCTGCGCCGACTGACAAACAAACCCAGTGCCGCCGCGCCGGGCCCCGCTCTGCCGCCCAGAGGTCCGGGCCCGGCCGGCTGCGGGCAGGAATCGGCACTGCTCCCCTCAGGGCCGCGCAGCTCCCGCCGCTCCGTCGGGGCCTTCCCGCCCTGCCCACTGCCGCCCCTCGTCCTCGTCGCCCCACACCCGAGGCCCGCGGCCTGGCCCGGGGTCCCGCCCGCGCGGCCTCCACACGGAGCTAGGAGGAGGGCGGGGAAGTGCCCTTCTCGCTCCGGAGCCCTCCAGCTTTCCTCAGGGAGCGGGGCCAGGGGGGAGGCACTCACTTGATCCTGGATCCCATGGTCTCTGGGGAGCCGCATAGGCCCGAGCCAGAGAGAGCCAGGGGGAGGGGGACCGGAGCTCGGCGGGCCGCGCTACCTCCGCCACTCGCCCCCTCACTCCATCCCGGGCAGCGCCGCCGTCGCTCGAGCCGAGTCACGGCGCGGGGGCTGCCGGGAGCTGTAGTGCGGCGGGGCCATTGGCAGGGAGCCGGACTGCCGCGCGCCCAGCGGCGGGAGGGCGGTAACGGTCGCCGCGCGCTCCCGACGGCTCCGCCCCCGCGGCTCACCTCAGGCGGGTGGAGCAGGGCTCGCGCCGAGCGCGGGACGCACCTGAAGTGCGGCGCGAGCCGGACGGATGTTGGTTTCCTGCCCATTCCCGCTCCTCGCGTCCCGCAGTGGGGGCTGGCGGGTCAGCCACCCCCTGAGAGGGCCCAAGTGTTCCACGGGCGCGACCCAGAGCTCTGGGGATGGATGCCCGCGGCAGGTGAGGGTCAGGACCGTAAAGCCCTGCGAGGAGGCGAGCGTCTCCGTGCCGCTGTGCGTGACGATAACGCGTTGCGGCCCGCGGGCGGAAAGAAAAGTCCGGAGCCTGAGGGCAGCCGAGAAGGCTAAGAGAAAAGACGAGTTGCCACAACGAGGGGCTTGATGCTCCTCCAGAATCACGATAGAACATCCTACGCAGCTGGTACAGAAACAGAAGCTGCTGAAGGGCAGTAGGAAGTACTGCGAGCCCGAGTAATGTCACACGGGGACTGGAGGCTTCTCAGAGAAGCGGAGGGGAGGTGAAATGCAGCCCGCTGAAAGGAGCACACAAATTAACCCAGAAGTTAGAGTGAGACAGAAAGCGTGCCTCCAGGGAGCTGGCAAACAGGAGCAAACAGGTACCCCCACATTATTGAACGTTTACAGGAGGTTGTGAGAAATCTTTGGGTAATTTCTAGGGAGTTTAACAATTTCTGGCTTTTGGAGTTAGAGATGATCTGCAGCTCGGAATAAAACGTTAGAAGTTCACTTTAGAAAGAGCTGCGTGCTGCAGGCTGGCTGCTCGGCACAGGGCTGGCGCTGAGCTGGGCGCATCTCTGCTGTGCCTGCTGGGTCCTCCTTCAGGTAATGAGCACAAAGTTAAGGTAAGTGGTTACGCAGGGAATCCCGGAAGATATATTTACAGTTGCAAGTTGAAATGTTTGGGGTGATGAGAAAAAGGAGCACTACCAATCCTCACCTGAGTATTAAGTGGTGTAAGAATTGAATTTCATGCACTAGGCTGAGAGGGCAGCAGAGGTGGGGGATGAACTGGTGTGGGCTGGTAAGTAACAAATGCAAGAAACAAATGGCTTTTAAAAGTAGTGTTTGGGGATTACCTTTAAACATTTCTCAGTGAAATGTGTATTTGGTAGGTAACTGATTTGTAATGAGACTGTTTTCCTAACCCTGAGGGAAGAAATAATATCAGCAGCCCTTTGTAGATGCCTTTTCACCAGCGGCTTCTCAGCCTATATAATGTGATATGAATGGCAGAACTTTTGAGCAGGAAGTATTACAGTTACACAGATCATGGAATAGGTGTGGAGAATTGATCTGAAAGCCAATGTGTTTGTACCTTTCAAAAAGAAGTTGATCTACTTCAAATAAAGTAATACAGAGTAGATTAATAAGAATAGAGTAATAAAGAGGAATTAAATCAATAAAAACAGGTGGAATAAGATCATTAAACGCAGCATAGGTGTTCCTGTTCAAGTGCAGGAAGTTTTTCTCTCTGCCTAGTATTACTTCATTTGTCCTCCAAACTGTAGAACTTTTTTTTGTTTTTTTTTTTTATTTACCTGGGATGTTTATCTAAATCAGCTTCTACTAGGTAGCTCAAATTGCATTTTCTGTAGTTCTGTTGATGGCAGTAAGGTCTGCAGCTGGTCCAATCTTTTGATGGTAATTGTATGAGAGTTACAAGGCAGTAGCAGTGGCGAAGCCCCTAAGGAAAGGGGGTTTAACCACATAAGGGTTATAGCAATGCCTCCTGGCCTATCCATGGAGCAGTGTTTTTGAATGTCTGAGAATGGATGAGCTGATTAACCGTGAATCACCCTCCCAAAAGAGATGAAGTATTAATAGCATACAAAAGGGAAGCAGAAGGGAAACTTCAGGCAAAGGAAAATAATCCAGGAATTAAAAGACTGGTGAAAGCCTTAGGATGCTTTCCAGATTAACCAGAAAAGCTTAATTCAATACAACAGAAATAAAGATTTTACGTTATATCCTCTAGGATGAATTTGGGTGAATATGGCTGAACCTACATTTTAATACCTCAGGTACCCACAGCAATGAAAATTCATTTTATTGTAAAAAACGTAGCTCTTGCTTCTGCTCACTTAGTGACAACCCTTCTGAACTGTGCTGTAATCTTGATTTACTTGGGAAATAGTCTCAGCTGCATCTCACACAATGGAAGTGCCAAGAAACAAAATGCTGGCTTCATAGATCAATAGCTGCACCTAAAAGGTTATGCCTTGAAACAGAATATTCTGCTACCTGAATAACATTGATTACAATGTGCATGTATGGTTTTCCACAATTCTCAGTGGGCTAAGATTAAGAAAATCCTTGTAAATGTTTGTAAACCAACAGAAATCTTGTTAAAGATAACATTTTTTTCCTTGTGTGAGTTATTTAATCAACCTCAAGTTGGTAATTCTTGTCATTAACAAGTATGCCTCATGAGTTGTGGATCAGGTCATTGGCCCATCATATGTGCAAACAGCCTCCAGAAGCGTTCACATATGTTGCTTTGGGAAAAAAAGAGCCTGTTCCCAATGCTCCCAAACTATGATTCATCAGGCATTGCTAGGACTGCTGGTTAGCCTCCAGAGGCATTGGTTTGTGCTCTCAAATGTATATAATTTGGCGTATGTACCTACTCATACAGATGGAAATAGTTACATCTACTTGTTTTCTGCAACAGTAATCTGTAACTGTAAAGTGCCACTTATCTCTGGGAAATACAAAACAAATTACAAGAACTAACACACACACAAAGCAAAAAGGAAAGTTGTTAGAACATAACTGACAAGTTAAATCAAAGGTCTGTCTAGCTCAGCATTCTGTCTCCAACACAGGATACTGGCAGTGTTGAAGGAAGCGTGTAAGAGCAGGGGAGTATCTAAGAATCCTCTCCAAGCCTCCCATAAATTCAAGTATTTTCTCAGTGCTGTTTTTATATGATACCTTTGGGTGGATTTTTATATTTCCATGGATTTGTTGCTTTTAAATCTATAGTTTAAAATCCAATCCCTTTCCTGGCATGGAGTTTCCATAGGTTGATGGAAGGCCAGGTAAAGAAAACACTTCCATTTGTCTGCATTGAATCAGCCAGAATTATTTAGTTTGATCTCCATTAAATCTTATATGAGAAATACCAGGGAAGGACTGTTTATCTTTTTCATGTCATCCATGACTTCACAGACCTTATGGTTTCCTTGGCAAAATAAGAAACACAGAGGTATCTCAAGTTTTCTCATAAAGCGAAAGAGGTTCTTTCCTTCTGCGTCTGCATAGCAGTGTGACATTATGCGTACTTTCTATATAGTACATAAAAAGCTAAGTAAGCAGTGAAATACCTTTCCTTTTAAGTGTTTGAAGTACCGTACACTGAATGACCTTTTCATTCTCCATTCACAAAGAAATACGAAATAACTATTCTTATTTCTGAAACCCGTGATTATACCAATAGCTATAACTCAGGCCCATGAAGTCCTTTCATATAAAGAGCCATGCTGGAGACTCATTCCCTTAAAGAAAAGAGCCCAGGATGATTGACCTGAAATGACCTCTTCATTTTTTAGTGAAAGGAGATCTAAATATGGCAAACATTTCCTTGTGCTGCTGTCTCTTAAGAGACTACATTTTCCCCCATAAGAATCTCCTATGAGAAATATAAAGAAAAAGTTAATCAGTTTTACAGGAAAGCTAGCAAAATGTCTACTAGAGCTATCAGTTCAGAAAATCTATTTTATTCTGTTTCTTATTTCCACTGCTTGGATCACTTACAACATGGATCATATTTTCTGTTTCAGGGTCTTTAAACATGCATTTATGTTGTTGACCTAAGGAATTAAAGAATCACAAGTCTGCCACCGTAAAAAATGGTGTTAAAATTACTAAAATTAACTATTATTTTTAAAGAAACACAAAAATCCTATTTTTTCTTTCAGTTTGCCCTATTTTCTCTTTTTTGAGAGAAAACTAATCCAAGCATCCAAACTGAGGTCAGAGGATGATTATTAAAAATTGTTCTTTTCTTTAAATTTCATTTTGGAATGTTGAAAAAGTCTGTGCTCCTTCTCACATCGTTCAATACCTGGAGCTAGTGATAAAGCTCAGGTCAAAGAATTACTGATCTAGCTGGCCATTATATTTCTTTGAAAGCAGAATATAGATTTAAAAAAACACAATTCAACCTGAAGCCCAGCTGAAGAACTACAGAAACCATGAAGCACTGAGATTTCAGGAGAACTTCTGCTTTGTGGGAGATCAGGTGGTGCTTCAGTTTGTAGCTTTAAACTGTTCCAGATTCTTTCCATTGCAGAAATGGCCACATTATGAAAAAAATGAAATAGCACTTCTGCGATGTTAGCCAGCTGTTTGGGCAATGGGAAAGTATGAAGTCAAGCCAAGATTGAACTGCATAATGTTAAACCAAGATTAACTTCATACTTTTGTGTGGAAATTTGATTTAGAAATGTAGGGATTCGTGGCTGACCTGCAGATGATCCATTTATTATCATTTATAATTGTCCTTTGTTTATTAAATTACGTAAAACATGCAGCTTTATTCTTGACACACTGCAGGTTCACAAGACAGGAGAGGTTTCTTCCCAAACTGTATTTGTTACTTAAGAAGAATAAGAGCACTGTTATTTCTTGATATGTTTGATTCCATTATGATTCCATTCCACACTGGGGAAAAAGTCCCAGGACACAAACCAAAGTGCTCTTCTCCAAATTTCACTCATTTTATACATCATAAAAAGTCAATTTATTTATGTAATTACTGTAACTGTACCACATTGAGATGTAATGAGGAAATACCACAAGCTAGGAAGTACCATCCCCTTCTGTATTTAATGAAGGAGCTTTAAATAGTAAACTGCAGCAGACTGTTTTTGCGAGACTGCAGGTACCTTCCCTTCCTCTGAAATAGGGATAAAATCCTGCTGGAAGTGCTCTTTTCTAACTGGTTCTGAATCTTTTGCAGAATAATTTATAATCCTATAGTGGGAATCTCAATACTCCAATAATTCTGCCTCTAAAATGGAGATACCATTAATAAATTTGATTTATTGTAATTTTAGGAAGCCTAGATGGCATTTCACCAGTGTGTCAGTAATGCCCTTGGTCTTTGTTACTAATTATCCTTAAGTATATGCCTTTTCCTAGACTTTCCATTTAGTTTTGCGGGGATGTTAAAAAAAAAAAAAAAAAAAAAAAAAAGTTTTGAAATATATATATATATATTTGTTTTAATTGTAGAGCTATAAAGACTTAAGTCAAGAGAAGAAAAGCCTCCCTTAAGTAATACACAGGAGTTGGTTTATAAAGTAACTAAAGTTGAACCACTAAGTAATAGTGACCACAGTATAATTAACTTCAACATCCTCAGGGGAGAGATTGTACAAAAAAAAAAAAAAAGAGGAAGCTAGTTAAAAAGACCCTAAAGTCAGAAGTGAGGAAATTAAAATCCTTAGACTCAGCATGGAGGCTACTTGAGCAACCATAACAGTGCAACAGAAAGCATGCATAATCCTGAACAAAAAAGGAAGCTGACAAGCAAAAATGGATGATGGAGATACAGAAAGGCTCAAGTATAGTCAAACTTACATTTTTTTCTCAAGGTAGAAATTTAACTTTTGAAGTGAACAGGGATAAAATACTGTGGCTAAGATGCACAGAAGATTAGAAGGATGACAGAGGATTTGAGGAGCAGATAGCCTGACATGAAAACAAGATTTTTTCAAGTACTAAGAAGCAGAAAGCCTGCAAGAGATTTTGTAAGTCCAGCGGACTGTATGGTAGAAAAGTGAGAAAGCTAATGAGAATACAGAGAGTGAAGTGAATTGTTTGCATTAACATTTTACATAAAATTTAGGCAAAATAGATCTACTGAACTTCCTCCTGCTAGGCAATGTAGAGGAGGTTTTGTCAACCACAGAAAATAAAGGAAGATGTGCTGGAACGCATTCACGAATTAAATTTTAAAACTACTTACTGAGTCTAGAGAATAAGTTCTGAGGGGATCTAAAAAAATCACCTACAAGAATATGCAACCTGTTTAAGATCAGTATGTCTGCTGGAGTGCAGTTACCCTCTATAGAAGATGAAGAGTGGTTCTGGGAATGTCAACATGGAGATCTGTATGTCAGTAATAAGAAACAGGAACAGTTGCACATCACTTAGATTAGGATGATGTGGTCAGAGTTTGAATGGGGGGGGAGGGAAATGACATCAAATATACCCCATTGATTGACATTAAAATATCTGTTAAGTGTAAAAAAGTGGGAATAAACACTGATGTTACACAATGCAATGTGTGTTCAAGAGCATCTCTTCCTCAAATTTGCATTATCCAGGCAAAATGTGTTACATTTAAAAATAGCCAGCAACATTACATTAACTATGATGAGTATGTATGTACAGTTCCATCTCTAATGTTGGACTCAGTTCTCACCTTCTCAGTCTAAAAAGATGCAGTAAAAATAAATATTCCTGCAGATATTCCAGAGACACAACATTAATCAAGCTATTAAACACATAATTTCCATTGAAAGAGAGTGTAAGATGTTTAGATTAATTAACTGAGAAAGTTTACCCAAGTAAATATTTAAGCTGTTACAGAAACAGGTACTACAGATAAGCTGCTTCTCATCCTATGCAAAAGCAATGGGATGCCCAGTCCAATGGGAAGCAGATAATCAAGAATTGTTTTCAGTTCTTTGTTAACACAGCTTATAAATAGACCATGCGTTCCTCAGATATCATAAAATGCAAACCTTTATAAATAGTCTAAAGGTAACTAGAATCTTAGAATATATCTGATTGTATTACTTGGTGTGAACAATTTCAGGGATGCATGCGCTAGCAGTGTACAGTGTGAATCTCACCAAATTTCAGCCATATTAAAGAGCCAGAACAATCTAGGCTAGTTGTGTAGACTTTCTTTATTAGCAGAAAGAAACAGATGGCCTGGGATCTTACCCTAAAATGAATGGAAGTGCCTTTTTCTCTCTGTTGGATAGAGTGCTGAGATTACTTAGTTTTAGGGCACGAAGTACAAGGAGAAATGAGCCATGTCCTGACTACCTGGAATTAAGAAGCTTTTCTCCTGGAAAACATTCTGGGGATTCAGATAATCATTTAAGGGGACAGGTCATTGCATTAGACAGGCTATTTGCTGAAGATTCCATTTAGATAGTCAAATGTGGTCTATCTGCATTGCAGCATTTGAGGGAATCAGAAACGTAACCAGGATAATTGTGGGATTTTGAAAGGAAATCTGTAAGAAACTGATGGCCTTGCATGGACTCAAGTGGTTTATATGATGAACAAAAGCTGTTGGAAAGAAACCCCAAGGATGGTAGGAGGTAACTGGTAATGACAGACTTTCCCCAACAATTGTGTTCCATATAATGTATTTTGTGATCAGTCTATAAACTCCTAAATCACTTTTGGATCCTTGGGCTTCATCAGAGAAGGAAACTTACTGTTTTGCAGTGTTAAAACTTCTTAACATTATAAACTTTATGTTTTCTGTGCAAGGTGACATAATAAAATTGCCAAATTTTATCTGCCAGTGGATTGTGTAAAAGTGGAGAAATAGAAAAGTCAGTATTAAATCCAGTGCTTTACTGAAATAAATCATGGCAAACTGCAAAACATTTGGTCATAAGGAAAAGCACATTGCTCAAGTTTCCATAATTACTTTTTCATATCTATGAGGGAACCTGGCATTCAAAATAATTCTGTTCCTTTGCCAACATTGTGACCTCTTACACCGTTGTACTGCAAAGTTACAATCTGATATACTGAGATCTAATCCTAAAGAATCTTTCCTACTTAGTTAGCTTCAGTCTGAGCTTAAACAATGTTTATTGTGTTGCTGTAGTGAATCTCTGCTTAGCCATCAAATTGTTGTGCATGCAAACATGCATGAAAACAAGGAAGTGTGTCCACCTGGATTTTTTTGTTTGTTTGTTTGTTTTGATTTGATTTGTTTTATTTTAATAGGTCTGTAATGATTGTTTTATGTACTTATACAAACTATCCTACTTACAAACTATCACCAAAGTAGTGCCTAAGAGTCCTAATACATAAATGTTATAGACTTATATAGTAAAGATGAAATAACTCCAGTTATTCCAATTTCACCCTCTTTTGCATTTCATCATTCGGAACTGTTGTCTGAATTCTCATTTTTAAATCTTGTCCTTGATTTCCATGACCCCATTCTTGGTTCTTCTGTAGCATCTCTTTGTCATTTCTTCTCCTTCACATCCCCAACTTCCTGAAGGTAGTTAGCAGACCTATATTTTCTTCCTTCTCTCCCGTCTGACTAAATCTTATTTTGGTGTAATGGCAGCACTGTATTGCCTGCTGTCAGATCTACTTATTTATTCCAAACCTGCTTCCTTTTATCCAAAGTAAAATCTCACCTTGTCTTCTTGAAAGCTCTGCGTAGGTACCTAATCTCTCTGCTAGCATGGGGCTAAAGAGAACTGGAATCTTTCCTTTTCAGCCAGTTGTCCTCTGTTTGTAATCACTAGGCACATTCAGATTCATAACCATGTATGATCAATGCTTTTGTTTTGAAAATATGTTTTGCTTGAACAAAGTCCAAAACTCTTTACATATGGAAAGAAAAGAAAAAGAAAAAGGAACATGGAGATAAAATAAAGAAGCATAAAGATATATATCAAGAAACCTGAATATTGAAGTATTCTGGCTTCAGAGAAGATAAAGCATTAGTAAAGAAAAAACAGCCTTCTTCTACATTGACCCCCTGGTGTGCTTTAACTGTGACCTCAAGAAGCCGTATCTAGATAGGAGAGGGAGTTCAGTTTCCAAAGGCCCATTCAATTGTAAGCTCCTCTGCAAAGTCTCCCAACATGGGGTCCAATTAGTGCCTCTTGTATTGGTGAATTTTTTTTTAGAGAACCTGCTGAAAGCAACTGGAATAAGATTGTCAGAGTAACTTTAGACAGGCTACTATATGGCTACACATCTCTATCATTTTCATTCAAGGTAGATTTTTACTGAAGTCAGCCGAAGATTTTGACTAAGCAATGTGGGATCTGGTCCATACTTCTGCTAAGTTTTTATCCTTGCCTGATTCCTATTTCTGCCATCCACTTTGCAGACTTTATTAGTTTTTCTGTAAATTAGAAGTAATAATATTAACTACTTCTGTTAAGTGCTTATTGTCTTATCAGTGAAAAAAAGGCAATATTTAATTTCTTAAATGACCTATCTTCGCCAAATCATCAGAGCCCGTATAAATCATTCTAAATTAGGGCCTTGAGAAACGTTGGGTCCCAAGCTAAGCTTTATAAATTCTGGAAAGATTCAGAAAAGAAACTAAGTATAAGGTCCATCAATTACAAGTTTTCCAAACAACAGCAAAACTATGTTAATTATTCAAAGAAATCAAATCACATTAACCCTGAGTTCAGGTTGTAAAACCATGTGAAACCATTTTCCTTTGGTACAACCCAAAGATCTACTATACATATGGAAAGAGAAGGAAATAAGAAAACTGAACTGAAGTAATCCTCCTGCTCGGAGGGCACTGGGTTATCAGTCTGGCTCTGGGCAGCCTGGTCTGGTGCTTGGTGAACCTGCCCATGGCAGGGGGGTTGAAACTAGATGATCTTTAAGGTCCTTTTCAACCCAGGCCATTCCATGATATGATATGATTCTATGATTCTATGACTGTTTCTTATCCGCAGATAACAAAAAGTAAACTAAAAATGTGTAATTCTCTGATGTGCTTGAGCTAGAGCATATTAACTGTTAGACTGTCACTGCGTAATTGAGACTGACTGCTGCTTAAAATACAGTAGAAAGAATTAGCATTGTAAAATGTTGATTGGATATGTTACGATTCTAAAACAAGGCAGAAGCTTTGTCCTGGTCAGTATTTTAAGCTAATTATTTGTTACTGTTTGTTATTTGTTTGACTGATACAACACAGGGAGGAATGTTTAAAACAAACCAACACAGGAAAAAAAATGAAACACCACTGTCTGCAGCTCAGAAACTAATAATGCTCTCCTATAGAATAATCATCTAGTTGAGTCTATGTAAACCCAACTGAGGACCACAGAATCAGGTCCACTGCTTCTATTTTACACTTAGCTACTCTCTTACATCAGATGAAGAGGTACCACAAAGTCTATTGTAAGAAGAATTGCTTCTTTCTATGTGAATTCCTGCTCACCAATGATTACTGACAAATACTCCATTGGGAAGATGAAATAATTAAATAAACAATTTAGAAGCTGATGTAGAAAAGCATTGGTTGCTCTCACTCAGCTCAGCAGGCTCTTGAGATACTGAACTCCTTGCCAGCGTAACAACAGATTTGGAAATACCTGGAGTTCCCATTTCTGTACCTGTAATAAGGCAGTAAGGTCGGAAGTGGTAAATGGTGGAAGATAATTAGTACAAGAACAGCTTCTGTTACTAATCCAAGCGTTGTCCCTACGCTGCAGGTATAGCAGAGGACTACAATCAGTAGTTGTGCTGGGGTAACGTGTACCTCTTTAATGCAGTGATACCAACTTCAGTGACTTGCTTTGAAACTAAATACTTCCAGTAACTTTTTGAACTGAGTTCTTCATATCTCTGAATTTCTGTTGTTTTTGTTTGCTTATTTGTTTGTTTTTCTAATCTCTGACCTGCTGGTTGCTACATAAAATAGCCCTTCTCTGTTGCTGACACCGCGGTTGCAGGGCTTACTAAATAGCTGTGATATTTGCATTTTCACTTAATCAAACTGCAATACATAGATAGATTCAGTCCAGAAAATGGTATACAATTTCCTCTTTCTCTCTTCCTTTCACCTAATAGCAGAGAGGCACCAGAGGGTTAGAGGGATGTGTGTTACAGGCTGCCTGCAGGACCCTAGCGGACGAGGCTGTATTTAATGAGCGCGTCTTCACTGACAGATTCATTATTTGTGTTCGGTCGCTTCAAGTCAAAACTGATTAGTTACACTTACTGCAGCAAAGATTTAATGATTTTATTGTTTATCTTCAATTTATTTTGATTAACATCTCCGTTCTTTTCATTGCAAGTGCAATTAGGTGTAATATAACAGCTACTACTTTAATTTTGCTGAAATTAAGATGAATAAGTGACGGATTATGGCACTTTGTTTAGCAAATAAATCATAGTTAAGAGGACTGTATTAGTAATAAATGCAAAAACAGACAATCTAATTAAAATGCATGGAGCTTATAGTTTGAGTTTCCAGAAATGTAATGAATTTTCATTTTAGAAATCAACTAGATTTTGGTGTACTACTTAATTATTGACAGCAAGATGAGAGAAAGGTACGTTATTCTGTAAATCATCTTAATTTCTTGTATTGTGTCGGTAGAAGGTTGGCACAAAATAAAATGGAGGCATGCATTTAAATTTTTTTGAGTGCTCAGATTATGTTTTAAGGAAACACTGCAATTAGGATATAGCTAAAAAGAGACTGAGAGTCCAAAATGAGGAAAAAACTCATTAGTTCAATTCTCACATGTTCAGACTTCAGCATTTTCTGCAACAGATTAATATTCTCCAAGTCCCAGTCACGGTTTTCCTTTAAGTTCATAAGATTAAATTCACTGCCACACAGCAAAAGCCTCAAGACGTGTAAGATGGAAGAAGGAACTAACATGAAGAAAACTGAACCCAACAAACATTGAGCAAATCAAGATTGCTCTATACAAGCATCCCCAAATCATGGGGCAAGTAGCAGGGCAGCAATCCTGGAGCTGGCTTACTGTGGGGGTCATATGGGCTTAACTTCTGATTGAGGAGAACCTAGAGGGAAACGAACCCTTCAGAATCAGAAACTTTATCCCTCTGATGTTTAAAAGACCTTGTATTTGACAGGACAGCTTTGAAGATAAAGACCGAAGCACTTTCCAGCTACAGGCTGTTCAACACCCCGCACTGCTACGTGCTATGTGCACTTCAGTTTCTCAGAGTTCAGTCATATTAGAAAGGAGATAGTGGAGACATTTTTTAGTATATTGTAGTGTATTTTCGAGGCTTCTGTGTCTTGCTCAAGTTCTCTTTACAGGGCCTGGAAGAGCTCAGCTCCATTCTACACATCCCCATCATAATTTCTTCCCTCTGTTCTGTGTCAGACTGGCCTGTTGCTCTTGGCTGGCCAATGTGCAAATTGGTTAACAAAAATATGCTGACACCCTTGACATTTGAGATATCTCTAAACTAAGAGGCTGCCACTAAAGACAAGACAGGGAAGACAAGGAGAGACTTCTTTTTCTTAACATGCAATATCCTCCCCCCGGCTCCCACTCCCCCCCAAATAGAATTCTATCCCAGGGATTACAGTTAGCAGGGACTTGGAGCAACATATGCTTTATTAAGACCCTATTTTGACATTTTTCCCCTTCCCATTAGGGGCTGGGAGGATGAGGAGAGAAAAAGAAATGGAGAATGCAATCCATAAGAAAACAAAGCCTGCAAGAGAATACTTTGTTCCTCCTAAACTTTTAAAGTGATCTTCTTATATTGCTTCTTCTTTTCGACATTTTAAAGATTACACAATGTCCAGATGGAAGCCATTATTGAAAGAAGTACCTACTATGATTAAGTAGTGATTTTTTATTTGTTTGTTGCTCTACCTTATTTTGGACTTCATCACTACATAGTCCCCAAAGACAGAATTTCAGTGACAATACAAATGTTTTTCAGCTAACGATATGCCTCATAGATTTAAAAGAGACTTAAATATCATTTTTTAGCAAATGCCTGGGAGGAAAAAAAAAGCTAAATGAAAAATAATTCCTGTCCTATGGGTGCAGTGAAAACAAAAAAAAAGTAAACATCACTGAATTCATTTTTACTAGGATGAAGTAAATAAAGGGAAGGGGAGGTGCACTGAGGAGATTCCGAAGGCTCCTTTCTTTTTTCCTGACTATCTTGATCAAATCTAGTAATTTCATTAAAACAGGTATCTACTCCTAGGTGTGTAAAATCAAACAAACTAATGAATCTAGTGGCTTTTAAGAAGGCAATATATAAACTTATTTATAAGTGTTTCTGTGTGTCACAATCCCTCTTCTAATATTACTTTTTAATATTTGATAAATAAATCGATGATTGAGAAAGACTGATCAGGAGGGAGAAGGAAACAATGCTAATGACCAAACCAACCTGTAAAAAGCAGCCTGCTCTGACTGGAGCCCCAGCCATCAGCTGAGTGTCATGTAGAGAGGCAGGAAGAGCTGGGGGAGGCTGTGGAGGGGTTGGCGAACTGAAGACTGGCAGCATCATTGGTTTGAACAGGCCGTGATTGATTTGTCACCGGAGGCCCATTTGACTGGGCAAAAAGCCCTTCTGATCTCAGTCTCTCTCTGTCTCCTTACCTCTGCTATCCCTTTCTCCTTCTCTACATTTTGACACTGGCACAGCATCTGGGCAAGGGGACTCAAGTTGTGGCCGACACAGAGCAAAAGGGTTGAAGGTCATTGCTGCCGAAAACATATAACGACAGACAAGAGAGATCCAGCTCATCATACTTCTCATTTTCTATCTTGCCTTTAGATCTCCAGAGGTTTACAAAGCCCCAAATACACATACAGACAAATACAAGCACGCCATTCCCCACGCAGAAACACATAACCAAAGCCTCTGTCCTTCCCTTTCCCTCTCTCTCCCCCTCTCTCTCACACATACTCACGCACACACACACGCACACATTCTCTCCCCACCCCTTCCACCTTCTTGTTATCTGTGGCTGGGAGAAACATCTAGATCTACAAATATTAATTACAAAGGACAACAAAAGGTAAGAAGGCATAAATTATCAAAGGTGTCGTGATGTTATTTCAAGTCAATTGCAAATGTGTGAGAGGGGAAGATTTCACCCCAGTGATTCCTGTTTGCCTGTCTGATGGGGACCGGAGCCGATTCCCTCCCAGAACTGCTGCAGCTATGCCTCAAACCACACACTTTCCAGCAGGAGCCATCAGCATGGGCCTTTCTGAATTCTCTCTTTATTTCATTCATTAAGGGCATTAGGCAAGTTGGAATTTGTATGAAAAGGATCCTATGGGAATACTGTCTCCAGGGTAGGTATTTTCATGACTCTCCACATCCTGGGGCTTTCTCTGTATCTCTTTCTCTCTCTTCTGTTAGATGGAGCTTTAAAGGAGGCTGCACTCATCTTCCAGCTAATCTGGGGGAAGGAAATAATCTGAGCTGCATATATTGAATGAAAAAGTATTTTATTTTATAAAGTGATAGTTACTAAGAAATTATGAGACCTTTCCTGCTTAGTTTTGTTAATTGGCTTTGTTACTATTATTGTTACTCCTGATTGTTTTCAGGTTTTTCTCACATGGGAAAATGAAGATTGCCTTCGTAATGCAAAAAGAAAGATATAGCAGACAGGACAACAGAAAAGAAATATTAGTCAAACAAAGGCAGACTTTAAATTAAATGTGCTGTCGTGTTCCCATAAAAGCAGGACGATCTCAGTGCAGTAGCTCATTTCACTTGGCAAAAGAACATGGCATCAGTTTTTTAACTTTAAAATAGTTTAATGAACACGAATGGAGAAATAATTTTTCTGTGTATTTAGCTGCTTATAAAGAAGAGAGAATGCTTTAACTTTGATCGCCACAATTAGTTCCCTGGGTATCTAGAGGGGAACAGGGCAGCCCTGGGAGCCTCAGTTCTTTAGATACAAAAGCATTTAGATCGCTTTAGAGCAGTTAATCCTGAGACTGGCTAGGGTCCCTTTTGTTTTCTAACTCCATTGTGGGTTTTGTTCAGTTTTTTCTATTCGCATGATTGACTGCCCAATGGATGCTAATTATCCAAATGTCGCTTCTGTCCTTTGAGTGACTTTCTATGTATTATGGGCAACTGTCATGCATTCTGTCATTCTATATCATATTACATGTATTATCATATGAAAATGGTACTCTGCATAAAGGAAGGTGTCTGAACCAGCAGATGCTGCAGATATTTAAAGGACTTGCTTAATCTGAATGGATTTTCTATAGAAAAAATTGGTCAGAAAGCATATAGGGGAGAGTCAGAAATGGAAAGTTTATCAGGTAATTATTTTTGTCCTTTTGCTGTTTACATGATAATGCACAACGCATTAACTGTCTGTGCTTCTGAAATCTGCAGCCACCTTCCTCCTCCCGAACCAGGCAACCCGTCTGTATTTATTAGAGTATGACAGCTTAAGCTAATTAAACTGATATCTGTCTAAAATAATAAGCCCTGAAACTTAGAATAAACATTATGATTATAAGCTGAAAAGGCAGCTATACAAATGTAGCATCAATGCAATATTTTAATGATAATCTGAAATTCCTGTATGAAAAACATAGGATGTGGGACTGCAAACAATAATAAAGTTCTGCAGAGATTTTCACTATAAATATTTTTACTTGGATCATTATCTCTTTACTTGATATTAATAAGACTGAGGGCTAGCACACATGTGAACTGGCATATTTTTTTTATTTTGCACATATGTGAATATATATTTGAAAGGATATAAAAAGAAAGGGTTTTGCTACAATATTTCCACTAAAATAAACTTAACACACCTCAGTGTAACGTGCATGTCAACACTTAACAGGAATGCAAGATTTATAGCAATAGGGCTTTTTAGATTTGTACTCTGGGGTCCATTGAATCCATAGGCACATCTAGAGTTTCCTCTCCCAAATGTTAGAATAGCATTTTACGTGTGGCATTGATAGAAATACAGTGGATGTGTAACACTGAAATTAATGATCTTGTCCTGCATCAGATATATTTGCAATACGTTTCCATTAATTGTAAAGCTAAATCTTGTGAAATCTGTACTTTATGAAACAACAAAAAGATCCCATAGAAAGACTTGCTCTGCTGTATCAAGATGCTTTGAAATTTTACAGTGATCAAATATACATGATCAAGCTGTGCTTGTTAGGGTATGAGGGGCTCAAAACGGTCAATGATTATTGATCAGACTGTTAAGTATTTGTTCACGATTCTTTATATCCCAAAAGATTCAGGGAAATGAACAGTGAAAAATTGCATCAGAGTCCACCTTTGTTTGAGATTGATGTATTAAAACAGAGTATTCATTTGCCAAATCTGTGGGAAAAATTGTGTGATAAATGATGACACTATAACTCAAAGTGCAGAAATCAGGTTCTCCCTTTTTAAATTATCTTTGTTTAATTTTAAATGCTAATTTGAAAATGTGAAGACAGTCTTTGTAGAACATGAATAGTGAATTATTGATAAGAGCAGATTTACGCAGAAAAAAGCCAGAGGTACAAGCGTTGCTAATCCACTGACCTTTACTTTTCATCTTACATTTTGCTCGTGCAACAAATTTCTGAAGTGGCAGTGAGAGGGATTTAAGAGAATCCGCAATGGAAAAGTGGAAATTCCTGTTCTTTTTACAAAATAGCAGATTTCACCGAGGTGCTGTTACTGTCTTCTGGTAGTTTAATAAATATTACTTCTCAGGAGTACTTCCAATTAAATGTTTTCTTACCATGTCACCATTTGGCAAAAGTCCCAAAATATTTGAATAATAATTCCTTTTTTGTTTCTTGATATTTCTACTGCATCTGTTTCTTCGAGTCCACCTTACATACTATTTATTATTTGAAGATTGACTATAAGGTTTGTTCCGTAATTCAGAATATTGCATGTGTTGAAAGGGAGTGCTAATGTATAATTCTTGCAAAATCAGTAGGCATACTTTATTTGACTTCGTTATGCTTTACATTACATAAATTCACAAGATCTTCCCTGAACACAGAGATCAGTTAAGATAAACTTACTACACATTGAGGAAAACTACTGAACACAAAGAATTATTTCTGCAGATATTTGCCTCTAAGAAATGATGGCATATGTCTGTGTCTGAATCTACAAATAGATAGATGGATATACACACATATGCTCACTCACACACACACATAGCCTTATAGTCATGTCTCTTATACATATTTATATAAACAAATTTACATACAGAATCTTTTGTAAATTTTAAAATCAACAACACATATCCTGTATCTCATTTTTAGGGGTTAATTCCCTTAAAGTTACTTCATATCTCTCTAAATGTGAACTACCTTGAAAATAATCAGCCACGTACACACTTACATAAAAAGTTTGCAAAGTATAAAATTGGCAAAATGTCACCGATTGGTTGGAAATGCCCTTTCACCTCCTTGTGTCTGACCTGCCATTTAATTAATCTGTTCTTGTCTGAGAGCAGACAGTGTTAAAGATAAGCAGCACAGTGAGCAAAGCCTACAGCACTTTGAATATCTATTCAGCTTTTCTATAAAATGATTTCACTTACTTGGCTATATTGATAAGATTCATAATTTCTACTTCAGTTTGTATCTCATCTGATTTATCCTGATTGCAAATATTTACACGTGAGAGTCTGCATTTGCCTCTCTTCTTTCAGCTGCATCTGTTCTAATTACCCAGGCTGGTGCTGTAAAGTTTGCATCTGCTTTCCATACCTGCTTTCTGTGTTTTCAGATCATTTTTTCGGAGACGTGCAGTGGGCTTTCAGGTAGTCCAGATAAGGATTTATAGTGACAAAATATTGACTGGATTTGGTATTCACTTACGAAGGATGACGTTAGTGCCACAAAAATCCCTGTGATGTACAGGGAATAGTTAATTAATTAAAGGACCTGCTAATTGCTACTTGAGGTACTGTGTGGAGATGATGAAGAGTGCTTGGTACAAGGTTAGGTTCTCAGTTTTGACTGAACATTTTCACTTAAAGGATTTCTTTAAAGTACATCCTAATTTTTTTTAATTTTTTTTCCAGGTTACTGTATCTAGTTCAGACTCAAGTGTTCAATTGAGCTTCAATTAATTATAATATATAGTCAGGGTGCTTTAGCTGGGGTAGATTGATGGAGAAGCTTTGTTTCATTTGGTGCAGGTGGCACTGTTTAATAAGCACAGGAGAGAGTGAATAATGTAGTGTTTGCAAAGAGAAATAAGTGCAAAATAGAGAGGTGCAATTAGATCAGCTCAGAAAAAAAATAAAGGACAAATATTAAATGGTCAGGTATCTTGCAAATAACAGATAAAATACTAATAAGTATCTCATTGAAAACTGCCATTTTAATTTATGAATATGTAAAAGTATTCTCTTAAAATAAATCTAGCGAGCCAGTCTTCTGCCTTCATTAGGCAGGCACATTTCCATATCTGAAAAATACCAGAGTACTAATTTTTAAACACTCCCTATTATTTTTCTCATACTGAAGTATAGGTAGGATTCTAAATATAAAAATGACTTCAAATATGAACTTCTAACCTGTATTATAAAATACTCAAACCTTTGGCATTCTTTAATTATTGCTTTTTTATAGTGGAGAAAAATTACCCCATGTAAAATTAATCTGTGCAAACTTGTAAATCTTTATCAATAATTTACTAGCAGATGAGTGGCTTCATGCTTCTCATTCATGCACTGAAGATAAAATAAAGTTGCAGAAGATTATACAAAAGAAAACGAGATTGTAGATAAAAATAAAGCCCTTGAGAATGAAAATCTCCTTCTAATTGCACACAGAAGAATAAAAAGAAGTATATACCACTGAAAGTAATGTTATTCGACTTAAAAAAAGAAGTATCTGGTAGCCAAGAGGATACTCCTGTGAGTTACTTAATAAAAGTGTGTGTATGTATTAGGCATTTCAGCAACACTTCTGCATCTAAAAATTTCAGCTGCAGACAGATTTTCCACAGACGATTCCCCCCTACTGCTAACCTCTTAAATATACCTATAAAATACAAAATGTTCCCAATCACCTCCAATAAAGGAAGCTTCCTTACATTAAATGCATCTAATATTTGTGTTGGAAATCTGAAGTGCTTTCTGATGTGGTTGAACTCACGAAGAAATGCGGTTGTAGAACAGAAAGGAATGCATTGAGCACATCACTCTGAATATTTGCAGATGGACGCAGAGCTGTGGCAGTTTACTTATGAAATATGGAAATCATCATATTCTTAGCCTCTGATTATTCAGCAGGGGTAACACTGTCGGACTCTTCATCTACCAGCCTTATTTTTGCTATGTAGCCATGTTTACCAAATCCATGATATACCCAATCAGGGCAGCCTCCCAGAGCTCCAGGATTGGCTGGTATTGAACTTGTAAAATGTTTATGAGTGAGTGTTTGCCTGGTAATGTAGCCCTGGGTGCCCTGCTGTCAGCACGGAATTACTGATACTATTACACTCGCAGGGTTTGGAGGGAAGAGAAGGGGAGCTGGGTAATGGCAGGGAACTTCCTCATCTGAAGTCTTGGCGTGCATTTAGACAAAATAATTTTCACCAAAAAACTTCACTGCTTTGTTTAAAAAAAATCCGTACACTTACTCTAAAAAAATGTTGTGCTACAGATTGCAGGTACGCGAGCTCAAACTGTGTACTGTCTATATAAGATAAATTAAAAATAAATTATTAAGAACCAGCTGCACTGCCAGATTCAAAAAGAGACGTTTTTGCAATCTTTACCATTTTCTGTGCATGAATTTTGCCAAATGACTAAAAATTAACAATTCATATTATGTAAAAATATTATATTATTTACTACGGTAGAATCTCAAGTCAGGCAATCAAATCTAAGTACACTATCAAAAATCTATATTCTCCAGAAAAACTCTCTGCAGCTATCTTGCATATACAGCCACTGACCTTCAGAATCCTATTTTCTTTACCAATTCACTGTAATAAAAATGAACATTTTGTCATCACTTTGGGAAACTGTGCCAAACACCTTAAAACACATGTCACATGCCAACTTTACTTCGTTTTTCTCCTCAGGGAATAGATACATCTGGAATCATAATCACAGATAAAAACCTTGACAAAACTGCACATGAGCCCAGCCCTTCTCTCCAACACCTACCTTTTCATAACATTTAATACAATATTAATATCAGTTACTAAAAAGGCTTCCAACCTTTACATTTCTGACATAACATGTTCAAACCCATATTTCACACTTCTTGTTCTGTTTTAAGTTCAGTGGATTTAACAGGACTCTGGAGAGAAGATCATGTGGCTGAAGATTTCCCTCCCTCTCTAACACCCGTAGAGGCAGTTTTGGAATTGTTTAAATAGCTGTGGCTATATAAACTGAAATATTCAAGATTATGGGTATCTTGTTTCTCTCTTGCACACACAGATAGATGCTTGTATATTTATCTGAAATCTACTGCTTGTACCAGCACCAAACAATTTCTACACAACATCTGGGCAAAACATTCTGAATATTTTCCTTTGAAACTTTGTGATTTATTTTTCCTGCGTATTCTTGGATTATCAGACAAACATTATTAGCTCTTATATAATGATACTACTTGGTCTTTTTATCTATGATTGACAGTTTTTCAAATCAAAATAAAACCCATTCTTAGCCAATCATCTTCTTGAAAGCATGTTGCTGTTTTAAGCTCGGTTTGCTTCAGAGACAGCCAGAGATCTCATTCAGCCAGGGGTAAACGGTGAAATTACAGATCCAACAGATTCCCCACTCCCCCCAGAATGCCTGGCTTAGGTAATATTTAATGGCTAATTCCTAGACTGATGCTTTTACTGTATGTTTTTTTTATAACAGTAATCAGCTGATGCTGCAAAGAAATGGAATTTGAGAACTTTGCAAATTTTCATTTTTTATTGTGTTTGCAATTAGTACCATGCTGGAAGTACCTCAGGCAGCTCGCTGTATGGCTTTGTTCATGTCAGAATGGTGATAGCAACCTCTTTTTGTTACATATTTAACAGCTTTGAAAGACATTTTTTATACAGCAAATGTACTAGACAGCTTTAAAGCAAGGGACATTAAATAGGTTGCCAATTATTCATTCAACAGCTCTACATGCATCAAAAAAATGCATACCACCAAATTTTCCTGAGACAAACCACTTAAATTTCCTGTGACTCATGCACCATTTCTGCACTAACTGGGTAGGGACAGCAATCATTTAGACAGAGAAACAGATATTAAATCTTTCTTACCCTGGAATACTAAAAACATCTATAAATATGCTCATTTACAGTTTGGGGACAGCATCTGTGGCAAGAAGAGTCTTTTTTTAAAACTGAATGGTGTTTCTTAATAAGCTTATTTCATTATTTTCTTTCACTTTAAAATCACCCAAAGTGCCTCATTTGGCATATAGCAAGTGCAAAAAGTGATATATGAATGGAGCAATAATTTCCCAGAATCGTTTCAAGTCAGCCTATTGAGCAAGTGAATCTGTAGCACACTGGTCTGCCTCCAGCAGCTCAGGGAGATGAAGCTGAGCTGAGCTCCACTTGCTGACAAGAAGCAAACTGTCTCGCATTTTAGGAGAACAACATCGTTGCCTATAAAAATGAAGAAGAGACAAAATAAATAAAACCAGTTAATGTTGTAGTTAACTTGCAAATCAAGTAAATCTGTTGATACAGTATTTTAGAAATAAATGATAACAGCATCACACCAAACACACATTTCCGAACGTATAAGCGCTCTGATTTTGATTTAATGGTGTATCAGCGTCAACTATTGCTTCCTTTGCTGGTACACACTTCCTGATGCCTACTGTGAAGGGTGCCCATATTTACAACTGAGTAAGATGATTAATTACACCTTGTCAATCACGGTGCATGAAGACATAACACCACAGCAGACAATGAAGAAGATGCCTGAAGCTACAATTACATTTTAATTCATAGTTTATTGTATGCCCCCATATATTGCAGTCTAATAACCGTAGGGGCATCAAAAACATATGAGATATCAATCACTCTGCCCCCTGGTTTTTCATGTTTATATTATTTCACAGCCTTTAAATTACCATAAGTAGTTACTTATTTCCTAAGCTTTCTTATCTCTTACCTTTTGCTTCCATTTATCTTTTATTCTTAGTACCTTTATCCAACAGCTATAAGTATTTGATGGAAGTTTGTAGCTCACTTAAAATCTGTAACAGACAACCTGAAACCCAGCAATTAGCAAAGACAGCTTAGACTTGTGTTCCTTTGTTGAAGGAGGCGTTGAGTCTTTTGTTCTGATTTAGTCACGGTAGCTGGGTGGAAGCTGGTACCTCATTATGTGGTTGGTCTGTTTGTCTGGTAGGTAGCAGATGGTACTGGAGATGACGTTACCAAGAGAGGCAGGGTAGAGAAACTCAAGACCTGTGATTTGTTCACCTGTCACCTATAACAAAATACAGGTTAAAAGACTTTATTATTAGCTGCACCATTTTTTTAATGAAAAAAACCTCTTACTTCAAATGAATCTGCAGTTGATTGTAAAGATTATTTTGCTGTAGCGATTTTTCTGCTGCTCATTATTCAAGAATACCCTGGATTTTATTCTGAACAATGTAAATGTCATTCATGTGTCAGTGTGTACATTAGCAGCTTTGTGTTTACATTCTGCTACTCTCCCTGTGTTTTGGTAGCAAGGGTTGGATGTCTTCATGTGTTTGTATATGCATTTAGAAGGTAATCAGAGATGGCCTGTGGTTGGAAGTCACGGCTTACCTGCCTGACATGCTACTGGTTTTAATGGTTCCAGCCACTTAGGCAATACATAAAATATCATATTTTAATTAAAAAAAAAAATCTTTTAGATAATCGGTATTGGGAGTGTACAAATCCATGACCTTTCCCACTTCCAAAATCTGTGTTATCAGTTACATGACACAGGACTGAACTGCATGCTGCTGTTCCACAGCAAGATACGGTGTCCATGGTGTCAAGTGAGCAGTACTCCACATCAGCATTACTGGAGGCAAACCTCCCGCTTGAGACGGTGTTTGAGATGTCTTGTAATTGAAGGAAGGGATAAATTACTTTATTGACATAAGCATTACACAGTCCTAGTAATTCTTTGTAGAATTCTAATCTGAACTAAAACATGAACATCTGCTGTCTTCAAGATGTGGTTTTAGGACAGTCTTTGACTAGTTCCCATGGATGACAAACTAGCTTGTGTTCTGAACGGTTTCCAGTGCAGTCCAGTGGCAATTTCACACGCACCTCTACCAGAGACTTTGTTCTCCTCTGTGACATGCAAGTATATTTAACTGCTCAGAGCAATTCACCAGAAAGATGGTAAAAAGCCTTGATTATTCTAAGAACAGAACACATAAACCTAGCCAGCTGTGAATCTAAATGAAGTCATTCCAATTGTAGCAAAGACAGCGATACCTTTACCGCACCTGGAAGAGGTACATCCCTGCTTCAGACCCGTAATTCTGGTGCCCCAAGTGATGTAATCATTTGCAGGCACGGACAAAGCAGCGGGTCTCATCATCTCAGATGTACGTTCAGGTTTACTTTCCATTGCTCTACCTTTCTAGTATAATTCTAACTGGGATATTGGCATCTTTAACACTAATTACCGCACCCTTAGTATCCACCTTCTGAATACATATTAAGACATGATGAGCGCTTTCCCATTTTGCACTCCCCGTCTTTTCTGGAGGTTTCCTGAAGCTTCTCCTGAAGTTCAGGGCAGGCCTTTCTGGCCCAGCGCTCCTGCGGCCGGCTCGGGCGGAGGAGCAGAAGCCGCCACCAGCGGAAGGCTTCGCGGCCAAGGGCGGCACAGCCGGCCACGTTCTCATGGCAGACGTTGTTCGGGAAGGGCCTCGTTGGAGGCGCTCGGCGTGCCATCAGCGGGTTCGGAGCCTCCAACTCGGAGGGCTACCGACCTCCGCAGTTCCCAGAGCGCCGCCAACGCGGGACGCGAGCCGCCGTGCACGCTGGGCCGGGAGCGGAGCGGCCGGGAGCGGGGCGGCGGGGCCGACGAGGGCCGAGGAGGGCCGCGGTCCCTGCGCGCCTCCCAGCCCCGAGCACATGCCGGCGGGCCCGGGCGCGGCGGCAGCCAATGGCGGCGGGGCAGGACATGATGTCAGAGGGGCTGTAGAAAAGGCGCGGAGCCTCGCGCGGCGCCCGAGCTGCAGACGCGCCGCTCGCAGGCACCGCGGCGGGCGGCGGCTCCGGCTCCGCTGCCACCGCCGCCACCGCCGCCGCTTCTGCTACCGCCACCGCTTCTGCTGTGCTTCTGCTGTGCTCCTGCTGTGCTCCCCCGCGGTGCGGCGCGGCCGCCCCCCGCCAACAGTGCCCCGCCAGCAGCCTCCTGGGCCCGCGGGCCGCGCCGCTTTAAGGAGAGAGGGGGGCCGCCGAGTGCCCGTCCCATCTGGTGCCCATCCAACTCTTCCTCCTTCCCCTTGGCTTTTTCTTTTCCCAATGAGCTCCAGCAGGCTGGGGGAGGAGCGGGGGAAGGAGCAAACTTTGCCCCTGAGCTGCTGCCGCTGCCAGCCCTCTGGACTGTGAGTGCGTACGGTGGGCACCCGCCCCATCCTCTTGCAGCATCAGCCTGCTCTCCGCCTGCCGCGCTCCCTCTCCCTCGCTTTCTAAATTTCGCACTGTACGATGTAGGGGCTGGTCATCACTCTTTTTATTTCTCACCGAAGATGGTGTATTTTTTTTAATATATATTTATCTTATTTATTAATTCCTCCCGATCGTATGCCTGCCCAGCCTCCTGTCAGCTGGGCCAGAGCATAAAGCCTGGGACTGCACCTGGGGCGATGAGCCCTGCGCTGAAGAAGCCTCCCGGAGGGATGCGCCGGGGCCGCGCAGCAGCCTAGCTCGGCGTCCCGGGGCGCGCAGCGCCGCTCGGCCCCTCTCCCTCGTCCCCTCCGCTCGCCTGCTTTGCACCCCGTCCCCTTGAAACCTCGGATCAGAGCCTGCGCCCCGCTCCGGAGATCTCCGCCGGGTGGAGAGCCCGGAGCCCGAGGAAAGACGGGGCGTGCTAGATGCATGGGGGAGGGCTCCGCTTAATGCAAGTTCTGGGCTCCTGCAGGGACCCCGACAACTGTCAGCTGAAGCAGCAATTCGGGGCCTCCTCCTCGTCTTCCTCAGCGATGCTTTTCCACAGCCTGTCCGGCTCGGAGATGCACGGGGTCATCGACGAGATGGATCGGAGAACCAAAAGCGAAGCACCGGCCATCAGCTCGGCTATAGACAGGGGAGAGACCGAAACGGTAGGAGGCAAAGGAATGGGAGAGTCGTTCAACTCCCTAAACGTAACGAACCCTTCAAAAATACAGCTTTTCCCTTAAAGTAACAGATCGGGGGGAAACGTCTGCAAAATACTAAATCGGAAGAAATTTAAGCATGAAGGCACTCCAAAAGATTGAGTAAAACCATGGGGAAAGGCATGAAACTGTTAATTATTAATAACATGCATAGTAATAGTAACGCTTGGGTGGAACAAACGGTGCTGCTCTTGCAAGAAACAGAAAGCTGGAGCAGCCTTTTGGTAGCGTCCAAGCACGCCTTCCCTTCCCCCAGCCAGTTCGGCCTTCAGAAGTTTTTTGGGAGAGGCAAAGTATGCTTTTGTACAGATAACGTTTGGGCACAGCAAAATTTTTGTCTGCAGAATGGAAATAAATACCAGAGAATCCAATTCGGTGTTGTTTTTCAGGTGAGACATCTACACTGAAGTAGACATTATAGCATAGAAAAGCCCAAACAAAAGCAAACAAACAAATAAGCAAAACAAAATCCCCAAATTTCTACCATCTTTAAATCATGATTTCTTGTAGTAGGAAGATCCATGAGCACTGGATTTCTGAACTTGGTGAACGGATCTGGAAGACGAGTTTCAGGGAAATGGATGCAAGTCTTTGTAACTTTACCACATCTTATCTTATATCTGCTGGTGGGCAGTGCTTTTAGATGATAAAAGGATGCATCCTTCGAGCCAGAATTAAGCAGCAAAGCAGAAGAAATTTTATAAGAATATTAATTTGAGTATTTATCGTGTACTTTATTTATTTATTTATTTATTTAAAGAAAAGAAATTTCTGGAGTGAAATTATTCCATTTAAGTCACTCTGTCCTGTAAGGTGATGTGCAAGGAGGGTGTCCGATCGTGGCTTTTAAGGCTTCATCAATGCGTTACGCCTAAATGTTATGTAGAAATGTTCTTAAAAGTGACAGTGAGATTATTTAATCCCAAAATATGGGCTAGAGCAGCCTTTGTACAATAGCATGACTTCTCATCTGAAGGGTTTGGTTGGTTGTTTTTTGTTTTTTGTTTTTTTTGTTTGTTTTTTTGGTCATTGTTTTTTTTTAAGTTTATATTTCTGCATATAATTAAACAATATCAAGTTTTCTTTGCTGGAATAAATATTGTGGCACGATATCTTTATCTATTGATATAATTTATTTACATTCACATGTGGATGCAATGAATAGTGGAATAGAATACTGGATTCTTAAATACCAATTCCAGACATCAGAATATTTTTGATACTGGATAAGCAAAGCAGAAAAGTTGCATTTCATTTGAAGTTGGTTTATGAGAAACTACTTCTTGTGTAAAACAATCCCCAGTCGGAGTTCAGTTCATGCCTTAAGGAAATTAGGCATCAGTGGACTCGTGGCTATCGTAGTGCCATCGTTGTGTTTACATGCACTTCTGATAGTGGAAATGCTGTACTGCAAACAGTGATGCTCACAGCGATGGGGTTTTGTGATCTCTGGAATTGTTGGGTGGATGCAGCCGGTCTCGCCTGTGCTGGAACAAATAGCTCCTTTCTTTTGGGTCTCCCGGTTAGCTGCATTCTCTCTTCTCGCTTTGCGCAGGGACTTCAGGCTCTAGAGGAGGTAAAAGTAAACAAACAGATCGCCCCCCTTCCCGAATCAAAACAAACTGCGTGTTTGGGGGGGGGGGGGGGGGGGGGAAAGTGTTTGGAGTTGTCTTGCACAAGAACAAATCTGCAGTGTGGTTTTGAGCAGAGTGCCATGATAACAGTAAGTTTAGAATGAAATGGGCATTGCCAGACCTGCCGTAAATATTGCTCTGCTCTGCACCTCTAGTCTCCAACTCTGTTTTAGGGTGCGGGGTGAAACACATGAGAGCACTTAAACGGTTTCCGATATTTTTTGCTTTTTTTTTTTTCTCCCTCTTGGTAGGAGTTGACAGAATTTGTATGTATTTGTTTTTCTTTCTTTCTTTCTTTCTTTTTTCCAGGGGGTTTCGATTGGATTGCGATTTGACACTGAACTATTAAATTATATAGGGGTTACATTTAGTTTTATTGCTTCCAAGTTTATCCCAGCATAATCTAAAGCATTCTGTTGTTTCGTCCCACTTTATTTCTCACTATTTCGTTTTCCCGATAAAATATTCTGCACCTCAGATTTAGTAACGCTCGTCTTCTTCACAGTTTTATTTACCGATCCCTCCGGTGCTTTGGGTCACGGCAGCTTTGGGTACATTTGTTTGGAAGCAGCTTGCAGGGAGCTGCGCCTGTGCCACTGTGGCTGCTGGGGGTTTGATCGTAATTCACTTGGAGTTTTATTGCTAGGAAAATACACACGCGGACACGCTCCACATATACGCACTCACGGAGCATTAACTATGCAGATACTCTCCGTGTATCCATAATAATCAAATTTTAAATGAACTGTCTGCGATTTTCCCTGTTCTGATTGTTGCACCTGGCTGGTGAGGAGCATCTTTTCTCGTTCCTGGGATTGGCAAATTCATAAAAGAAAAAAAAAAAAAAAAAAAAAAAAAAGAGAGAGAGAGAGAAAAAAAGAAAGAAAGAATTCCTGGGTCTCATCCGGACGCCTCCCAGGTTCCTTCTTGCTGCGTTTCCCCCTCCCGCCGGGCCGGGCAGTGTCTGCCCCCGGGGAGCCACGGGGCCGGACCGGACGGAGCCCCAACGGCGCGCTCTGCGCTGCAGCGGGGGGACACGCGGCCGTGCAGAGGCGGGAGAGCGCAGCAGCGCCCGAGCTTCTCCCTCTCGCTAACGGTCCGAAATTGTTTTCCCCCAGCAGACCATGCCTTCCATCAGCAGTGACCGGGCTGCCCTGTGCGCCGGCTGCGGGGGGAAAATCTCCGACCGTTATTACCTCCTGGCTGTGGACAAACAGTGGCACATGCGCTGCCTGAAGTGCTGTGAATGTAAACTCAACCTGGAGTCCGAGCTCACCTGCTTCAGCAAGGACGGCAGCATTTACTGCAAGGAGGATTACTACAGGTACAGCCCGTCCCGGCGCGGGGGGAACCGCTCGGACTTCTCACGTCCGGTCGGTCCTGGGGGCTGCGTAGGGGTCGGAGGGCGCGGGTCCCCGGGGGCGGCAGCTTCCGAAGCGCCGGCGGGGGGGATGGCGCGGGGAAGGGACGCGGCTCTCCCCGGCTGTGCGCGGGGCAGGGAGCAGAGCCGTACCGGGAGGGCTCGCTGTCCCCACGCGTGTCTCCGCGCGGGGCCGAGGACTCGGGGCACGCTGTCCTCCCGGCCGGTTGCGGGCCCACCGCCGGGACTGTTCGCGGGGCGGGGGGCAGCCCCGGCCGCCGCGATGCCGGTGGGAAGCGGCCCCGAGGCCGCTGGCGGCTCTGTGCGGCGCCGGCTCTGTAACGGCCCCGGCCCGCGGCCCCTCTTCTGTCGTCTCCCGAGCAGACACGACGAAGAGCGGGATGCGCCTCTCACCGCCTCCTCTGGCCGTTCTGTTTTGCAGGAGATTTTCAGTGCAGAGATGTGCGAGATGTCACCTGGGGATTTCTGCCTCCGAAATGGTCATGAGGGCCAGGGATTTGGTATACCACTTAAACTGCTTCACTTGCACCACTTGCAACAAGATGCTGACCACCGGCGACCACTTCGGCATGAAGGACAATCTGGTGTATTGCCGCCTCCATTTCGAGACTCTCATCCAGGGGGAGTACCAGGTGCATTTCAATCACTCGGATGTAGCCGCTGGGAAGGGCCCAGCGTTGGGTGCGGGCTCTGCCAATACTTTGGGACTGCCTTATTATAACGGCGTGGGGACTGTCCAGAAGGGGAGACCCAGGAAAAGGAAAAGCCCAGGGCCTGGGGCAGATCTGGCAGCCTACAATGCAGGTAAGAGACCCTGTCTTCCCCCAACAACAATTCAAACGGTTTGTTTCTGTTCACTTCCAAAGGGGGATTTCCGTTTATTTTAGCTTAAACCGTTAATAATAGTTTAGCTGCAGCATAATTATTGAGATCAAGTGCTGTCAAACTGCAATTACAGAAGCTAATATGTTAGCATTTTTCACTTCAGCTGGAAATAAAATGTTTTGAAGCAAGGTCATCTGGTTAAGGAGGGGGAGAAGGGGGGGGGGGGGGGGGTGTAGCCTGAAATAAAATCTGGAAACCAGAGATTGTAAGTTAGCACTTCAGAGAGCTGTGAATTTTCTTTAGTAGCTACACCCTCAAAGGCTGTTGATGAGTGAATGTTTCTGTCCTTCTCCCGAGCTCTTGCGCCTCGGAGTTTTGGAAGGAAAAGGAGAGAGAGAGGAGGCACAGGGGTGGCTGTTTCCTGGCAGGTTGGGCTGCGGTGCCCGCGGAGCCTGCAGGGGCTGCAGGAAGCATGTGCTGCAGCAGCCTCGAGTCTGCTCCTGCGGTGCCAGACTCGGCCGGATTTGTGTGCATCAGAGGTGATTCAGAGGAGTCAGGAAACTCACAGCATCTCCATTCGCTGCCCCGAGTCGCAGCCTCTTCCTCTTAACTGAGAACAGCAGTAAGAAGAAAGTGGGCAAACCCGGTGACAGCCACAAGCCTGCGGACTGCGCAGGAACTCCTTGTCTCAGGCTCTATGCGCTCAGCTGCTGAGCTGATGTCCTTCCTCGTTTAATCTCCCCACCATAACAGCACTGTAATTCCATAGGTAAAGGAATTCGGGCAGTCTCCTGCCTCCCTCCTTCCCTCGCCAGAACACCGCGATCTCCGGCGCTGCTCCTTGTGTGCAAAAGGGAAAAGTTCTTGGACGGTAGAAAACGCTTAGATCTCGGTGCGGTTCGAACTCAAGGCAGAGGTGGGGTTTCCTTCAGACCTGAGCACCCATAATTTGTCCCGTTAGGCGCCCGTTTCGTTGTGCCACTTCCGTATTGTTTGCGATGTTTCCCGTTGTTTCGAGCGCGTTTTCTCTTCAATCTGCGGGGCTCAGATTCGTCCCGTAGGGCTCCCGTCCTTCCGTCGCGTTTTGCCTCCCCGAGGTGGCGCCAGATGGGGGGGGGAGGGGGGAGGGGAGCATCCGGACCGGGCAGCGGGCAGGGAGAGAGAACGCGTGGGGAACGGGGAGCCGGAGCCGACGGTTTGTGCTGAAAATGGCAAGGAGAAAAGGAGCGTCTCCGAGTGCCAAGTACGCCTCAGGAACAAAATTGCCACCAATCGAGGGTTTTACCGATAGTTGAATAATATGGAAATCCCTACAAAAATCCGTAGGTGTCCCGTGGTGAAAGGTGTGTGCAACTGCGAGCTTTCAAATGCTCAGAAAATGTGCGTCCTGCCCGTTTAGAAATGTTTCATTTTCGGAGGGATTCGACTGTAATTGCCGTTCCGCTGTCCCCCTGTTCAGGGCAGATGTTCGGTTTCAAAGGACCTGTAACCGAACCGGCGGCATCTGTCCCGGCTGGGAGCAGCCTGAGAAAGCCCTGCCGCTCCCTGACCTCCCGAAGGAACCGTCCTTAAATGTACCTTAACAAATCGTTCAAAAATAATTGCCCTCCCGTTTTGCTTTCCTAATTTTGGGTTAGACCCCGTAACTGAAGCTTAACAGGTCTTCGAGGAATCTTCAGCTTCTCTGCTGAAGCTATTTATCTACTTAACTGCTTACTAAACCAATAATCAATTAATTTACATGGTAATAAGTGCCATTGAGCTTGGAAATCAGAGCGGGTGTTCCGTTGGTTTAAAATTTCACAAAGCAGGAAATGATTGCAAAGCCTTCTATTTTGTGTCTTCTAAAGGAGACCGTTGAAAAGTGCGTGATGGTTTCTCTCGAGTTATTTTTAATGGACCTTCTCCTTCCCTTCTGAGAATTGCACTAGGAACGAACAATATTGTCCTTCGAGAGTGTTTGTTGCTGGTAATTTGTGTAGAATACTTTGTGTAAATAAATCTACACCCAGAGGTGGTGGGAAAAGGGGGACCCGTAAATACAGCCGGAGCTGAGATGGGAATTATTTCGTAAGTAGCAGCAAACATTCATCTGCGACGTGAATTGGTCTGGCTCGCTGCCTCTTTTTTTCTACTTAAACGAAACGCTGTTTGCACGGGGACGATGAGTTCTGGATGTGGATGGAGCCTGACAAGTGGAAAATAGCTTAGAAGGATGCCGAAACTTCAAAAAGATTTCGTGTTGTTTTTTTTTTTTTACCCTCCCCTCCCCTCACCCCCTAAAGTGTGTTCTGTGATCATCGCTCCTTTTTTCACTTTTGGGTTGGATTCTTGATTTTTTTTTTTTTTGTTTGGTTTTCCTTTTTTTTTAGGTCAGTAAATCAGTGGCTGAAAGCTTGCTGAACACAGACGCACCTGTAAAGAATTCTGAACGCTCCCTTTGTGAATTAGGCCCCAAACCTCCCACAGCTTGCTATATTTTATTCATGTCTATCTGGTCTGTCTTTAATATGAAGACAGTAAAATAACCCTTAACATGATTGTTGTAGGGGCTGGGGGCAGCACGAGCTGGTAAAACACCCGTGATCTGTGCAAACAGCAAAGGTGTCGAGAAACATTTCCTTCCATCGCTAGCTGCGTGCTGCGGGGCGTTGCGGGGCCGGGCCGCTCCGTGTGGCAGCGCGGGGCTCTGCGGATCGCCGCCCTGCAGGCGCCTTTGCGGAAAGTTTTCTCTCGACGGAATTCGGAAAAACCCGGAAAGTTTCGCGGAGCTGATTTCTCTTTTCTCTCCTCACGTCCTCCGGGACCGAAAGCTCAAAACCAGCGTTCCCGCGGGTACAGTAGCAGAACGAGCAAACAGAAGCCACAGCTAAAATAGGGTTCGTTTCACAGCAATTTCCTAAGAAAAAATGAGAGTTCCGTCCTTTCCCTCCTCCTTTTCTTCCCCCGGCGCTCGGACGGGTCACCCCGGGCGCAAGCAGCCGCTCTCCAGGGCGCTCTGCCGGCCCGGGTCTGCCGGGGGCTCCGCCGTGTCCCGTGGGCTCCCCGTGCAGCCTCCGCCCGCTCCGGACCCTGCGGGCAGAGCGGATCCGCGGCCGGCCGGGTTAATCGCGGAGCGCGGGGACCGACGGCGCGCTCGCACCGACCATTCAGCGCCATTCAATTGGCTTAATTGAGGGGAAAAGCCCTCCGCGGACGGCTCCTCCCGCAGCGCCCGGCCCGGCCGCCTCCCCGCCCTTTGTCCGCTCCGGGCCCGGGCCGCTCTCTCCCCCTAGAGGCGCCGCGGGGCCGGGCCGCTCTCGGGGTGCCGTGGCAGGGCCGCCGTTCCGCGCCCCGCGCTCTGCGGCCCTGCCCGGTGCTTCTCCAGGGTGCCGCCGGGCGCCCCAGCGGCAGGGGGGAAACGTCGCGTGCTCCGCACACCAAGGAATCCTTACGGGAGCCGGGTTAAATTTTAATCCTGGTTGCGATGAGGGTTCCGATGACTGAGTGTCTCCTCCTGCCACTGGGGAGGAAGGCTGCTTCCGACCCCACTGTTTCTCCACAGAGTCCTTTGAGTGCTCCTACCCAGCAACAAACCTGCCCCATCTCCTTAACCTAAGTTCTGTCTCCAGGCAGAGGTCTCTTGCAGAAGGAAAGGGATGCATGTTCCAGAGCTATTAGAACGGCTAGCTGATACGTGCTCCTAATGTGCTTCTTGTTTCACCATGCTTTCAGCATCAGGATTCATTTGTTTTCTTTTTGGGTAACTTGACATGTCAAACAAACTACTAAGAAGAGAAGTTCCTCCCAAGGAAATTCCTCTTTCCCATCTTCTTCACGTTCCATAACTTTTCTACCTGCTAGCAAAGCACGTGCTTTGCTCTGACTCCCAGCACACACAATCTGGTGATCGAAGTGCGAAGCAGTGCTCCTGAGTTTTCTTCTTCAAATAGTATTTACTGTAAGGATAACAGTGCATCCCTCTTTGTTCTCACATTGTTGGTTTTAGAGACAGCTGTGCACATTATTCTGTACATGATATTTTGATCACCAATATTGATCTTAGGGAGCAGGACCCAATTTCTAGTGATGTTCTCAGTGGACTTCACTTTCTGTGGCCAAAAAGAATCTGTCACAATGCTGTGGTAAGGCTGTGAGCTGAGAGCAGCTGGGGGACGGGAGGGCGATGGTCTGGTGTGGGACTGTTGAGGGTTGGGGGCAGAAAGGGCCTAGAAATAAATGGTCTGGGATCTAAAAGACACTTGGCACCACTTCAGAATTTGTTTTATCACAAAGCAGAAATGAAATGGTTAATTTAAAACTCTTCAGTTTGACCTGAATTTTGCCAGTTGTATTTCTGAAATTCCCAGCATGAGTCCTAGGCACTGCAATTGAATGGGAGCTGTAAGCATGGGTGGTTGAGCAGTTCCTTTGGGAGACACACAGGGATGCCACGAAGGAACAGGGAGCACGTGCCTGAAAAGCAGCGGGCTGCAGGAGGAGCCTGTATGGTGTCTGGCATCGTGGCACCTTCTGCAGAAACTCCACTCTGCAAACCTCCTTGTGCTTCTGTACCTCCACACCTGCAATGCCCATAGACATGGCATGTTGATGTAAGAGATGTACATCGGATCAGATCTAATAAAACAGCATTTTGGAGATGGTGCCAAGTACCACAACCACATGTGAGACTGGCACTAATGTCAAGCTGGGTGGTGCCTGGTGAGGAGCAGCTCATGCTCTCACGCACTTCAAAATCTGCTTTGTGACTTTCTTCCCAGCAAAGGACAAGAGTGGTGCATATTTACTGCTATTTTAGTATTATTTTTATTAAGAATTATGAGAAATTCATAGAGCAAATTGCTCATTATCAAGTAAGGGCTTGATGAAAAGCTGATACCTTCATTCCCTTCTGGGAGCGTTTAGAATCAAGTCTATTTTCTTGGGTCCTGATTGTATATCATTCTTTACAGAAGAAGATAAAATCCAACTACTAGCAGCCGTAGGACTTGTTTTGTTGCATATCAACATGAACAGATCTCAGTCCTCCAGATAGATATTTTGGTGCATTTTCTCCTAGCTCTTGGCCTTGTTATTTCTGGAATTTGAAAGCGTTTAAGGGAACACAGAGATCTTTTCTATTTCTAATATATGAAACTCTGTATGTTCAGAACCAAATACCATGTTGTTCCACATTTCCATACTGCCATTTGCTATAAGCAATATAGTTTCAGTTATTCTTCACAGTATTCTTCAGAGGAAGAACTTAGCTGTGAAGGATTCTGGGGCTGGTGGGATCGCTGCAGCTTTGCACCTTGGATCTCAGTTCTTCAACCAAAGGACAGATCTTGCTGCACTCTGTCCAGCTCCATGGATTCTATGATTTTACAGTCTCCTTTTGTATGTCTTACACCTTCTAAGTTCAGGTGCTCCAGTTCCTCCATACACGACAAGAAGCAGAAATGCTTCTTATTACTAGGAATTTGGCATAAGGAAGCTGACTGTGAAGGGTTTATACAGATGTATGCACACACACACTTACATGTACAGCACAATTTTTGTCTTTTTTTTTTAATTGTAGCAGTACAGAAGCACAGAGATGTTGTAGCACTGAGCTCTCGCAGGCCTCGTTTGTACTGCACCATAGCTTGTAAAAAGTTTTTGAGAAGCTGAAGTTCACAAAGCAGCTACAGTACATGCTGCTGAACTGCTTTCCATTGTCTCTTTTCGCATGTTTTTCTTATAAGAACACACATTTAATGTAGGTTTTTAAAAAGCAATTTTAATGCATGCCTTTCAGAAATTGTATGTGTTCGGCAGGGGTAAAAAACTGATAAATGATATGAAGTTAAGTTAGACTACAAATATATGCATGTCCATGAGATGTACTCCATTGTAGCACACGAGCTGTAGTGGATAAGTGGAAAAAAAACTGTTTATCTGCTTAAGAGTTTCACCAATAATTCACATTTTAAAATGTGTTTGTGAGAGGTTTTTTTTTGCATGCAGCACAGAACAGACATTGGTGAGTTGTCATTACTTTTAATATAAAACTTATAGGGAATTAAAAGGGAGTTGCAGATATTGGTGCAGAAAAAGTAAATGAATGACAGCTCGTCAGAGCTAATTTTTAGATAGATCCATGATTTTTTTACTGAATCTAAGCTTGGTGCTTAATGGTTTTTTTTTTCCAGAGTTTTTCTATGACTTGCTGCATGCACATATAAATCAAGATTGACTTTTGGTCCGTGAGACTGTTTTGCTTGGCATTCAACATGCAATACAATTGGATAATTATTGCAGTGTTCCTTGGTTGCAGAGGTCTCTTGCAGACTTTAATTTATGCAAATGTATCAGTCATTCCCATTCAGTGATTTAAAAGATTTTAAGAGAATCAATCATTCAAACTATTACTTTCAAATACTTAAAGAGTGAAATATTAATAATAAAAAAAAAAAAATTGAATTTGGTGCTGATATATTGTATTAACTGCTTTATTTCTCGAGCTAGTCAAATTATAATTTGCTGTCTGGTACCTACAAACTTTATTTCTTTTATAGTGTTTCATTTAATGGTCTCTCTTGTACTCTACAGGGTTTAGTTTGATGGAGGAAATAATTATAATTTTAACTGGTCTGTTCCATCAAGGTTTAAGTGGACTCTATTGTGCAGCTTTCTTTGTACATTACAATGCAATTTATAGTGATACAAAGTACATTAAAACACTTTACAGAGTTGAGGACAGCTACTGTCCTACAAACAGAAAGTGGAGGAAAGGCTGTGTGGAGATGGAGGAAAGAAAAAAGGAAACAGACTTGACATTTTAAAAGCCATAAAGAGGCAGGTGAGGGTCCTTGCAGACTGGTTATTGTAAGGGAAACATAGAAGATGCAGAAATGGAGGGGAAGGCAAGTAGGGTTTGTACCAGTACAATACATGCCATGGTATGTTATTTTAATTGCTGCACTCAGATGAACTGCAAACAATGTTGGTCACGGAGCAATAGATTTCCACGCCTTTTCCTCTTGTTGCCTTAAGCTTTAAGCTGCAATGAAAACGATGGTGACCACCTGGATAGAGACCAGCAATACCCCAGCAATCAAAAAACAAAGCGTATGAGGACATCATTCAAACACCACCAGTTGCGGACAATGAAGTCATACTTTGCTATTAACCACAATCCTGATGCCAAGGACTTGAAACAGCTAGCTCAGAAAACTGGCCTGACCAAAAGAGTTCTTCAGGTAAGAAGAGCAGTCTTTTGTCTTGAAAAGTAAATAAAATATCAATTTTATGTTTGGAATGCTGTGGATTTTGCTTATCCTCGAGCTTTTCATAGTCATTCATACCTTCTGGGAAAATTCAGTTCAATTCTGGAAAGTATGAGAAAAGTTGTTTAGTTTCAGCTTCCCAAAAGCAGATCGCCTGCGCTCTGATTTTTAATGGCAGTTGTGAAGGTTTGGGGTCTGCTTACTTTCCTGAAGTTAGTTAACTCTGGTGCATGGTTTGACTTCTGATCTGCTGCGAGAAAAAGTAAATTATTTCAGTTAATGTAAATAGGTTTTAATTTAGAAATTAATGTGAGCAGTTGTCTTTATAAGAAAGTAATCAGGCATTTGGATCTATTTTATCTGGACAGGAAAGATCTCTTTTCTGTCAAAATGCAAGAGGACACATTTAATTTTGCAAAGATACATTTTGTTTAGTCATAGCATAGAGCTTAGAGTGAAAGAAGACTGCTTTGAAAGTACTTTTTCAAGTAGGAGGGTACATGCTCTGAGTTTTTATGGGAAGGAAAGGTAAGAATATCAGTTGGCTCAGTTCCATTTTAATTTGTAGTTCTGATTCAGTAAGTCCATTTTAATGGGCACTTATTCAATAACTGTAACTAGAGATAAATTTAGGCACATAGGAGCTGTGATGCTCCAGAATCCAGAACTGAAATCTTTAAATTGATCTTAATAATAGGAAAATAAAGTCTGGGGCCTCATAGAGAAAGCTGGAGCTCAGAGATGGACTCATGGGAAAGCACAGTGGATAGCTCTTGCAGCCAAACAGAGGGCAGTAGACAAAAACATAGAAAAACCTGACTTTACTGGAGATATTGTGGGTCTTACAGAGTTAATACCTAAAGGTTTGTAGGCTTCCTAATAAAAACTGCTAATAAAAGACTGTGTGTAATTCATTTTCTTGGCTAGATCCCCCAGAACTGGATTTTGTTTGTTTTTTGAAGCTGATTTGCGGTGGTGGAACGGATTCCTCCTCCATTACTGGTGCACATCCTGGCACTTGGCGTAGTGTCTCTTATAGCGGCTCTCCTTTATCCACGCATGTGGAGGAAAGGATTTGCAGCATTTAGCTATCATTATTTTGAAACTTCTTCATTTCATCATCAGTTTGCACACTTCAGTAGTATCTGCTGTCTGTTACAGTATATTCACACCTGAATTATCTTAGAAATTTCACACAGTGTGTGAAGAAATCACTTCCGTGTCTGGAAAACACCTCTGTCTTGGTCATCTTTCTGTTTTCTTTCCTCAACCTGCACCACCACCTGACTTCCATCTCTCCTTTTATTTCACCTCACAGGTCTGTCCTTCCAACTGCTTTCTAAGACATTTTATCTGTCCCTTCCTTCTTATTTACATTTCCTCATCTCCGAAACTGAACTCCATGTCTCCATTCAGTCTCTATTTCATTTTCTTGATTGCCTCTGTTTCCATATTAAATACAACTTCCTGTTTTAAGGTGTGCTTTTTTTGTGTGCCAATCCCTTACAATTTCACTAACTTTTTTTTTCATGGTTTCAGTAATTAGTGTTTCACTTCTTTTACTTCCACAGTTAAATACTCCTTTATCTCTGGGTGTCTTTAGATAAAGAGTTGCAAGGTAACAGTTGGTGGTGGGGACTGCACACAGAGGATGATCTGTTGGAGGGACTTCAAGAAAATGACTCCGAGTGATACCTTGTCTCGTATTGCTTGAGTTTTCCTGTCTGCCAGGAGCATTCTCTACTTTATACTTTGCTGGTGTTTGTGTTTGAAAATTAATTTGGGCCAGTTAAAAAATCTTTATTTAAAAAAATTTTGGAATCTTTGTGCCCAGTTGGCTTATTTCTAACCTTTGAGAGCAAATAATACGGTCTTGTGAAGCTGTGGAGGTAGTTTTTCAAACACTGAAGTTTACCTGCACAAGTTTCAAGGTTGCTCCTTGCTGGGGAAAACTCTTCATGATGTTGGTTACTGAGATAGTGTCACTTGTTAATTCTTCTGTACCAGAAAGGTTGGCATTCTATCTGTGTCATTTACTGAACACAAAGTAATTCCCTGACACTATTGATCTAAACAAGCACCATTAGTATTAGTCTGCCTTACATATTAGAGGTGCACACATTCCAGTGGTGAGAAATTTTCTGTTTTCCCTGTGTTGTTTCTAGGTGTATCTGTAAGCTCTTCTATTTTCTGTATGCTCAGATTTCAGTTCAGCAGATGAAGGATAATGACCTCATATATCGTTAGAAGAATGTATTTAATAGAAAGCATAAGGTAGCAGATGAAGGGACAAACAAATTCTGAAGCCGGTGGGATTTCCAAACACACATAGCAGAGTTCCTGATGTTTTAGAGCCCTTACTGTAAAGGCAGTGCCATATAACATGTAATGAAGGTGGTTTATCTGTAAATCAGAACCGGGTTTGTCCATCTTCTTAATGATCTGTAATATTAGACCTGGAAGACCTGACTTCTGTCTTGCCTTTGTATACAATCAGTCATCAGCTGGCCAAATCCAGAAGCAGAATGGCAGGGAAATGTAACACACTGCTTCAAGAATGACGTTTCCTTCAGTGGCCCTGTAATGCAGACTATTTTCCTAAAGTAAACACAGTGGAATTACAGTAAGCCTCTTTATACTTTTACTCCCTGTTTGATTTATCTTGACTCTCATTTAGCCTCATGTTTGCAATTTAATGCACCTGCAGCTAGGGAGCACAAGCCCATTGCTGTGAACTATCATTTTAATTAAAGTGACCAGTTAATGGTAAGCCAAGTAAATGTCATAAATGTTACTCATTTGGAATTGATCTTTATTTTTGTGAGTTCAGAAACTGAAGGTGGAAGTAGAAAGACATAAGGACATAGGATTTTTCAGTGGTGTCTTTACACTGCTCATCCTTTTGGAATCGCTCTCCAATAATGTTGCTCTGAAGACCTCCCAAAGGTTACTGCATACATTTGCACTTTGCTAACTTTCCACTAGTTGACAAATATGAAAATTTTCTCAATCACGCATGAGATTCCTGCACTCCTCTGTGGTGAAGGTTTGCTTTAGGTCAGCATACTGCGGACGACTTACTGAGACTTTGTTCCTATAATATTCTACAGTTCTTTCAACTGTGCACTTAATAATAGGGACAGAACAGCCAGAATGTGTGTGCAGTGACTGAACAGTTTGCTATGTGCTGGCACATCCTTTACATTTTTATTTGTACAACCAGCATATAGCAATTGCAACAATGGAGACATTACAAAATTAAGTTATCTCAGATGATTACTTGGCTTCATACATGACAGTATCAGAATTCTTTACAACACTTAGCATATTTATTATCAATACTTTCCTTTCTTATGGAGATAATATTTATTCCCATTTTACAGTTGGAGAATGGAGACAAAGAGAGCTGAACTAGTTGTGCAGATCTCTGAAGCACTAGCATAACATTTTAACTGCAGCACCACTCTGCCTAGCTGCTGAGTGCCCAGCGACAGGCATTCAGCTCTGCTCACCAGAATGTAGGAGCATCAGTGGATCTCACAGCTGCTTTTATTTTTCACTGGGAGTTTTTAATCCATATTTTTCCCCTTTGATTTGAAATAGCTCAGCCCTATAAATGATACAGTTGGACAGAAAAACACTACATACTTCTCAATGATTTTGTTTATTTTTTCAGAAGGCCAGAGTCCTAATTGTGTAATTGATGTGAGTTAAGTCCTTCTGGAACAATTCTTTCAGTTATGTATATTTGGATTATTATTGCTTTACTTCAGTGTAATGCTGTTCCGGTGCAGCACTGCTGCCATTCTGCACGGGGCAGCAGTCCTGCCTTGGCAGCTCCTGCACGCTGCTGTGCACAGCTCTGAGTAGCAGCGCAGAGCAGCAGAGAATCAGGACTGCCTTCCTACAGCTCAGAAAACAATAGTTCCAATTCTTTCACTGCTCTTCAATGTGAAGCCTTTGCTAAATACTTCTGTGTCTTAATTGCATACTGGAATATCACTGTTACAGTAATTATTTTGTTATTCATTTCTATAATAAAACACAGCATTTTCAGAATTTCAGCTAAGAAATATTTAGATGCCTTTTCAGTAATAACACAAATATTTATTGTTAGACGAATTGAGAGAGCTCTATAGTCATTAGCTGAAAAACCTTGGCAATAACTCAGTGAGGAAGAAGGAGAAAGGGTCATATTGTCTATTTTTTAATAATGCTTGCAAGAATATGAAATTTTTGAATTTCTATTTGAATTTGAATTTCATTTCTGTATGAAATAGAAATATTTTCTATGCCTGATGTGAGCTAACACTGCTAAAGAGAGGATGAACCACCTCACATTCACAGCTCCTGAAAGCAGCATTAGTGGTTCAGAGCCATCTGGGCTCAGGTTTTCATGTTTAGTAGAAGATAGAGGGGAATACAGAAGCACCAACAATCTTGCTCATTTTCTTACTACATTTCAAATCAGAATCAGAAATAATACCATAGAGTTTTTTGCCCTGTGAAAGTTAAGGAGCAGCTGGACTGAACAAAATGCTGTTCTGCAGTTTCACATACTTTACACAAGAAAATTGTCTGTGAGTAGGAATGGAAATTTTACTCATATTTGAGACTTTGACATACGTAAACAACTATATTTTCAGTGAACACAAATGTGAAATTTTGCAGAGGTGTGTGTATACACAACTGGTCTAGTGATTTTTTCTGCTTTAATTATGATGTAACTATGGTACATATCAACAGTGGCACCTCTCTAAATTTACATTTAAACTTCATACACGTGATCCTTTTTGGAAAGGGTATTTAAAAAAAATCAAAGCCAAATAAATTCATTTGTGGGACAAATATAAACGATCTCTTATAGAAAAGTAGAACAATCCCAAAAGTGATAGAATTGCTGGTTTTTACCATTCCTACTCATTGGTGATTGAGACTTTACAGCTTGAATGACCAGAGCAAAAGTAATTTGGTTCACCCACACACCCTGCAGAGGAGGTTGGCTCAGAGCCGTGCAGTGGCTCTTCCACTTCTCCTTCTTGCAGGCTCTGAATGAGCAGCCATGTGAGAGGAATGTGCTGGCTGACAATGTTTCAAGCAAAAGTACTGCATTTATTGTTTTCATACAGCATCACTGGCCTTTAATAGCATCACTGCTATTACAGACTGTTTAAAAAAATAATACATATATCTTTGCCAGTGCTGATCTAGAAGATTTTTGTTTTCTTGATATATGTAAAACCAATATTTACTCTTTAAACTGTTTTAACAAAGGGAGTCATAAAATGCTTTGAAATACTAAACTTTCAGAAACAAGTGGGGGTGTAAGGTATGAATGCAGCTCTCACGGCCACCAAGAGAACCAATGCCTGAGAATCATTTCCTTGTGGCACTGATGGGAGGAAGTGCAAGAGGGAGTGCGTGCACTTACAGATCCGTGGCTGGGGGTGATGGCTTTCCTGAGAAAAAGCAGGAGTGCATAATAGGGGAAACTTGGGGCTGGACCATCTGCAGATGAGAAGCAAACCAGTCAAAGGAAAAATGGCCTGAGACATCTTCATCAATTCTAACTGCAGCTGGTGAGATGAGAGGAGAAAGAGGAGACTTCACAGGACTGCAACTTGTGTATTACTCCTCTGCTAGCAGTCTAGCTTAAAGCAGATCTTGCAGCAGGAGCTGGGCTGGCTCAGAGTTAGAAGTCAGAGTTTCTGTGTAGGACGTTGTGACCACATCACAGCCTCGTGAGCTCTGCACACTTGTTTTTCCTCTATGAACCACCGGGGAGAAATCTGATGGAATAAGGCTGAGCAGGTACTTTGACTCTCTCAGTTCCTTTCTTTGACAGACACAGAGATGATGAATTTAATTACACCTGGAATTGAAAGACTCGATCTTATTCCTTAAATAGGTCAATGTGAGAACAGTGGGATCAGCACTGAGTCAATTACAGAGAAAGTGGCAGTGACAGAAGGCCTCCTGATAAACAAGCACTATGGAATTTCGGCTAGTTGCAGCAGTAGAATTGGATGGCACCAACAAGTTGAATATGGAGTATTTAATGACATTCTCAAATTTAATCCACATAATATTCTGTTCCTAGATTTTGTGTGAGTTTCAGAAATAAATTTTATTATATCTATTTTCAAATAGGTCAGAAAAGTATTATATCTTTAAACAAACTCTGCTTGGAGAGGGTTATTAACTTTGACCTAAACGCAGCAATTTAACTGAAAAAGCTGAAGTCCTATTTTTGTCCTTTACATACAGTGAGATAATAAATAATGCAGGAAGTAGAAATCTTGGAAACAACTTTGCTGTATATGGATATCACCTATTCTGAAATCACATTTTTTTAATGTAATGTGAGTATTTAATACCACTCAAGACACTTTTTCAATCATTATTCCAGGATGGAAAAATTTAAAATAAGCTTGGCATAGGAGCTGAAGCATTTGAGAAAGAAGAGTAAGAAAGAGAGGCAGAAAAAATGAGAGCGCTGCTGAGGCTGAGGCATGAGAAAGCTCCCAGGAGGGCTCCAGGAGCACGGGCAGGCAGGGCACTGCAGGCCAGGTCACTGCTGCATGCCATGGGAGGCAGACTTGAGATGTGAGGTGCTTAAACCCATTAGCTTGTATTCATCAGATGCTTGATTTCCATCTCATCCTGAGAAGTACTTCTGGGAGCGAGAGAAACTGAGTGTTTGCAGGAGCCCCCAAACCTATCGGCATCTTCACAGGCAGCCTTAACACAACCCCCCCTCCTCCCTCCTCAGCCTGTTTCTGCCCCAAGCAGACTGTTTACACAGAGAACTGCAGGAGAGGGAAAGAGGAAGGCTTCATAGGCATCCAGAGGACACTTTTCGTGACTGGGGCTACTTTTCTTACATGTTACCCTAAAAGCATCTTTCCCCATTCAAGCTTTGATGAATTTGTGAGTTTGCTTTTGCTTTCTAAACACTGCAGCTCTTTAAATGCTACCCTGTTATATTAAACTATTTCAGGTTTGGTTTCAAAATGCTCGAGCCAAATTCAGACGGAACCTCTTACGTCAAGAAAACACAGGGGTGGATAAGACTTCAGATTCAACACTCCAAGCAGGGACCCCATCAGGTCCTGCATCAGAAATATCCAATGCCTCCATGAGTCCATCCAGCACTCCCACTACCTTAACGGACTTGACTAATCCTACTATGCCTACTGTGACATCTGTCTTGACATCAGTGCCCGGAAGTCTTGAGGTTCATGAATCCCGAAGTCCTTCACAGACAACTCTTACAAATCTTTTCTGATGACTCTTCATAATTTCTTTAAAAAAGAAATTATCCTTAGTTGAAATTCCAAGTGTATTTTAATAGAGGCTTTGAGCAACTGACTAACCACCGTTAGGATCTCTCCTAAGAAAACAGAAGGAAATTAGTGTTCTGGTGTTACAGAGTATGGACTGAAGAATAACTTGGAAGATCTATTGCAACACAACATTTGTGTAACTGTACAGTTTTGTGGACTGAGCAAGGGAAACAGCAATTAATTTAAGTTGGCTAAAGCTTCTGTATTTTCAAAGACTGCCATGTGCCTTATACACTGTTTTATCTACATACTTTGAATTCTGTGTCCACTTCTCTCTTTTTCTCTCTGTATATTTATGACCAGGGCAAAAATGATAAGAGTTTGTTACTTTGAGTAGTCCTAAGTCTTTCATTGGTTGCTTTGTTGTTTTAGAAGTTTGAAGTCAAAGTCTGTTTGAATACCAGAATTTGTAAAATCTAACCAATAATAAAACCACTTCTGGAAACTACTTCATAATGGCTACAGTTACATCTAACGTGAGTTTCACAATCCAGATAGGCTGATTGTATTTAAAAGGATTAGAAAATTGCACTTCAAACATGGTATCTGCCTAGAATAACTCTAACGTGATGTATGCATTTCTTCTGTTCCTGAAGTATATATGGGTGAGAAGTCTGCCTTGTGCAACAGTCTAGCTATTTGCAGTATAGAGAAATAAATGTTAGTTGCAGATAGAAATCATCAGATACCGTTAAAATTCAAACAGACAAAATATACTTAATTTTGTTGTGTGAAAAAAGCTTGACTTCAGCTGGCATTCATGAAAGCAGTCTTGCTTTAGCACAGGAGATGGCTCGTCCCCTTCCATGGTGGAGGCAGGCGAGGTACCTGCCAGCCGTGCGGCCACCAGCGCTCTGCTAAGAGGTGGCATTAGGTAATATTTTCCCTAGGAAAAAGACGGAAGTATTTCAGGTAATTTTACAAAATTGGTGGGCAAAAATGAGGCAAAACTATGTTTTACAAAGCCACAGCCTTACATTTTTCGTAATGCTTTGAAGGAATAAAAAGCCAAGGAAGAATATTACATTATCGGTACCAATAAATGTGATTATTCCTTTAACTATTATGGACCTTTGAATATGACTGAATTCATTCTCCAGGAGAAAAAAAAAGTGCAGAATATAACTGATATTATGAGTTCTTTTTCCTACTGTTCTTAAAGATGCTTTTCTGTAATTAAAGAAATACCTCAGCAAAGTTTAAATACGTGTAAGGATGAGTTCTGCTCTGCTGTTTGCCCAGCAGTTGTTCAGATCTGGAGCTGCACACCACGTGCGTGCGGTCGTTCCTTTTCAAACCCGCCGCAGCCCCACTGCTGTTAGGCGGCTCTGCAGCAGCAGCGCTCTGTCATCCCGCCGGATCACGATCGATAAAAGATGATTCCAAATAAACAGCAAGACAGGTGCCAGTATTCGTGTTGTTCGCCCTTTTCAGAGCACTGAAGATGATTTATTGGGCCAGAGCTTTCGGTAACAATGTTTTGGTTTTAAAAGCACTGTATTTATTCAGCTTTCTCAGCTGAAAATTTGCCATTCTTGTGCAAGCCACATTCCTTCCAAGCTTGGTGAGAGATCTCAGAGAAGGAGGACTGTGGATAGAAGTGCTGACATAATCGGGTCATATATTAACCTTTTTTCACGCTTTTGCTTAAAAAAAAATCAGGTGAGTTATCTGAAAGGCGAGATAGTTCTAAAAATCATAGCTAGCTTAGATCTGTGAAGGGAATTATGTTCTGCTCTCTAAAACTAACAGACTAGCGTAGCCCTTTGTGCTCATGCACAGTGATGGAACATTTTAAAAGCTAATTCGGGTTTAATTATTTGCCTTTACAGATTTGTCCAAGGCATTTTTTTTCTCAAAATAGAAATGTCCAATAAGTAAATTGTACTGGTTATGAACTGTAACAGAGAACGTATCTGCCTTCTGAAGAAATTCAGGCACAGAGATTCTGCTGTGTGTAAAGTTTTGCTCATTGTCAACTACCTTGGAGATTCTTATTTTTATTTTTGACATGCTTGTTTCTTTTCTTGATTTAAAAGGCAATGTTGGTCCAGTGTTAAATGGATACAGCCCATAATTAGAAATGCTGTGTGTTCACCTGTCAGAAGTTCTAAAAACCAGAATCCTGAATTTGTAAGTGTTACAGCTGATATCGCAGACGACTGTTCTGATGGTTCTTATTTGTGACCTTGTGTTTTAACTACCTGAATCCACACGGCTGGAAATACCTTTCAAAACAATTCTCAATATTGCCTTTTCAAATGACTGAAATTTATGAAGGGGAATCCTCTAGTGTTAATATTACCTGAAACCTATAGGAGACAATTAGATAAATTGTCCAGTTTAATCAAATCAGGGATTTTGCATATAAATAAGAGACAATATTCTATGTAGGGTCTTTATGTAGGTGCATTAGGATTCACTCACTGGCTCCAATGACCTATGTTGCCCCCATGATTGTTTCAATCCTGTGGTATTGTTTGGTTGTTTAGAGCTTGTTGGTTTTGAATGCTGTACATTTTTTTTTACTACTGCAATCCTAATGTTTCTTCACATACTTGTACAGTTCCACATTTGATGTATTAGTCTGAAATTCTGTTAAAAACATGAACAAAAAATGGAAATGATATTTCTTTGAAAGTGTATTTTTACTGTATATCTAATTTGATCTAGTTGAACATACTTCTTTACATTTTGCATGATAGGTGTGTAGTTCATTTTTTAAATATGAAAGAGACTAAAGAGTAACTTAGAATGAGAATATAATGAAACCTATATATGAAAAATACATACAATGATTTGCTACCTTTTGACTCAAGAAACTTTTTGAAATACATTTTATCTAGATTATTTAAGATAATGCAGATATTTTGTCTTTGAGTTCATACACAATAAAGAGTAAAAAAGGAAAACACACATTAGAAACAATTCTAAGTCACCTTGGTACCTGGCAGCATACTGGATTGTTCTTGTCAAGCAAAGGAAGAATATTTGATCTTAAGAATGCTGAGTAGACACACTTTGATATACAGCACGGAGGGACGGTATCTCTGTAAGCAATATGTGATAACAGTGAGAGAATGGTTCGGCTTGGAAAGGACCCTAAGCTCATTTCATTCCAACCCTCTTTCTTGGGCAGACACTTCCCTTCAGAGCAGCTTGCCCAGGGCCCATCCAACCTGCCCTCAAACACCAACGGGGCTGAGCACCCACAGCTTCCTTGGGCAGAGATGCAGTTCAGAGTGACATTTCATAAAACTTGTTTCTTCACTCGTATTGTTCAAATCTGGGCAGAGGATGCTAAGGATCATCATGCAAACGACGCTGAATACTTGCTCTGGAAGCAAAAGTGAATTGATAGAAGGTACTATAGACTGTGAATGTGCCTCTAGAGTATTTTGTTTTCCAAACTGTAATTTCTAACTGTTAGGAACACATTTAGAGCACTTTCTTATGACTCTTCGCTATTTTTTTCCCACTGAAATATAAAGATTAAAACGTAGACAGCTGTAATAGTCATCTCATTTGATCAGAAAAATAAGAACAACAACAAAAGAAAAAGAAAAAAACAGCCTTCAGAATTAGGCATAATGGCAGCAAAGGCATCAGGTAACTAAGAGAAGTTCCAAGTGTACATGCTTATGAGCTTCAGAGTGATTTCATGTTGCTTGGAAGGAGAGATTTTTATCGAATGTAGGTGGATTACAAAGTATCCCTTCTGAATAAGGAGGTTTTAGCCATTTACATCATTCCTGGTAGCAATTATTTTATCCACAATGAATATGGAATTTTTACTTATTTATTTATTTATTTATTTGGAAGTGTATTTAACACTTTGGGAGAGCCAATATAGTAAAATAATGACTGGCAAAATGATGGTCTGTGCATTTTCCAGACCACTTTGACTGGCATTTGAAAAAGCTACAGAGTGAAATACTTGTGTGAGGTGCCCAATTCACATTAGCTGCCAGGGTTTGGTTGTGTGTGAAATGCTCATGCATCTACAGTTTGGTGCATACAACTTACACAGTTGCCAGCAGTATGCATTTCTGCTTTCCAAGTTTTCAATATGAAACCCCCTTTCCAGACCTCCCAGTCCTTTTGTTTTGTTCTGAAAGTGACTTGTCTGGAACTCTGCTTACTCTCAGGCTTGAAATCATTATTCCTGAGCCCACAGCACCTTTGTTTAAAACCTATATGGAGCAAACCAGGCCACCTGTCCATACAGCCATCCATTGCACTTCAGGCTGGTTGGTCACTGGTGCTATGCTTCACTACCAGCAGACAGCAGGGGCAATGCATAGCACAGCCTGTCCTCAGCCTAATTAAAGAGAAGCAGAAGAATTACATTATTGGTCTACAATTCATAAACATGTGTTTTAAGAGTATCTTAGGACCGGCAAATCACTTTAAAAAGGGAATAAAGAGGGCATCTTTCTGGCACACAGGGAGCTGCTGCGGTTATGAAGACAAGCAACAAAGCATCCGGGCTGCAAGCGCTCGTGTTTTCACTTCCATAAATGGAGAGATGGTCTTTCATTCATTGCAGGATTTAGCTGAGATGCTTAAAATGATGTGAGTTCAGTCCAGAATCAAGTTTGACTCTGTCGTGACATTAGGTGAGTTACCAGTAATTTGTCTGAAAATTACTGTCAATGGGGAAAGGATGGCTGTCAGTAAACTCAAATCTAACATTATCATTTAGCATGCTGATGGTAACACTGCGCAAATTGCAGTTACTTCCTGGGAATGCCACTTCTGTGGAAACTCTTCTTTTGTTAAAAAAATCTCTGTAAATGGTATGGCTCTCTCTGCATATTTACACAGCTTGTTTACATGGCATAGAATCAATTTATTAGACTGTAAAATCCAGCACTTAAGTAAAGTTTTTGCACCACCCTCCAGAGAAAAATAAGTAGTTAAGCTTTTCATCAGAAAGAGAGACCTGTTCTGGACATTGCATCGTTCAGCCACGTACTGATGAAAAAAAAGTAACAGCCAAAATAGGAAGAATGTAAATATTTGGAAAGCGTTACACAGTTCTGCAGAGAGCTGATTTAATCGATAAAAATCAGCAATGACTTTTTCCAGGTGCAGAGAGATTACTGGGAATTATCGTTAGGGAAGTCACAGCGAATCTGCAGCACAGTAAACAAAGAAATAACCATCTCTTTTTCTTGCATTGGCACAGAACTAACCAGGCTGTTATCCATAGACTGCGTGGTAATTACTGTGTAGTCTAATGTTCCTTGGTTACTGTTTGAAAGCAGTGAGAAGACAGACATGCTTGGGTAATTGAGAATGTTCCTAGGATGGGATTTTGAATTTCCACAAGCATATTGGTCCAGTAAGGAATAAAAATGGTAAGAAGCTCTAATCCATGTATTATTTGTGTTGACCAAAACTTTTAAAGCTACAGTTTGTTCCATCAGGCCCTACACAGGGGCCAAACATCTCAGTTCTTCCTTCCTGATGTACAGCTCTGTCAGATGTTTTTGCTCTCCTTCATGTCTAAGGCAGAATTAAGTTCAAGAGGCATTTTATGTTCTGATCAGTTCTGATCTTGGTGTGTTTACAAGAAGATTCTGGCAGCTGTGGTTTATTCAGTTTGGCTGAATGCCTCTGACTCATACAGCTGTGCCCCTGGAGCTACCCAGCGGCTCAGGCAGCTCACTCAGATCCACCTTAGCTTGTCACACCTTCAAAATATTGTTAGAACCAGGTTTTTGCCTAACTAACATGACATCAGCTATGTTCCATCTACTTAACCTTGCATGTGGGAAGTGCAGATGTGCGATCATTGTGGACAGGTTTCAACCGAGTTTTCTGATTACAGTTTCTAGCATCCAAGAGTTGCTTTTCCACCAGTAATTTCATTTGCTTTCTCACATCATTTCCACATGCTTGAACTCTCACTTTTTGCTGTCCTTGTTCTGGAAATCAAGACAAACAAGCTACTCTGGAACACTGTTCTGCAGGTTGTGTTTGGGCAAGAAGTTGGTCAGGACAAGGATTCTGTGCATGTAGGGAAGAAAGATTTCTGAGAGGCCAGACCTGTCACCCACAGTCAGACAGGAGAGAAAACAGGTGGCATCGCCCAGACCGTGTCGCTATGGACATCTCATCTTTTGCCCCTAGAGGTTCTGAGGGTTTGTTAATGGTTGGGTGACAGTTTTTTTTGTGGCAGGACTCCTCATTTCGCGTGGCTTTAGCATTTATTCTGGACACGCAGTTTCAGATTTTCTACTAGACTCGCTGAACATTTTGTACTGAGTTACAAACTGTTGTCAGTGGATTTAACCCAGCTGACCACAGACTTGCCTTTATTAGTGCACATGCACAGAGCCCTTAGAACTAGCTCAAAAGCTTTTATATCCATTTTTGTTAGTGTATGATCTGCCTGGTTCTGGAGAGGCAGGCAGACAAGCACGAGCTACCCATGGACTCAGGAGATAAGATGTTTCATACCCACGAGCCTGCGCTGCTCTTTGAAACAAGGCTCTTCCCCTCCAGCACTGTCTGCAGTGCTCACTTTCATCTGGGCAGACTTTGGAAGAGAAATCTTGGAACGGCCTGCTGCACTGACCAGCTGCTGGGGCCTTTTGGAGATTGTATTATGCTTAAAGAAATCAATCGCGAATGTTCCAACGATCTCTTTCATTCAATCCTAATTAATACAGACCTAGACTTTCTCCATTTCATATACACTTGACACTGGTTTCTAAAACATCACCCAACATACTAAATGATGGCAAAAGTTATGCTGCAGCCAGTTTCATTCACGTTACAGAAATAGGGTGAACCACACACATCCCAAAAGCCTTTTGAATGTAATCCCCATTTGTGGCCTTCATTTATCTTTATGTCTTTTCCAGTTCTACTCCCATTGTGCCTACAGAATTCAGGGATCCATTTTAGATTAATACAAAAGCTGTACAATGCTCTTTTCTGTGGATCTTTACTCTTTGGCTCCCCAAGTGCAGGCTGTTCCCTGTCTTGTTTTGTGTGCACACTCTTTTTCTGCCTTTCTGTTTTGTCCCAGAGGTTACAGCCTGCGTGCACCAACACCCACCAGCACTGACAGGATTCTCTGGAGCCCCCTCCTCCCCCCCCGGCTGCTCCAGCACAAAAGAGAAGTCATAGAAAAGACATTTGCAGCTATTTGTAGAACTACTTTCTCTGCACACAACAGCTCCAGCTCCTGGGGATCTGTGTTTGGAATGTAAGGTGTGCTGCTGCCGCTTACATGCAGACACCATCATTACTTGCTGGCTTAGAAAAGACTGAAAGCCAGGCTGCTTTTATGGTTTACAAGATCTGCATATAAATATAATCCATTTTAATTCCACAATTATACTGGAGGTGATGCCAGGTGTTAAAAGTAGAATGAGTTTCTGGCAGGACTCCAAACTTCTCTGTTCTCTCTATTTCTATGGATTGGAGCAGAGACCAAGGCAGCACTCCTGCATCCGGTTTCCACCACTGATGTGAGTTTACTTCGTAGCTGCCACATGGAAGCTGTCCAGAGGTTACTTAACTTTATTTTGAGACAGTTCTTTGAAATCTTTGAGTGAGCAGTGCCAAACGAGTGCAAAATGTGTGTAACTGCAAAGCAGAAGTTACTGCATTTCACACAGGAAGCTGCAGCAAGTGAATGTGGCCACGTGTGTGTATCTCTCGTTCCGCCTCTGAGCCTTAACTGATGCTAGACAAAGCCGTGCTGGAGACAGCAGAATCAGATTTATGGTATTTTGGGAAAAGCAGAATCTGATTTGTGTTATTTTGGGAAATGGAAACCATGAACTACTATGTGTCCCTTTGGAGATTTGCAAGTTATGTGAGAACGCACAAGTCTATCATACATAACAAACACAGAGGAATTTATACTGGCTGGTACTGAAGGAAATCTTCCTTCCTGGGAAGGAGACACTAGATGATATTATTTGCTAGTTGTAGTCAGAAAGCACGGACCTGTGAAGCAGGGCTGTGGAAAACGAAATGCAGTTAAAAGAGGTAAGGCTATGAGAGCATGAAGAGCTATCTGTTCTCCTTTCCTGAGAGACAGGAGAAGTCCCAGGAGCTTTACAATGGAAAGAAGGTAAGGATGCACTTCTGTATAAAAACCACTGGAAGAGTGTTTGGGGAGAACACGGGTCTCAGAGTTCACGAGTGCAGGATTGCTATGATAAGGGGGAGTTCAGTGTCAGAGGTGGCACAAACCCAGACACCAGCAAGGCTGTGGTTTGAGGAAGGATTTCAGGTTTGTGCTGAGGAGGTTAGGGAGGAAACAGCCTATACTGAGGGTAGACATACTTAAACATTCAGTACTTTCTAACTGGTTGGCATCCCAGCCCATGCTGTTAGCAAGAAGTAAACCCTGGTAAGAGTACATCAGAGAGCTGATTGTGTTCGTTCATGTGCCCAAGCTTTCTGTCAGAAATATGCATGGGCCAATCCCGGGGCACTGCATCTGTTGCCCCTGAAGCCAGCACTGTGCCTCATTACTTTGAGCTGGTTTTCTTCATTAAATACATTTACTGAGCAGTAAATCTCTTGTTCAGTATGAATAATTAACAAGGAAAGGTGTCACTTACTGCATTAGTGCTTCACAGTCCTGGCCATCGGAGTTTCCAGCTCTACAAAGCCTGTAGTGGGAAACTGTCAGCCCAACTTCTCGTCTCTTTACAGAGTTAATTTTGGGTATGTTTCTTATCTTGGGGCTTTACCTAGCTGTTGAAAGTGACAAAAACAGACGCCATAAAACACAGGAAAAATGCAGCTGGACTGAGCCTAAGTATTAGCAAGGCATATTCCCTTGACATGCACTAATCTTTTACCTTCAAAACCAGGAAAGATTCAGTTAAACTCACAATCATTTTATAGTCTCCATAGAACCGTAGAAGCCTGGGGATCCTTTGTTATTCCTCCATAAAGAGGAAGTTATATTGGAAGTGCCCTGTTTAAGTTGGTTGTTTTTAAATACTAACATTTATTGCTCTGCAGTTTCTCTTTAATGTGTGCATAGAGAACAAGAAAACACCTAACTGCTCGGGCGTATATTTAGAAACAGTAAGAGTCCTCTCTTAGTAACTGGTTACCCATTTTGCCATTTGTATAACTGATCATTGTTAATGATCCAGTTAATGGGATTCATTAGGGAGGTTGATGGCTTGCAGTTATACAGCACATGATCTGTGAGCTTAGGAATGAGCTTGCTGTAGCTGTCACCTTTTTGGGAAAGCTCCCTTGGTTGGACACACACCGACTGCCCCGTGCAAACCTGTCCAACCCTGCATTTTCATTAATTCACAAAAATGGACCGATATGTTGGCACAGGTCTGCAGCTCCTCCTTGCAGCTTTTTAGCAGGTGATGCCCTGGCCAGGTTGGTGGGGTGGCTGCAGTGTGTCCCAGGAGGCTGCTGATGGCACGGAGCACTGGAGCCAGCTGGGTTATTTGCCTCTGTGCCAGCAGAGCAGACCTACCTGCTGCACCCTGCTTGTGTCCTCACCAAACGGAACCAGATGGGTCCATCAGTCTGAGGTTCCATCTAGAGCCAATTGCACACAGTGTCTTTTAAAAATATACATCTTTGTCCACATTTTCAGCAAGGCTATTTCTACTGTTTAAGGGGAACAGTAATGAAAAACTGGTTTAATTTTGTGAGTTCCTGAGGTGATATCTGGATGGTCAAAACATTACATTAAGTTGTCCCCCAAGCAAAAGTGTTCTTAAAAAAAAAAACAAGTTACCAATACACCAACATGAGCGTTGTGCACAGAGCTCAGCTGTACGTCCGTGTGTGGGAAACACAATACTTTGATTGAAAGCTGAGCCCTGTGTATCTCACAGGACATTAATGCAAAAACGAGAGAAATCTAATCTTAATCTTCTAGAGACTGAAACACTGATACAACATGTCGTGCCCTGTCATCACCTGTTGCTAAGGGTCGAGATATTCCCAGTGTAGGAAGGAGGCTGTGAATGAGGAGTGCATTTTGATGACTGCAGGGGAGGGTAGAGTCTCAGGAGCAGCTGAAGATGCTGCTATTTTATAGTGTATAAGATGCACCTGACCCGGGCAGCAGATCAGCAGGGGCAGCCTGAGGTACATGCACAGAAAACATCTCCTTTGGAGCTGCTGATACATTTAGCAGCTGTCAGTCAATGAGGAGAGCTGATTCTCTCAGAAGCAGAGCTCCTCACAAACTGCGGTTGCAAAGGCCTAAAATGTGGCTTCTTCAGCCTTCCCTTGTCCCAGATCTAGCTTCTCTCTCCTGCAAAACTTTACAGGAGCAGACTGTAAACTAACTTTAGCATTATGCCACCAAAGGCTAAAAGACTCTCAAGACTGAAATGCAGGCGTGCTGTGCCATAAAGCAGCATCACACGCACTGTCCCACCAGCAGCCAGCTGGAGCAGGCAGACAGCACCCTCAGGTGTGGGCTTCTGCAGAAAGCACAGGGCAGAAAGGGCTCCCAGTATCTCAGGGGAGGAACCTGGCCAGTTATCTGGTGGTAGAAGCAATGAACGAGATGAGAAGCAATTGAAATCACAGTGCACCGTGCTCTCCTCCTGCCTCCAGTGAACAGGCCAGAAGCCCTGCTGCTTGGATTTGGCAAAGCGGCGCGAGATGCAGTGATAGCAGAGAAGCTGGGGCTGCAGCATCGAGTTTCTGTCTGAGGATTTCCTGCCCTAGAGAAGGGCCGGAGCCTCCCCTGCCCTGCAGCAAGAATTCTCTTGAACAGAGCCCTCAGAACCTGCACACAAACTATCGCCGCGTCCCTGGGCAGTGAGCAGAGCCCAGCACAGAACCTGCGAGGCTCTGAGAAGCAGGGCTCAGCGACCGCCTTTAATTTCAATTACAAGTGCAGGCTTGCTCCGCTCAGCCCCACCCACACGCCATTTCACGCCTGATTTCTTCTCTGATTTCTTTGGGGAAAGAGAGGGAATTCGAGTGTGTGTAATTTGGGTTAACAAGACGCATTATATGCAGCCTCATTCTTGTAAAAACTTTCACAGGGAAATCACCCAGCCCATGGAGGGAAAAAGTTCTCTCCTTATTGTAATTTTTCCAAGGCTAATCAAACTCTCACCGTTATCCTATTGATCACAGGGAAGGTTTGATTTTCTACTGGCTCCTAGTTAAGGTACAGTTGCTTTGGCTTACTGCATGCTGTGAGTACAACAGAGATCAACCCTCCATTTCTATGCTTCTTTTTGTCCCTTTCCCAGATCCTTTTTCCTTCAAAGCTCACCTGCCTTCTGCTTTTGTGGTGCCCTACCTGCATTTTGCCATCTCCTGTATCCGTTAAGCAACAAAAGGTGAAGAGCTGGGTCTATACAATTAAAATTGACAGAATGAGAACGGGAGAAAAGCAAAAAAATCCTAAACAGGTGTGAAAACAGGAGGAAAAGAGGTAAAAGTTTGGTATGGATGCAGCATTTCCCAGCAACGCGGACCAATAGGCTCTGTGTGCAGTACCTGTGGCTGTCATTAGCATAACCTCCTTCCTGCTTGGACAAGTAATTAAAAGGCGCGTGCGCTTAATGGCGCGCATCCAGAATTGTCCCTGAATGCATGAGATCTGATCCTGCCATTATTGCCATATGCTTTCTAGTCTCCAAAGCTTGTCTTCCTGTGTGAGGGAAAGCACCAGCCTGCAATTCAAGGTGCAGCTCCTGTCCCTCTGGTGGACAGCTGCTGTGTGTCAGTACATGGTGAGAGGCCCAGAGCAGCTCCACAAGAGCAGCATGCTGGAGAAAGGTGCAGGCTTTGCTTTGCCTTCCTGAGCAAGGGTTTCTTTGGATGTGTTTTGTGTCCCTTCAAGTCACTTGGGAGTTTAGGAGAGCCAGAGAGAATAGATTTTTCTGTCATTATTTGATAACCAATACAGTTCCCTTTGACCCTCTCCCTTCTTCCCAAAAAAGAAAGACCGGCTCAGCATTGTGTTATTTTTCAAAGCCTTTACAAATTAAGACAGTAACGTGGAAATCCTCGTTGGGTTTCAGTTCATACTTCCTCCCATGCTGGGCTGAAACGGGGATTCTTTTGTGATGGCTGTGCTGCTTATTTTTTTAAACCTCCTGAATTTGGCACACTGCCCTACTTTATTTTCTTTCCATTCTCTAGTGCTGCTCCCAATGGGAGGCTCATTCGCTTCTAATGCATGGTGTTATCTTTTGCAAGTTGAACTCTAAATCCCAATGTTGTTTTTCCTTGCTTGTTATTCAGGTGCAGGGAATGTTAATAATGTCTCTTTGGTTGGTGGATGCTCTGGCTATGTGGCTTTAATCGTTTTTATTAATGTATTTTACAAAGTAAATTTCAGCTAAATGTAGATTTTGAGTATAGCTAAGAGACAGCACACCTGGGAGACACCACAACCATGCATCCGTGTGTGAAACGCATCTTCTGTGGCAAGGAAGGACACTCACAGGTGAGACTGGGAGAAGTTTTACAAAAGCTAAAGTTCCTGAACCATAAAGTGACACCTGGTTTGCAGAGATACAGAGGAGGGAGATCTGCAGACAAACCTGTTTGAGGGTCACTGGGTACCGCTCCTGTGTGGGGACAGATGCCCACACCAAGGAGAGCTCTTTGATTAGCAGCACTTAACAGTCCCTCTCCACAGAACCAGCATTAGAGGATTTGGCGGAAGAAAATACATACTAGTGTCTGTCACTTGTCTGTTTGTTATTGAGCCGAGAGTCCCGTGGGAGCCATGCAGTAAGTAAGCAGTAAAATCATCCAGCAATGCCTTGAAAACAGTTCTGTCTCTAAACACCGCATCTCACAGGCACTGATTGTGTTCAGAATGGCTTTCTTCATCCCGGGAGACCGTGTTACCTTGGACAACACACAGCCTTGGCCAAGAATAAATAATTAAAGCTGGGTGGTGCTTGACTTGTTGCTGCAATGCGAGGATACGGGGCTAGAAAACAAGTTGATGGATTTTACATGGGCAAAATCTCCAGGCCATTATCCCCTTCCCAAGCACTTGCCCTTAATTCCTATGCAAGAGTCACTCTCAGTTTGGGGGATTCTTACCAGGAGCTTGTGAGAGAAATGTTGAAAAGGGATTTTTCCAGGTTGCCTTTTCCGTCTTCCCGCTGCATTAACTGCAGGTGGTGCAGCTGCTGTTTCGGCATTTCTTCTTCAAAAGCTACATCACGTAATATCACTGAGATCACAAGGAGATGAGAAGAAAAATGGCCCTATAGGATTTTTGATAAAAAAAGGATACATCCATAAAAGATGAAAGGTTAAATTGCTTTTAGAAACACAGCAGCGTTTAAACAGGTGAAGATCCTCGGAAATGGAGTTTGGATTCAATAAAGTAGCCGTGCAGAAGGGCAGAGGAAGGCCTTTCTTTGGAGGGAAATGTCACACTTTAGTGTTAATAAAATGTCTAGTGGTATGATAATAATGATAGCAATCAGGAGCCTTTATTTTTCACCTGGCAGGGCTGGTTCATGCGTGTTTTTTTCAAAGCTACCTGCAATTCAGGAAAGAACAAAAAAAGAATCAGGCATGCATTGACTGAAAAATATCACAGTGTAAGAGAAGAGAGCCGAAACGGCCCAAGACACCTGAATGTTACTGGGGAGATAAAACGTGCTGCTCCCAGGTGGCAGGACATTTTCTTCTTCAGCCTTTTAGATATTGCCTCTTCACAGCTGAGTTGTAAAGACATTGCAGGAGATTTACAATCCTAAAAGAATATACAATGAAAATGTCAAAAGGAAAAGGCAATTGCAAACAATAGTTTTGCTCTGGGCTGGCTCACTCTACGCTCTGCTTAGTAGTGATGTATCACAAAGGCAATGAGCACACAGCATTAGATTCTGCTGCATCTCCTGCATATTTAATGTACAAAAACTCGGTGGAACAGAATTTGTTCTGCGCTGACAGAGATGTCACAACTTTTCTGTGGAAAGAGAGGCAGAGTGGGGAACATTGGTCTGTAGGGGCAGGCGGTGGCCCCACCGAGACTGACAACGGACCGAGGGGTCTCACTGTGTGCTCTCTGCACACACACACAAGTGTCCACAGAAATCACTCCTTCTTCCTCCTCTTTTTCCCATTAACAAATTGCTCACCGTACCTCTGGTGCATCCTGCATAACTGCTCCGTCTGCATCATTAGGTTAATTCACTCTCTTTCTCTGGAATATTGTTTACCCCCAAATAAAAAGTGACGTGCCTCTCTGTCAGCGTGCAGCTTTGGTTTGGGCAATGACATGTGCCCACCATGGGGACAGGGGCTGCCAGCAGTTCTGCTCTGCCATTCCGTACAGGAGCTCTTTTGGTGAACTAGCCGAGGGTGGGAACACAGCAATCATCACTATCAATGGCTGTTTTTTTCCCCAAAAGCACTTCAGGACATGAAGCATCCACCAAACTGGTAACCTCACTGTAGTTAAATACACAGAGAAAAACAGCTTATTTTTTATGATTGCACCCTTCAACCGAGTAACATTTCCTTTACTCAAAGTTATTAAGTCGTGTACAGGTACCGGTCTGGTCTCTGGACTGCTAGTCCTGTGTATGGCCAACACAAACCCACCCACCTATGTTAACAATGCACACGTGGGCTGATACATGCCTATGGGCTGGGCAGGTGGGAGTATCTGCCACATGGAGCAGAGAAGCAGGACCTCACAGCCGTCCAGACCTGGACTGGGGCAGCAGCAGCCCTAGGGGCTGGGACGGGGCAGCAGCAGCGAGGCTTCGCCACATTCCCAGGCAGGAGCCCTGCTGCACAGCCCCACTGTTTGCGGTCATGTCAGGAACAGCGTGGGACGGAGTGGGACGGGCAGCTCGAGCAGAAGCTTCTCAGAAATGTTTCCTACACATGTTTGGCACGTGCAGAGCTTGCCACCTCCCCAGTGCTCAGACGTTCTGGAGCTGAATGCCAGAGTGCGCATCTGGAAGGAGGAGACTGCTGTCCTGCAGAGAACTAAAAGGCTGCCGGGACTTTTCCGATATAAACTTTCCTCTTGCCTTGTGCAGCAGCTGGCTGAGTTAGCTGTAGCATTAATATTGTAGCATTAATATTAACTTCAGCAAGGCTCACACTGGAGATGATACACTCCAGCCCCAGGAGCCAAGTCTTTTGAACAGTTTTTGCAAGATTCAGCCGTGAGCACTCACTCCAGCATTTACTTTGAGACTCCTCGACTGTAGATAGGCTGTTCATGCTGGCCCAGAGTGTGTGTTGATGGGGAAGGTGCCAGCTCTTGTCAGTCACAAGTGTTGTAATGAATTACCAGGGGGCTCACAGGGTGCAGCTGTGTGTGTCAGCCCTGAGAATGATCACTGGAGCAAGATGCAAAACCATGAGGACCTGCTAAGACAAAGTATCAGAGAGAGAAGGAGCTTCCTTGGCACAGGAGCCTGTGGATGCTGCTCATCCTGAGCCCCTTGCTGTGCTGAGCCCTGACAACAGCATTGCTACTGCGGGAGACATGAATGCAGAAACATCAGTAACTGATATAGAAAGGACTGACCTAATGCAGGACTCCATGGCATTTCAAACTAAAGGCCTCAGCAGTAAAAGGCAGCCAGCAAAGCTGCAGAGGGGATGGGAGCTGGTGGGATTTTGCATGGGTCTCCCTGGGATCCAAAATTTGCTCTGCCATCCTGTCCTTGAGAGGAGCTGAAGAAGTTTGATGCCAGTAAGAAGTGCCATCCCGAGCCTGGAGCAGACACTGCGTCCTTACAGAATGAATCTACAGGTAGCCTTCACAATTCGTCTCCTCTCTGTCAGGAAATGGAGTGTTTTTTGCAATGTACCCAAGCATTTTGCTTGAGGAGGATTCGGTGGGAGCAGGAAATATCATGGAAAGTCAGATGAGAAAAGAAGCAGTGTATTGTTACAGGGAACTGGTGTGCTAATTGCCTTTCAATAGTTCATGCATTTTCCCAGCGTATCTTTGCTACTGTAATTTGTGCATCAAAAATACATCATTTATTGCTGTACACCTCGCGCAACTCTGAGCTGGCTGAGTGCTGTGGCTGTTGATTCATCAGCAGTACACTTGGGAGAGCTCTGGGCTTACCTTTGCCAGGGCAACGCGTCCTTTGGACTAACTCTGATCCAGGATTGTCTTGGAAAGGAAAAACAACCCAGAGTCTGCCCAGATCTGAACTGTGCTGCACATCTGGGAATTTGTGTCCCTGGGCCTCTCTGCCTCCCAGTGCCCATTGCTGGGTGCACAGCGCACAGAATAAACTCACCCCTAAAGTCTGGGGCTGGATCACCTCTGAGCAGAACATCAGACCATTTTCAATCCAAAACTCACGTGATACGGAAATGAAAAGAAGCAGGAAATGTGAAGATTATTAATGCAAATACAAAAGTGTCTCTTTTTTTTTTTCCCCTGGCACTAATTTTGAGTTTTCACTGTTACACTGAAAGGTTCACAAACAAATATTGCAACTTTCCACCAGAGCCCAGGACAGCAGGCAGCTCTCCGCCTGGCTTTCTGGTTCCTTCATACTTTTGCCTGTTTCCCCCTCGTCCTTTTTGGAGCAAACTTGAGCCTCTGCCAAGGAGGGGGTGTTACAGGCAGGCTGCTCCAAAAGTTCTCCATGTTCTGTTATAGCTGGGTTTAGGTATGGCTCTAAAAATATAGCAGCTCTGTAATATAATGAGAAACACGAGAGAACCAAAAGTGAAGCAGCCTCAGAAAACTGCCAGCAACAACGAAATGAGCTCGTCTGCGGGTTGGAGGGGCAGAAAGAAACAGTTCCACAATTTCAGAAGTGCCTCCAGTATGAAGAAAGTTACCCAGACAATATATAAGGAGGAATATTTGGCACTTTTCTAAAATAATGTGCTATTTGTGGGACAGGGAACATTGCATTTTGAATCTAATGGTTTATAATGCTAAAAGGAAGAATATCTTTCCAATATTCTCATGCATTCCCTGTTTGTGACTACTTAGGGCATCTCTCACCAGGATCTCCCATCCGTTTGGGCCCAGGCACACGTAGGCCCTGCCCGAGGAAGGAGCTTTGGCTCAGCACGGTCAGCTGTGAGGGATGCTGTGGTTCCGCACAGCCTGGCTGTGCAGCAGTCAGGAGAGGCACTGTGCTCCTCAGTGCCCACGGAGGTGGCCTTTCCCAGCAGTGAGAGCATCTTTCCACACCCAGTGACACGGTGAGCTCAGGGCTCACTGACTTCCAGCTCCCTGATGGCCACTGGCTGGATTTATCCACATGGCAATCCTCCATTCGGATTTTGGTCCGAAGTCGCGCTGCCTCTCCTCTCCTGCACTCTCACTGCAGGATTCTCTGGGAACTGGAGAGGCTGAGGCAAATAATAGATACAAATTACGACCAAAGAAGAAATGACTGTCATTGTAAAAATGTATTTATTAATGATCTTCACATAATTCTCCGGGAGTGATATTCTGCAAGACAGAATTGTAATAGATTTTCACCAAATGGGAATTTTTTTCCTCCAGAACTGTGTAGCATTAAAGGGAGTGAAGCAGCTGAATATATTTCCTCCAGTCAGGGAAATGACGGATCAGGGACAAGAGACAATACATTAGTAAACAATATAAAAAATGTACATTTTGTCATTTTGTATTCCTGAGTTATTCTAAATCTGTGAATAAATCGAGAGCTTAAAGTCTCTGGAGCTGTTTTGAAGTCTCTTGCTTTCTATAAATATTGCATTTGCCTCAAGTAAGAATTTCTGACATGTATTAAAAAAATACACATTAGCAAAGCTTATAAAATAGATATTTGGAATGCTGTTATTGTTATTTTTTTATTCAAAATACAGTTTAATGCAACAATTGAGTTCTACTTCAAAGTGTCAAAATTATTTTTCATGCTTTTTCTCCACGTTCTTTGAACTTTACGGTTGAAGCTCTAATTTTCTGCTTTCCCACTCTGTCCTCCTTTGAAGCAGTTCCGCGCACAGATAACGCGCTCCTCTCGCTATTAGCGCTTCTATTAGCGCTCATTACGGTCTCCTGGCGCTGCCCACCACGGGCTGTGTTTGCCGGCCAGTCCCGCGCAGTCAGACCGACCCGCAGAGCTGAGGGCATCGCGTGCAGCCGCTCGTAGCGCCGTTATGGGGGAGAATCAACGTGAGACGCGAGCATGTGCTGCTGCCCACGCTTCAGCTAACCAAACGGTGCGGGGAGATCGCTTACTGTAACAAACCAGCACGTAATTGTTTGCAAAGAGAGAGCTGGAGCCGGGACTATGGGAGAAAGCAGCTGCGGGTTTTCCAGTTCGTGACACGCCGCGTTTGATGCCGTCCCGCAACTTTCAGTCCGGCCGATGCCCGGAGCACCGACGGGCCGCGTTCCCGCGGTGCAACGTCGGGAACCTCCAGAACCTCCCGGGTGCGGCAATTCCAGCCCTGCAGGCCGGGGACGCGCGGAGCGCTCCGGTGGTGCTCGGAGCTCCAGGAACGAACGGAGCGGGTGGGGGTCTGCGGCCGGTACCGTGTGTCACAGCGGGGCCGTCCGCGCAGTGCAGCAGCAGCGTGAGCTCACGGCACCGACGGCCAAGAGCCCTCGACGCAATCGCCAGCGGTGGGAATGCTCGGGCTCGCTTTTGTGCTCACAAGGAGTGGCTCCGCGATTGACTCTTCCACAGCTTTTCCGGGCTCTCCGTCCCGACCTACGAAGAACGCCATCACCGGGACGGCTGCGCCCACCTCCCCCCCAGCACGGCCGTCGCGGTGCCGCGGCGGGACGGCCCTTCCGGCGCCCAGAGCGGCGGTTCCCCGCGGCAGGCCGGGTTGTCGCTCCCCGGGGCGCAGCCGAGAGCGGCAGCGCGGTGCCCGGCCGCGGGAACCGCCCCGAGGGAGCGCCGGCTGCTCCTCGGCAGCCACGTGCTGAGCGCGGCGCTTCGCGGAGCCGCGGGGCTTTCCTCGGGCGGGCCGCGCTTTCCGTGGGCACGGAGGGACACGAAGAAAACCCTAGCATTTCCTCGAGCAGAGCGGCCGAGGAGCCGGGCCCTGGCTGCCGCCGTCCCCCACGTGGACGTCCCCGCTACCGGCCTTCCTCCGCACGGGCGGAGCCGCTGCCGTGGCCGGAAGGCGGCTGTGCACGGGGCGTTCGCAGCACGTGCCCGGCGGCTGATGTGCGCGTGCCCGGCGGCTGGTGCGCACGTGCACCGCGAGGCGCGCCCTCGTCCTCCCGTCCTGAGCCCTCAGAGCGCGCCGTGTGTGAGCGCCGTGTCGATCCGGGGCTGCCCGTGAGCCGAGCAGTGCGGAGAGGAAGCCGTGAGGCGGCGGTAAGGCTTGGCTTTATTTCTGCTAGCGTGGAGTTGAGGTCCTGTGAAAATGGTGTTAAAAGAGCGCCACGCAGGTGGCCGCCGTGCAGGTTGGCGCTGTGACGTGTAGAAGTGGGGCCGCCTCCTCCCCTCCCCTCCCGCTCCCTTGGCGGCCCGGTGCTGCCCTGCCCGGAGCCGTGCTGCCCTGCACGGGCGGTGGCGGCGGGCGTGCGGCCCAGCAGGCGGCAGAGGTGGGGAAGCGGAGGATCTCGGTGTCGAAGTGGCAAAGACAACACCTGGCAGCCCCGCTGCGTGCCCTGCCAGGGGAGGAACCGCGGCCCCGCTGCTCCTCCGCAATGCGGGCGGCCCGCAGGAGGCGGTCTGAGAAACGGCGTTTGCAGCAGGGCGCTGCGGTGTTGGGTACGCATTTATTTCCCGACTCTTTGACACAGCAAATCTGCACCTGAATCCCGGTGGGTGTAAGGTTGGGCGCAGAGATGCATTTTCACATATTTATGTCAATTGCATCATTATTGTTCTCTTAGTTTTTATCCACTGCCCACTTCAGTTAGCGACAAAGGATTTCAATGCTGGCCATGCAAATTAAAGCAAGAGCTGCTACTGTTTTTCCAGATACCTGACAGCTCCTCTTATTCAACCTAATGCAGACTGAATTTGAAAACAGAGCTGGGCCGGGTATTCCTGGCGCAATGATAGCTGACAGGCCGCTCGCAGGCTCCAGAATCAGCGTCATGTCTGACACGGAGGAACGTGTGTTGGCAGCCTTGCTTGAGCCGTGTTTCCAGAGCCGTAAAGAAACGGGAGCTCTTCCAGGGGATGACAGCAAAGCTGCTGTTTGAGAGGAGAGCCAGAGGCCGTGTCGTTGTCATTCTTCTCTGTGTGGCAGTCTGCACTCACTCCTTGGAAGAGCACCTGGGAGCATATATGGGACAGGAAGCATAATAAACGTTGAAGTGATGGACCAGTACCAGCAAGGAAAAGAATTAATGAACGTGTATGGTGACAGTGGATCTTATGCCTAGCGTGGACTTGTTGCTGTTCTACTGGGGGCAGGGCAGTTCTGCTGGGGCACTGTGTGTGTGGTGTGACACCACAGCCAGCAGGGGAAGACTGCTGTCCTGTTTGTTCCTGGGAATCTGGCTGTGGAGATACTGGTGTTAGTTACTCCATGAGGTGCCTGCTGAACCGGGTGCACTGTGAGTGCATTTAGTGTGACTGCCAGTAGTACTGCAGCAGACTGAAAGATCCCCCTTAGTGATTCACAAAGCTTTGTTTTGCTCAAGATGCATCTGAAAAGCTTCCCAGATTAAACATCTGTCCCTTTAATGCTGAAGCAGTTGTGCAAATTGGAGACCAGAAAGAACACAAAACAGATCTAATCTGGGCTGTTCTTTGGGACAAGGATGGTGTGTCTGCTTAGAAAGCAGTGGGTGAGCTACACCAACCTAGGATAATTCTTAGAGCAGGAGGTCTTGGTGCCAAAAAATTGCAAGTGTGATTGGAATCCTGGAAAAAGCAATGATTTCTTATAAGTCTGTGTTGTACTGTCCATGGATGGCAGGTAAATTGAAAGTTGCCCTCCTGCTCCAGTTGCCGGGGGAGATGGTTCAGTGCTTAAAGCCGGAGCGAGGCTAAGACACAAACATGGTCAAATGTTGTCTGACCAGTTCATGACAAATTCTGAGCCATTAAGGAATGCGGGAAAGATGGGAAAGTAAGTGATAGTAAAGAGTGGAATTCTAGCAAATGGGTTATGATAAGCATTAACCACAAAAGCCTGCCAAGCAAGTTGTGTCTCTGATGGGTGCTGCTGAACGAACTTTGAGGTGAGAATCGTTTGCTTCCAGCTTCTCAGAGTTGCCCACCTGTGTTCCCAGTGGCAGTGATTGCTGCTTACCTCCTTAGCACCTCCTGTGCAAGCTGGAAAATGTCACATAACTTCTAAATACTGTTGACTTGGCTCCATGTATTGTGAGAAACTATAGATGCATTTCTCCTCCATGAGTGTGCTTCCTCTGTCCTTGTGCGAGAGCATGGAGATGAGGATACCTTGTCTGCCCAGTGGGATGCAAACCACTTCTCAGCTGTGGGTTTTCTACTGCACCTACTGCAATGGGAAGTGGTCTGGAGCACCCTGACACAAAGAATGACTTCTGTGGGAAGGACCTGCAAAATGTGTGGGGGAGGAAGCAGTCATAGAAGGGCTGAGGTGAACTGCTTTTGAATGTGGCTGGGAAATTCCTGCCTTTCAGTTATTGTGTTATATTAATATGTGACGAAAGAAGGGGAGCTAGCTGTTGATTGTTCTGCTAGTTTTGTTGTGATGCAATCTGTAGGAAAAGAGGCAAATCTGTACTCGTGGTCCTTTGTAGACCCTTTGGCATTTGGCTGAAGCCTTTGGCACAGTCTCCTCTAAAGGCAGTCGGGTGTGAGGGTCTGCTTGCTGCTGTTGATGGGATGGGAGGCACCCTCAGCACTCTTGCGGATGACCACCAAACTGCAGGTGTTACCTCTGGGCTGTTTTCTGGGTTGCAGTGAGGGCAGTGAGCATCAGAACTGTGTCTGCTCATGCACTTCTTTCTGCCACTGTAAGCCATGAGCTCTGGAAGACTTTCCAGGACTAGATCTAAATAAGAAAAAGTGAAGCACATCTTAGCCAGTGCTTCTCTTGTCTTTATAGCAGCTACAGTGCAGGAGTGTGGGCCTTGTCTGAGCCTTGCTTCTTAGGAAGGTGAGACCAGAAATGTTCCTTACTCTTTGCTGTCCAGGCTTTTGACACAGACCAACCTGCCCTGTATTAACTTTTGCATTTCTCATCAAGATGCAACATGCTTTAAATAGCATCTGCATGACTGGCTCTTCTTTTTTTTTTTTTTTCCTATGGAGGCTGATATACAAAGTACCTCAAGTGGCAGCTGTCACCAGTGAGGTGGCATTTTTCTTCACTGAGGCTGACAGCAGCTGTCCAGGAGAAGTATGAATGGAATGAGAATGACATCATGTTTATTCAGGAATGACATTCCCAGCCATGGATCAGTGTCAGCAATATTTTGATAAGTTTTAGAATGAGAAAACATTTCTTGAAATGTTCCCTGATTTATCCTTTGTAAAATACACAACACAAAAAATAATTGAAGAGATTGCAGCAGGACAAAGCAGGGCTTGCCTAGCATATGTTTCAATACACACTTTTATCGGTACTGGAGACAGTCTGTTGGCACTGGGGCTCACAGCATCTTTAACTCTTGTGAGCCCAATGAGTTTTCTGAGCCTGCTATTCTCTCTGCTCCTCCTTGCCCTGGGCCTGTTTGTAGCTGGACACGGGACAGGTTTCTTAAATATATGTGGATTATTCAGTTCTGTGTGCAGTGTGATGACCGATGAGGATTCTTACAAGTGTTGGTTTATCCTGAAGCCTAACGAAATGTTTCAGGGAACTAAATGTACAGCGCGGTGAATTTGAACACCTGAGTCCCACAGGCCTGGAGATCTGTTTGACTTTGTTGTATTACTTCTTGTGAACTCTCTCACCACTATGGTACAACTTGGCTACTGCCATGGTGACACCTTCCCATTACCCAATGCCTGTTTTTAATGCCCAGGCTTTTAATCCCCTCCTTGCCATTATGCACGCAGGCAGTGCTGCCCGCTGTCCCACCCCAGCTGCTTTCCCCAGTGGGTCTGAGCAGTGCTTGAGCACAGTGGGAGCAGATCCCCATCAGGTGGGTGCCAGGAGGAGCCTGGGTCTGCACCACAGCGGGAGCTGCTGCCAGCCTAGTTGTGGCTCTTTGGCATCCGCTGCCAGCTGGATCACGATCTGCTGCCACCGGGCTGCAGAGATAGTCCTGGCGTAGTGGCCTCTGGGGGCACTGACTTCCCATTGGTCAGGTGCTGCTGTGCATGCTGACAGATCACAGAGTCTGAATTTTCCTTCTGTCTGTGATATTTGGAGACCTGTGTGTATCTGTCTAGCGGGGCACAAAGTGGAGGGACGTGTGGTGGTGACCTCACTGCAATGAATGGTGCGGGGTGAGCTCGGCCAGCACCACAGCCTGGTGTGCAAGCTGGTGTTAACTTCACAGCTCATTGTGTACTTGTTCAGTTGTGGTTGCCCATTTGTTCTGCCTCCAGCCTTGGCTCTCTCATGGTATCGCATTCAGCAGAGTTATATTTAATTTGAGTTCAACAGAAGGGCTTATTTAAATATAAACCATGTGAGTGACAGCACACGGCTCGATGTGTACGGAGATGCTGTGTGGCAGAAGGCCACAGAGATGCCCTGCTGCCCTGCCCTGCCCTGCCTGTCTGCAGCTCTCAGGGCTGTGAGGTCATTCTGGAGGTTTGCACGGTGCAGGGGGAGCTGTGCCAGCTGCTTCCCTTTGCATCCTGATTCTTCGTGGTATGCTGGTTGCTGCCATCAGGCTAGGAAGCAGTAGCTGGCAGCCCTGTGTCCCTGAACACGTGGGCAGATGAACTCTGCTATAATCTGGAAGGAGTACTGGTGGTGTAGTGTGGTTCCTGGGTATCTCCCAAACCATCCTCCCCAGGAAGGTGTAAAGGTATTTTTTTTATTTATTTGCAGCTATTGATCTGTTCTGACCGGTCTGGCCTCAGGAGAGGCGTGTGGCCATCAGCTGGGCTCTTCCGGCCAGGCTGCCTCGTGTCTGCTGGAGTGGCACTGCAGCACAGCTTGTGCAGGGGTTGGAAAAGAGCAAAGAAGGTGGGAAAAGGCTGCAGCTTTGTGGCTGCCGAGTAAGGACTGTGATCACTGCGTAAAGACGTGCTCCTCCAGATGGAGAACATCTTACACTGGGTACAGAGGAAGCAACCGCTTCATCTCTGCGAGCTGTCCGATTCTGGGAAACAGATTCCTTGGTTGATTGCTTTACAACCACATTCTAAACATTTTAAACAATTCATGTGTTTAAACTGTATGTTTCTCTCCCCCAGAACTTGCTACTCTGCAGTGTTCCACAGATCTTGTTTATAACACGTTCATCTAAAATTATCTCAGTGCACACAGCACCCTCCTATAGAACAGATGCTATGTAACCTGCAGTTCTGTTTTGATCTCAAATCAACGTGTTTAAGCTACTTGTGTGAATTATAAATTGAAACAAAAGTAAGAAAATGAAATTGTTGTGTTTTTTGCCGTGATGCTTCTGCAGTTCAATAGTTCTATTCATTTTAGAGTGCCTTTCTGGTGTGACACTCGTGGTTGCTATTTCAGGTTTAACTATTTTTGTACTTAAGGAGTTTCTAGGTTATCTTAAAAAAATCTCTAAAAATTAACCTTTCCCAACTACATTACTGAACTTTTCCTGAGGTCTACTGGATTTGTTTTTGCATCGCTTCTGAATTTAGATGAGATTTATATACAAGAGACATTTTCCTTTGTAATTAGCCTACTTGTGTGTCTTCGCGCATCTTGAAAGGATGGCTAAGTATCTCAGGAGATTATCACAGCATCCCGGGGCTGTTTCATATCTAAATCACTGGTTATCATCCTCAGATAATTATTCCTATTTATTTACTATTTATATTACAGTAATTCCTAAAGGAATCTCCCAGGTTGGGGCCCAGAGTGCTTGAGGCTGTAGGTGCATGAATGAAATATGCAGCTGCAAATACCCCCATGTTACTCTAAGATTAAGGTTATGTTTTGCAGTGCCAGCAGGACTCTGAGTGTGCTTGTGACCCCTCTAGGCAGAGGAGGCTGAGGATGGTTGCAGGCTGGAACCCAGCATCTTTTTGCTTTTAGAAGGAGATTCAGGTTTCACATTCTGGGCAAGGCAGGCTGCGGCCAGGGTTTTTACTGCTACTGTCTATGTGATGAAAAGTAGACTTTGTGATCTGGAGCTGCCTGGTTTGGTCCTGCACACATTCCTGGCTTTGCAGACCTATCAAGATGCAGTTTTATCCTCTTGTGGAGCCCTGCAAAAGCCCTCTGTTTTGACACTGGACTTTCATTTCTGAAGTCTGAAAATATTTCAGCATCTTAAATTCTCTTGCTTTGGTGAGTTGGAGAGAAACTGATCTCTCTTCTCAGAACCTCCTGATCAGAATGGAGCTGGTGACTTTTTCACTGCCCCTCTAAAAATTTTCTGGACAAAAATGTTTCTTTCTGAGAATGCTTCACATACATTTCTGAGAACGAACAACTGAAGCTGGGATTGCTTCAGAACAGAAGCATCAGATCCACTTTCAGTGTCTCACCATAGGAAAGCTAGGAGTCACAAATGTGAGTGAGCCAATGGCAGCAGTAAGGAAACTTTGGACTGAGATTCCCCCAGATTTGAGGTACTGTGAATTATTTGTCTCACCCTGGCCCTGCTGGGTCCCCACACTGTCAGTTCTTCTCAGCCTGATGCTCCTTCTTGAGATTTGAGAGAATCACATCTCCTTCCTCCTCACTCCTCCTCCGCTCAGGACACAGCAGCTCCGTGCTGCAGTCTGGGCACTGGAAGGGACTTGTGTGCAGCTCAGTGGGAACAGACTGGGGAAGAAGGTGGAGAGGGGACATCTGCAATCCGTGGGGAATTACAGAAGAAAGTAATGGTGTTGTGGCCAGCGAGGTGGAACAACGCAGGTACAAGGAGGCACCAACCTGGAGCCTGCCGCTGGCACAGCACGATGGTGCTGACAGGCAGAAAGGGGAAGGTGTCAGCCCTGCCAGGGCTCCCTGAATCCAGTAACATGAGGTGCCGGGCCACAGCCAGCTGTGGGCTCATCGTCCGTCCCTGGGGTGGACAGCTTTGCCTCACCACAGCCCAGCCAGCCCCGACCTCTGGGCAGGAGGGGAGGCAGGTGGGGCCCTCACTGCTGCAGTGCGCTCGGCTGCAGCGCTGCTCTGTGGATGGAAGCGCAGGGCTTGGGGGGTGGAAGCGTGGGTGCAGCAGCGGTGCAGCAGGTTGAACAGAAAGCTGTGCCTGGCTGAGCAGGACGTGCGTTTTCCTGGTGGCCGTTGTTTAATTAGGCTGTTGTTGATGCTGACACTGTGTATTTTCTTTGCTCTATCTCCTTTCTTTCTTTATTATTTCCTACTTTGGTTTGATGTTGTTGGTATATAAAATTTAAAGAGCTCTAAATTTTTTTAAAGGCCCCTAAAGGGAACGGTGCGTTTTGTGTTAAAGTCATTACATGAACACCTGTGAACCGTTGAGTTTAATTGGGCTACAGCTGTTGGGGAGCGAGTGGGGATTTATTGGTTTGATCGGCTGTCTTCAGGCTGCGGTGCATTGTCAGGCACTGCCCTTCCAACTTGTCTCTTTAAACAGGAGCCATGCGTACACATCAGCTGGCTGTGGGCACTGTGGATCCCAGGGATGGGGCTGCCATGGCACAGTGATGGTGTGGCCATGCGAGGGCACGGTGGCAGCCAGCAAGGAGCACAGGAGCTGCATCAGTGAGGGGACAGCAGCCAGCTGTGGGTGTGTGGGACCTGCTGGGTGCGGGGACATGACTGGGCAAGGGCGGAGCAGAGGAGGAGCGTGAAAACAAGGCCTGGTCTGGAACATCGTGTGTCTGCATGGTCAGCTCTGGAGGTCATGTGAAAAACAGCTCCATTAAGGATGCAGCCGGTTAGAAAGACAGCAATAAGCCTGGATGCATCCTCTCGCTAAGAAGATGGATCCCATGCACAAATAGTTGGTGCTTTTTTGCAGATTGCAAAGGCACGATGTGCATATCAGAGGTGGAGAGGTAGGATGGGGAAACCTCCATCGTACCAATGGTGGAGACAGACTGCCCAGTCCTTCTGTCCCCCCCTTCTCACTCACGTGGGAGGCAATGGCTGGGACTGATGCTTACTTGGCTGCGTGCACCCTGGGGCCAGGAGCCCGCTGAGCTCTGCAGCATCTGGTGGGTGGCTGAGTGCTGTGCCCATCCGCTGCGTGTGAGAGCTGCCCGCCTCAGGTGAGCGCTGTAATGAGGCTGATCCTCTCTCTCTACCAATCGTCTGCAACTCACATCCTTGTGCAAGCATCCAGACCCTCAGTGGGCTCTGTGGGACCCACTGCTGGTGTGCCCTGCCTCTATTGTTGTGAGTCCCTTCCCTACCAGTGTCTGGGAGGGATGTGGATGGAGATGTCTCTGCGCTGTGCCTCAGGGGAGGGGGGAGGGTAAGAAAATTCCTTTTGATTTTTTTTTTTTTCCTGTTGTTTTCACACCATTAGGAAATAATTAACCTCCTTAGTGAAAGCATGTCTCCTTTGCACCCGAGTAGGAAAACCTTAAAATATACATACAATACTTTTAACGCTAAGCTTAAATTATGCAGTTGCTGCATTTTGATGATAAATATGCAGATGAGAAGATTTCTGCCTCTTTTATCTTGTGATTCTAACTCTGTCTAAAAACAGATTGTCGCAGCCACCCTAATTCTGAGAAAAACAGCCTTTTGTGCATTGAAAAGCCAAAACAAGCAAGTCTGATGATCAGATCTTCTCTTCCTGGCTGGCATATGTCTGCCATGCTAGTGAAGGAATCGCTTATCTTTTGTGGCGATGGCAGTTGGTGCCATCAATTCCTGTCAGCTGGGAAAAGGGATGGGAAGCCAAATTCACACACTGGTGATTAATTCTGGAAGCACATGATAAGAAAGACGTTGTGAATACCACTGGAAAACTCTGAAATTGCAGCGGAATGGGCAGAGTAGATACATTATGCCCAGGTTGCATTGGGTAATTCTTGTCTTTCTGCACCACAGGACAGCCCTGAGCAGGGATCCTCTCAGACCAACTGCTGATGGTAAATGTTCCTGCCAGGCCAGCCTGAGCTGAGTGCGATGCAGGTGTTGAGGAAGGAAGGCTGCAGATCTCAGTCAGTAGCGTATCTCATCCTGTGCCTCTGCTTACTGCTTGCCTTTGGTTTTGCAGGTGATGCTTTCCTTAGAGGCCACAACTGCTTTGGGCACTTTGAGTGGGTATGGCATTTAAGAAGTAGCCTGTTTTGTTCCTACCATTTATTTCTCCCCATGTCTCTTGCTTATTCTCATATATACGTGCATGCAATCATTTTGTCTCCAAAACATAATTGCCTATTGCCCTGCCTGTTGCAAATGGGCTGCCCCATTGACCATTGTGCCCTTTACAGTGTTTGCTGAATACTCAAGGTCAGGAAACAAAGCTGTTGAGGGAGTCGGGCTAGCCTCTCAGCTACAAGAGACAACAAAACCTTGTGCTTGCCTAGCAATCCAGAGCTTGTATCTGCCAAGCAGCTCTCTTGAGCTTTGGTTAAAAATAAAGAAAGAGGACTCTAGGGTTCACCTCTCCAGGCAGTGGCTGGGAACAAGCTGCTGCTGCCCCTGAGCGTGACTGAGCTGCACTGCGTGAGGCATCGGCATCTTTTTGCTCTCCTCATTTCTGAAATAGTCATCATGAAAGCATCTATTTCTCCTAAGTTTTGTCTTTTTTTCTGACTTTGCTGAGGGTCATTACCTCCCAAATACATATTCTGAAACTTGAGTTATTGAACATGGCAGAAAGCACATGGAAGCGGTTTCTGTTCAGATGCTGTGGTTTTGTGCTTTTGAGTCTTTCTGAACTTCATAGCATCCTCTCTGGTGCTGCTAATGACAAGCGAGAGCAAGTTGCTGTGTCCATCGTCAGCCGTTTGCCTTTTGCTGAGCAAACTCCAGGTACACGTGTGGGCTCCTCTCAGGCCGTCCGCTGGCACCGGTGCTGTGCTGTGAGCAATGGCAGAGCAGGGAGAGAGCCTGTTGCTTGGCTAGATCCTCCTCCTTCCCCTTCACTGCATATCTCTGACAGACTGTAAATGAGGGTAAGAAATTTGGCAAAGCGTAATTAATAATGCTGAGCAGATCTGGAGTTTTGTAGTCCTGGCTCCCGGTCACCTCCCCACACTGCTGCGCAGCCCAGTGCATTTCTCTGGACACCTGTCAGATCAGTGCTGAAAACACTGCTTCAAACCTTACATTTAATCAGGCAGTCAGTGGAGACGCTACAGAGTTTGGATATAACAGAATTTACATAGAAGATGGCCTCTGGTGGAAGTTAATTGGCCCTGCATTACCTCTGCAGAAACCCCCCACTGTAAAATAGCAGTTTGCAAGAGAGCAGCATTAAATCAAAGAGCTGTGGAAAGAAATCGCGCTGTCTGCGAGGATTGTGAAACTTTGTTCCCAGACAGTATAACTTCTCGTTTGACCTGTGCATATCCCACAGTCAAACATGAAGGGCTTTGGACTCTAATACCATCTGTGGGAATGTGATCCCTTGGCTAGTTTGCAGCTGTTCAGCACTCTCTCAAGATACACTGGAATTTCTAAGTTCAATTGTATAAGGCAGTGAAAATAAGTGTGGAGGGTTTTAATATCGATCTATGAAGATTATGATGTTCATAGGCAAATAAACACTTTTGTGTTATGTTTTCTTGCACAAAGGGCACAGCATAACACTTTTCTTTTAGACTGTGGAAAGCTGTAGTGAGAAAGAACAGAAGGCAAGTCCCCATGGCAGCACGGCGTGTGTCTGCACACACATGTCTGTCAGTCTTCTGCAAATGGTTGCAGACGCTCTGAAAGCAAAGTGGTTGTTGAGCTGTGCATATGGGAGAGTTCTTACAGTCATACAGATGCAGCCCATGGAAAGCAATGGGCCCTCAAAGCTTGGGCTGCACAATCCATGCAGCCTCACACCTAAAAGTGTGTTTTCTGATCTTTGAAGACCCACCCTGCCATTTTAGGCCCTTGGGTAACGAGGGTGAGTCAGTCACATTAGGGTCCTATTCATCCTATTTCTTTGTGCTTAAGCAGGCAGTAGCCACTGGAACTGCACAGCCCATCTCTGCACTATCTCAATAGCACTGCTTATTTCTCTGTCTCTTTAAAACCTGTGTAAAACTGAACCTGCTGGAGCTGTGCATTAGTTTCCTTCAGAGTCCATAAGCGATTCCTTTCCCAAGAAGCCCAACACCTCGCTGCTCTGGACAATACAAAGTAGAACTGTAGGAGATTCTGTAGAGAATCTGCCATTTTTAATGTTTTTCTTGTTCTTCCTTCATATAAGAGATCTGCCCAAAGAGCAGTGGTCACAGAGGCCTGTTTCACTGGGGGTCCGTGAACAGTAATTCCCCTTCTTAGCACCCTGATCTGGTATCTCCTCCTCTGTGTCATGAGTCCAGCATGTTTAGCATATTACACGTTCTGTTTGAATTGAATTTGTATTTCTGCAGCTGTATCATGTGATCACCAACATTAAAATGGTTGTTCCAGGATTAATAGTTCTTTCTCTACTTTTTGGACTGTAGCTTCCTTTTGCAGGAGGGGCAGGAAATCACATCCTGTGCTTTACACTCAGCCTTGGCTTTTACCCAGAGGAGAGCAGGATTTAGTGCTGCTGATGCCTGCATCTTGCTCAGATTGTTCATAGTGACGGGAGATGAGCTGTCGTGCAGGAGGGCGGGGAGTCCCCGAGACCCCAGGAGCTGAGGCGTTCTGACTGAGCCCTGCTGACTTCAGGCTGTGGCTTTCGGAGCAGGGACGGCATTTCCTAAATATGAGTGTGGAGTGCAGCCAGTTTGTCCACAGCTGGGGCATGGCAGTCCCGGGGCCCCATCCAGACAGAAGGGTGTGGGTTTGGGAACGCTGCCCAACCGCCGGCTGTGCCCACAGCTCCCAGCAGCCACTGTGCAGGGTTTCTGGGTGGCAGATCCGCAGGCAGTGGGGCTGCCCATCAGACTGGGCTATAGATACATCAGCATCCTTCTGACACTAAGTCTGACATATGTTCATGTCTCTTTGGCCTCCAAAGCTGAAACAGAACTGAAGAGGCTCCTCTTGTTTATTGCTCAAGAGACTGCAAGCATTTCTCCACTCTTACCATTGTTGCTTGTCACTTAGCAAGGCGCTGCAGGCTCTCCCTGGCAAGCATCAGACACAGACTCTCCCCTCCTGCAGCCCGTGGTATCTACACAGCACAGTTCTGCCCTTCCATGTGGCTGTTCCCAGTCTTTGCTGGTTTTGCAGATTTAAATCTCTTTGACTTCTGGATTTTGACCACGGATTGTCCCACTGCAGCATGGCTGCCAAGCGCTGTCTTTGCCATGGGCTGCATTGGATGTGACCCTTCAGCGGTTTCCTTGGAAGCGGGATAACTGCAAAGCTGAGAAACGTGAAAACCAGAGAACTTAGTGAGATCATGTAAGGAACTGCAGTGCAAGGCTGTCTGCCCTCTGCAAAACAGAGCGGGGCACGCAGTGCTACAAGTGGATGGCGTTTGGATGCTGGTGTGCACTCTTAGATTAACCTGATGAAATGCAACAGGGTAGAGAGGAAATGAAAGATTTTGTACAAACTATAGGGGCAACATATGGCAGATTGGAGATGGGGAGACCTTGGAGAGCAGTTCGTGGCCACAAAGATACTCAGGCTGTTTTACAGCACAGCTGCTCTGAACAAAAGAGCCTGTCTAGATCGCTCTCGTGTTAGCTAATGCTGGTGACAGGAAGTTTGGAAAATGTCTGAAATATTGCTCGTTAAATGGGCAAATGCAGCACTCAGGTTTGAAACATACTGATCAAATGTGTTGGTCATAACGGTCATGGTTATGAGATGTGTCAACAATTTAACAGAGTGGGTGCGAAAGCAGGGAGCAGTGGGACCAGAAGAGCAGAGCAAGCAGTGTGTTGCTGCTTAGGGCTGCACGCTTCCCTTGCAGAAGAAATTTGTCCAGCTTGTGCAAATGAAATTAAAAAGGCAGAGCAGAGAGGGTATGTGGTTGAGCCACCCAAATGGACTTCTGAGTGCCCCAGTTTGGGTTTTTTGCAGAGAGTCAATGAAAATATCCTTTTTCTGGAGCTAAGTTCACAGCTGCAAGCAGCAGATGGCTACGTGAGTCTCATGGGCAGGGAACACCCTGACTTTGGTGATCAACAGATCTAATGAGTGAATGTGGTTCAGAACTGATGGTGCAAAATTTCTCAATAAATCACGTGAAAGTGTAATCTGGGAAATAATATTGAGAGTTCTTCTGATGAATGGCTCTGCAGGTACACAAGCAGGGATCAGTAGGATCTCTGTTTTTATAGATTAGGCTGGATTTGCAGAGGGGCATGAAGGAATGCCATCAATCAGGCAAATATTTTCAATAATGCCTGTGAGTTTATTATTCTTCTTTGGCATTCTTAAAATAACCGTGGATGGGAGGAATATTTGAGTCTGAGTTACACAGCAACTGCTGCTGCTTTGAGTACAGGGAGCAGCCCTGCTGTAGGGGGGGCAGTGAGCTTCTGAAACTGGCCTACAAAGGAAGATAGTTTTGATGGACTCTTTGTGACAGGTGTACGGTAAGTTCGCTGCCTGGAGTTGGTCTTGCCCTGCTCAGCAGCACGGTGAAGTCTCTTGGACGCCAAACAAAAGCCTGTCTGTTTCCCATTCTTCTTGAAGTAAGGGATGATTCCCCTTCCAGCTGAACAGTAAGAGCAGAGCTTTCTGTACAGTTGCTGTCACATTGCTGCCTGTGTATTTCTGCAGGCGCATAGCGGTTCTGAGCATTCAGTCTCTGGGTGTGGAGGCGGGAGCTCCTTCGGCAGCGCTGTTGAAATTTAGGCTCCCCGAGACCCATTTGTTTCAGAAGCTGCACATACAGCAACGCCCACCGCTGCGACTCCAGCGCCTGGAAAGGACTCCTGCTCAGAAAAATTACCGGCACGTAATGAGTGGGGACTGCCTTAGCCGGGCCGGCTTTGATCTTTGCTCAAGAACTGGTTTAGGATAATAACGGGCTGACATAAAATACAAATGGCCACTTTGCGAGACAAAGATGATTGCTTGTGTAGGGCTTTGGCTACTGTGCAATTCATTCCTTTTCACAGACATGCAGCTAATATCTAAGAGTCATTTGCAAGATATTTCTGATCTACATAGTGGCCCCACCTTTCCTGCAGCTGCCACCGGAAAGCCAGGTCGGCTGGGGGCTTACAGTGATAGCAATGAATAATACATGATCTGCAATCTGGGCTCCCTTTGCCGTGCTGTTTGCAGGCCGCATCTTTTTCTGGCTTAAGCAATGGCTGTTTCGGTGGCTGTGCTGGAATGTGGTTGAGTTCCTCCTGCGGTAACGGTGCCGGGGATGGCCGGAGCCGCGGGTGGGTTCCTGGGGATGGATGGCTGTTGGAAGTGCTCTGTGCTGCTCATCCTCGTGCAGTGTGGTGGTGGGACAGAAATACACGAAGGAACTGAACTTGGTAGAGGAGCAAGCTGTGTTTCTCTGTGTTTGTTTTTTTTTTCTTTTTTTTTCCAACCCTGTTGGCTCTTGGCTCTCTCGATTTCACAGCTCTCGGGCAACCCGTTACAGTCTGTAGCGTTTCGTTTGGGCTGTGAGTTTGCCATCTAGCGGCTGCTGTGTTTGTCAGGGAGCTCCGGCCGGCCCACGGCCTCACGGCTGTGCTTGTGCGGGATGGAGATGTGCTGGGCTGTGCTGTGCGGGATGGAGATGTGCTGGGCTGTGCTGTGCGGGATGGAGATGTGCTGGGCTGTGCTGTGCGGAGTGGGGATGTGCTGGGCTGGGCTGCGCGGCGCTTGGAACAGCTCTGGCATTCTGAGCCATCATTGTCCTGCAATGGAGCGTGAGTGCTTCGATGGGAGCAGGGAGGAGCAGATGGGCAAAAAGCAGATAGACGTGTGATGAGAAAGCATTGCAGTAGCTTCCTCTGCCTCCTTCTCCACACTGGTTTGGCAAAAGCAGACTTGGTTGTGTTTGCTGTGCTGGGTACCAGGAGAAATGATGTGCTGCTCCATGCATGCCTGCTCTGTGCCTTTCTCCTCCATGATCTCATGTATGAATCAAAGCTTGCCTACAGGTGGTGATCGAACCCCAAAGGCTTATCACTTACCAAGCAACTGTATGCAATTATTTGTTTGTCCTCAGTAGCCAGCTTAGTTAGTTATTGATATCTCATGTTTGGCTCCCCATGTTATAATGAAAAGGAAGAGATAAAAGCCCTGTTTCTGCTTGAAGTGCCAAATTAGCTAAGGATAGTGACACTGCTACTGTTTTCTCATGTGCTCGGATTGAGACGCACACTATTGCTCCTTATAGGCAGGGGTAGCTTATTACCTGGGACAAGGTTGCCTGTACTGCATGAACTGCAACCCAGAAGCATGTGAAATATTTACTAGGCAGTTAAAATAGTGGAGATTCTGCCTTGCCAGATCAGATGTCACACCAGGAGTCAGCGTGAAGGAAGCAATTCCTCCAGGGTAGCTGTGATGGAGCCTTAAGCAATCAGCAAGGCCAACGGTTGGCTTTCAGGAGGCACTTCCTGAAGCATTTGTAAAACCTCCTGGAAGAGTTAGTGCCATTCTCTGATCTGGGGCTGCATGAGAGTGAGTTCAGCTGTACCTCTGGATGTGGCGATGTCGGCCAGGAGCAGCTGTTGGCAAAGAGCAGTGAATGTGAATGTGCACAAGTGGCACTCACCTACCTCACCATCTCCTGGGAGGCGGTGGGACTGGGCCCTTCCTCCTGCTTTTCAGTAGCTATTGTGCTTTAGAGGGTGAGAAAAGATTCAGCCAAGGCCCTGAACCGCCAGTTAACCCGTTGCACTGGACAGTAGGGCACTTCAGGTGCTTCCTGAGTCTCTGTCATGGTTGGCTGGATGAGAGCTGTTTGTAGATGGAGGGGGAACTTGCTGATCTCCAGTGCACAGCAGGATATAGATTTTTGGCAATATATTAGATGCCTGTTCTTTTTAGTAGCAACATTAAGGCAAATATTCTTGAGACAGTAAATTGGACCATGTGCTTCCCTTTCCTTGCCTTCCTCTGCAGCAAAAAGAAACAGCTGTTGAAATATTTTTAGTTATAATCTAGTGGGTATGAAAAAACCCATGTGCCTGTGCCTGTCTTTATGGCTGTGCCTACAGCCAGACCACCAGCGCTGGGAGCTGGCAGGAGGTGGAGGGATGGTGCCCAGGCACCTTCGGCTCACAGGCAGCAGTAGGGGTGGCTCAGGAGGAGCTGCCTGCAGCTTCCAAGGCAGCAGAGACATGACTGTGGCTGCCACTACTGGGCCTGGGCAGGTGGTGGGATGGGGGCCCCTAAGCACCTATGCCTGCTGCTTCCCTACCCGGCCACTGCAGCTCTGCGGGGCCCCATCGTGCCTTCTGTTTGCACAGGTTTTTAGTTAGTTTTCAGGGTCCAGCTGCAAATCACAGTTTATAACCTCCAGGGATTTTTTTTTTTTTGTATGTATGTGTGTTAAATTGTTGTAAACTGATGTCCACAGATACTCTGAGCAGACCACAGTATTCTGATGGAAGCCAGGGCTTGAATCAAAGCCACCTCATTTTCCCCCAAACCCTGCATCTCGTTAGACTTGCCTGGATCCCATTAGAAATGTGTTAATCGGAGAAGAATGACACACATCTCTGCTCTGAGGTACGTATAAATTTGGTGTGACACTGAAGGAGACCTTGAAGGTGGGATGCCTGCACTGCTGCTGCCAGTATGTGGCTGTGAGTCCCTCCTTAACTCCAGCGCTGATGATGTCCTCCTCCCATGACTCCCATAATTTTCTTGTCCTGAGGCTGTCCCAGTAGCAGGCATTCAGTTTTTTTGATTGGCTTCATGGTGTGAAAGCAATAGTTGAGCTTTCTCTCCTCGCAGAGGAATAACTTTATTTTTTCCCCTGGCAAGAGGAAGAGTGATAATGGAAAGAAGTTTTGTGATCTCTTCCTGAAGTATGGTACGGTCACACGGCGAGGACTGTTTTGCATAGGAGGCATCAGCAGGTGGTACAATTGCGTGCAGTATGCGCGACATTTCCTTACGGATATGAGAGAACTGTCAGCCTGGGGAGGAGTTGGCTCCGCGTGGCCCGGGAGGTCGAGGTCAGCGCTCTCCTTGGCCACATTCCCAGGGCAGAGCTTGTGGGACCCCAGCACCCAGGGCAGCCTGCGCTGACGGGAAGAGGCTCGCGGGTGTCCTGTGGGTACGTGACTAAGCGCTGTGGTATTTGGTGGGGCTTTACTTCCAGATGTTGAGAGAAACGGAGTTTGGTGCAATTTAAGCTCTCATTTTAGAAAATATATTTCTAATCTTTGTGGTTACGTGAGAACTCTCTAAAACATGAAATGAATGCAGCCTGCTGGCTCAGAGACCAGAAGGCAAAGGAGGAGAAGTGGAAGCGTCTCTGTGCTGTGCTGGGGAGCGCTGCGGTTCGTTGGGGCAGAGAGTGGATGGTGGGAGGGCGGCAGGGGCTGCGTGCTGCCCTGCTCACTGCAGGGCTCAGGGCTCGGTGCTCCCGTCTGATAGATCCTGCTGTCTGAGCACAGCCCCGATGCTGTGGCAGCTGCAGCCATGGGAGGACCATTCTGGGGTGCAGCGCTGCAGCAGCCATTTAAGCTGTACTTTACGGATTCATCAACTTGTGCTTTAATTCTTGGTGCTCACAGCTTTAAGTTTTAAAACTCTGCTACTTTATAATCTCCACCTCTGAGATCCCTATTATTCCCTTTGTGCAATTACTGTGGATCAGAGTTGAATTTATTTTTACCCTCTTGTTTTTCCCTTTGCTGCAATGCCTCTGGGAGTGAATTCTGGGAAGAATCTGCTTTGGTTTTAAGCTGTGTGGTGCCGCCTCCTCTCCCATTATCACTCCCTGCTTTCAATGGCCCCATTGTGCTGTCGGTGCCTGCACTTTGCCTGGTTTCAAGCAAGGGGAAGAAGTTGCTCCATCCCGATGCTTCCTCCCTTTGCTCAGCAGTGCTCTCCTGCCCTGGCTGCACATGCAGGGCAGGTGGAGCGGCCACGGGGAGGATTTGTGGTGTCAGTGCATTGCACATGGGATTTCTTTCAGGGCTGTTTTCTTGTGAAACCGTTGGCTTCTGCCACTGCTTGAGGAAGGATACAAAAAACATTCTGGTGATGAAAAAAAAATGTTGTAAAATAGAATTATTTTTACGTAATTACTTTCTGACTGCATCAAACCCTGTCTGTTGTGCATTTCTCAGGCTTTATTGAATCTGAGTCAATTTCCTTCAGCTTTGTCTCATTTCTCTTCAAAGTTGTCTCATCTCAGCTCCGTGATATTTGTGTTGCTGTCCTTTCCGCAGACCCGCATCCGCGCTTCAACCCTGGTGAGAGTTTGCCGGCCCCACACTGGAGGTGTCCATGGCTGCTGCACACCTGGCTGCTGTCCCACGCAGTCCCTGTGCAGGCTGACAGCACGAGGCAGCTGCTCTCCTGTGCTGTCCCCAGGAGCACAGCCCTTTTCTGTGCATCCCGTTGTTTCCTGGAGGATTAAAATGCCCCCGGCCCAACTGCCTGCCCTGCTGACATTTCCCCCAGGTCTTTTCCCTTTCCTCTCCCCTTTTTGCCCAGCGCTCAGTCCTTTCTTTGGCTGCTGGGCCCCACGGGCACACTGTTAGCAGTGTGGGGCTGTGGGGTTTGTGCGGCGCAGTGCGTTCAGCTCTGAGGAATATTTTGGATCCCAACGTGAGCACCTGGTTAATGAGCTGTGGTTCCAGTGCTCGCTGCAGAAGTGTTGCAAACATAATGGGGACAATATTTGCTTAAAATTTGTTTTGAAAATGTATGGCATTTTTTTCTTAGTTTGCTCAGTGTTTTTTTTTTTCCCCGCATCTTATTTATTTTGGACTGTGAAACTATTCTAGTTATTTCCCTTTTTTTTTTTTTTGTTTTGAATAAATTTCCCTTTACTGTTCTGCAGACAGAATGACACTACGGGCTGTCATCTTTACTTCCTGGACATATTGTATTATTAATGCTTTTTTAAAACTTCTTCTTTTTATCAGTTCTATGATTAGAAAAGCTTGGTTTTTGAGTCTACAGCCTCCCTTCAGAAACAGGGTGTTAATTGCCTGTGACCCGTGTGCATGGTGTGGAAATGGAGCGTGGGGTTGGCTGGGGAGTTCCCAGGTGGTGCAGGAACCTGGCCCTGCTCAGCACTGCCTGACTCTGCCCGACTCCCCGGGAAGGTTTCCCCCCTGCTGCCCCGAGGCAGTGCTGCTGTCAGCCAGGTCTGTGCCCCGCGCCCAAGCGGCAGCTCCTGTCCCCCTGATGGCCCTCACAGAGCAGTTCTCAGCCTGGCCCATGTGATGGGTGAATCCAGGTCAGAGAGCATGGTCCCCTCACATCTGCTCAGTGCTTGCTGCTGACATTTTCATTCAGCCTGTCGGTACTGGGCAGCGATGGAGGTCTATGAAGGGGGGACAGAAACATCTTTCTGCTGGGCAGGACAATGGCAGGACCTCCCAGTAACTGCAGCTGTGTCGGGGCTCTGAATACAACAGGCCACTCTTGGCAGTGCTACTGAGGTCTGGCTCTTGGAAAGCAGCGCTGTGATTCAGCTGTCACTCAGCTCCCAGCAAAGGCAGCTTTGAAAAGGCGCCTCTGCTGCTCTCCTGGAGTAGCAAATATTTCCTAGGCCTCTGCTGCTGAATGGGAGAGATTGCCATTGTCCTCCGTCCCCTCTCAGGCTTGCTGGGCTTGCTATAAATGGGCCTTTTGCAAGGGAACAATAAGCTCAGCGAAGGGTCCAGGTTGCACATGTCTGAGCAGTGAGAACACTCGAGCACTTTTTCATTGGCTCCCGAGATGTGAAAAGCTGGGCAGCGAGAGCAGGTTTATTTTCCAGCCACAGCTGTGGGTTTGTTTTCTCTCTCAGGTTGCGCTGTGCTGGGTGTACATCTGCGCGTTTCAGCTCATTTCCTAGAAAATGTCTTCACCTCAGCGTTTCCTTTGGCCTCAGAAATCCGTTTCCTGCTGTACTCAGAGCTGTGTGATGTGTTCGCAGCAGAACCGCAGCCAGGTGGGACCGCCTGCTTTCGCATCTCTGCTGTGACAAACTTGGGCTCGGCTTTGGTAGAGTAGCCCCAAACTCGCATTGCTTTGTGGCTTTGTGGAAAACCACATGCACCTCTCTGATTCAAACCCGACTGAAAAGCCATGCATGGCTCGGGCTGAGGCTCACAGTGATTCTGGGGTTAATTCAGGCTGAAGATGATGTTCCTCAGCAATCTGAATGGAGGCAAAAGGTAAAATTTTCTGCCTGAACCACTGCAGCTGCAGAACATTTTCTGTTTTTTCTTTGACCTTGTCATGAAACTTCCAGCATCACAGAATTAGATGCTGCATTTTGGGTAGGACTGATATTATTCCTGTTCTCCTCCAGAAAATGAGCCGTAGTGATCTTTGGGTCACTTTTAAACATCAGTGTAAGTTATTAAACCCCAGCCTGATCCCAAGTGTAGAATAATGTATTCACTTCCTCCACCTCTAACCTGTAATTCACTTTCTAGGGGGTCTTTTAGCAGTGATCTGTGTAGAAATGATGCAAGACCAAGGATCAGCATTCAGGGACTTGGAGCCTTCTTGCTCCCATGAGGGCAGCTGACATTGTTTGCTTTGTTTTCCTGACACTGCATGGATAGAGAAGAGGGCACTGCTCAATGTATGTGATTTCTGCTTCCATACGCTACAAATTAATGCTGGCTTTTATTTTAAAATGCTATCGGAAAAATGCTATCAGAAAAAACAATTATTTGTTCTTTTCAGATATTCTGTGGTCTGATTTTCCTCCTGTGCTGGTGTTACTCTGCTGCAATTTGCATCGGAGCTTTTCCTGATTTAGGCTTGAGTGAAAGGAGAACCAACAGCAGCCAGGCTGCAGGTCCAGGAGCTCTGTGCTGTGGCTCGTCCTCCAAATGCCAGTGAGGAAAATCTCTTTGGAAGTTTCTGCCTTGCTCATCCCATTTACTGAAACCAAATTTCAAGAAGCTAATCGGGCAGAGAGTGCAAAGGATGAAACATTAGAAATCAAATTAATGAAGCTGAATCACCAATTTGTGACCTAGAAGACTATTAGGAGTAGTCAGAATTAATTAACTCCTCTTTGCAATGCTTCTGAGGGAGGCAGCTAGTCAGGCGTGGGGACCCGAAGGACACGGATGGGATCTGACTACCTGGAGCTGCACAGAAATGCAGCATGCTGCTCCTGGGCCCCAGATGAACTCCAGGGGTGACCGGGAAGCGCAGTCAGGAGGAGCAGAATGGAGAATCGTCCCTTCCTGCGTCCTGCTGCTTCATGCTTATTCAGGGACATGCAGAGAAGCTGTGAAAGGGCTGCCATGCAGTCCTGCCGTCCAGCACAAGAGAAGCTGCACAGCTCCCAGTGGGCAGAGTGGACGTGCCGTGTTGTGGCTTGGCAGCCTGGAGCTGGGTCCCAGCATCAGCCCTGCAGTGGGACGGGACATCAGCACACAGCAGAGCAGCCTCCCGTGGTCCCAGAGGGCTGGCAGCCACCAGCCAGAGGTATGGGAATGGTGACACAGTGCCCTGCTGATATGCTGCTGATTTAATCAGAAGCAGGACTGAGCCTAATTCTTTCAGGGTAAGGTGGTCCATGGATCAAACTGCGGATTCTTTCCTTTCAAAGGTGGGAGTTTTAGACAGCTCTGGCTGATCATTGCTGAAATAAGTTGGTCGTTTGCACTACTCAGTGATATGAAATCAGCTTATCAATTGAAGTGAACGTGAGAGGCAGTACCCAACTGAGTAATTCTGGAGAACTTTAAAGATGAGTATTTTCCTCACTGATCTTTTGGGGGCAAATATGGAAGGAAGAAGATATCACTTTTTTTTTTTTTTTCACTAACCAGAACTGCGGTGTTTTTTGAGTTGATAAACTCCTTTGTGTGCTAAACAGCCCATGGGAGAAAGAAGGGAAGGAAGGATTCGTGGAGACGTGGCTCCAGGTCCTTGAATAATGCATTGTTCAGTAAATTGACTGTCCGACCTGGAAACAGTGCGCTGTGTGTGATCAACATCGACATTGCTGGCTGGACAGCTTACAAAGAAGCATTTTGGAATTAATTTGATGATTATGAAAATGTCTTAGATCCTTTGCTGAAGGCTAAATAAACACAATTAAAATATTCTTAGTTTTCACTGCGCTTTGTTCAGTTCATTAAGTGTAACTAGAGCTTCCAGTTATCTGCATTTAGTTTTTCAAAAAATTGGAGGGTATTTTTAGAGCAATGTAAAGCTTATTGCTAATTACACCTGGGGGGAAATCTCATTAGGTATTCATTTGCTTTCAGAGTTTAAAACAATTCTAATGAGCTGCATTAGTTGTGATAACACTGACTGACTCTCCCTTGTCTGCTCCCCCTGGCCTGTCTGGAGCAAACAAAGCTGCTCTGGGGCCGGCAGCTCTGCGAATGTGACCTTGGTGCTCTTCAGGTGGGGGAAGCGCAGTGCCGAGGCCGAGCAGAGGCTTGGGAGCACAGCGCTGCGGTGCTGCTGCCGCTGCTGCCCTGGCATCGTGGGCTTGGCCAGGCCCTGAGAGGCCACGCGAGCACCTGTGGCCGGGCCGAGCCAGGGGGGTGCAGCTGGGGCTGCGCAGCTCTTGGGCTCGGAGGAATTCACAGGACCCTGCAGGAGCAGCTGCTGCCGTTGGACATCTCTGCTGCTCGCGGTCCCTGCAGTGCGGGTTGTCAGCCGATGTGTCTGCCTGGAACAGCGGGCACAGACCAGCGTGGTTCTCTGCTCTGCTGGCTCCCAGAAGAACTGCTGTTGTACCACTGTCTGGGGGTCGGAAGGACTTCTGGGGAGAGCCGCTGCTGCCTTGGATGACCTGCGGCTGGGGCCGTGATGCTGTTGAAGCTGGAGTGAAGAGCTGGCCTGCCTTACTTAGTGTGAAGAGTGCTGAAGCAGGGCAGATAGAGCAGAACCATTTTCATTTCTCATTGGTACATTTTGGATGAATTGAGAAGCTGAGGGGAATTCAGTCTTTGTGCTGAATGCATAAATTACTGGGGGCTGAGCTTTTCATCCCTCCCCAACAATGCCTCAAACCCAACAACTTCTGTCCAGTGTAAGTTTTGATCCTGCTCCTTTCCGTTGTACAGATATAGCATCTTTGTCAGGGCAGTTTGGATATATGGAGGATAAAAATCACAACTGCTCCACACAACTTACTGTAACTAGCCCATGCAATCATTTGAATGTGTTTAAGTCAGCTCTTTCTAATCATGCAAAGCAACATAGTGGCCTGGGAAGATACCTGTTTATAAGGCTATGTAAGCAACGTAAGATATTCATCTCCTCATCTGGCATGCAAGGAGGGAAGCTGTTTGCGCACACATATCTCTATAACAGGAAGGTGTCTGTGAGCTGAGACACTCCTCTGGAGACCAAGGAGACTCAATGTGGATGTAAAGTGGCACTTTGAGACAGGTTTACTGCTGCTTCCAGGCAGAGGCTGTGAATTGAGCAGCAAGATAATGGTGTAGGAGTGATCACACACATAGCAGGATATATGGGATTCTTTGGTAATTGGGGACATTTTGGCATTGGAGCTGAGCAGGATGAGAACAAGCTGGAGGAGTCTGCATGTCAGCAGGAAGGAAAAGGCTAGCGGCAAAGATGGAAGCTAATTTTGTTTTAATCTATTGGTTGTGGAGTAGAGAAGCGTAAAGAGGCAAGTAGAAATGTCAGGCTCGGCTACTGGCAGAGAATGCACCCGAGTCGCCTGGACCAAAGTTGTAAGTAGAAAGGTGGAAACCAGACTTTATTCCTCAAAGGAAAAGAGAGCACAGAAAACGAAGCTTTCAGGGAGCGCGGGTATGAAGTGGATGGTTGGTACCAAACCCCCTACTCTATGGCTCTCTTATTAGAGAGGTTAAAGGAACTGTGGGTCTAAATTGGAAAGGTTTTCACAGGCACTTCACAGAGCTGAAGTGTTTTGCACGAGATTCCTCAAAGGTGGAAGGCGGACAGCCTCCCACCATTATTTAAGGAACGACCCAGATGTGCACCAGGGTCTTGCAGGGAAGTTCGTTTCTCTTTAGGTGAAGACAAGTCTTAGAAAATGTTTTAATAGATGAAAAGTGGCCTGTTGAGAAACGCACAGCTTGACCAAAGATAGCCAGTGTGGTTTCCGGAAAGGACCTTTTCTGCCTCGCTAACTTTTGGAAATTTCTTTTTTTAGAACATACGCTCCTGTCAGCATAGACAAGAGGCTGAGCAGCAGTCAGGAGAGCCTTGGATCTTCAGACAGTGTTTGACAGGGTCCCACGTCGGAGGTTAATGTCTAAAGGTGGGGAGTTGGAAAGGGGAAGAATTGGCTCACTGATTGAAAATTGGCCAGAGGACAGGAGCAAAGTGGGGAAAGGAAGCATAAATAGAAGCCTTTCAAGATGAAAGACAAGTTAATAAAGGAGCATGTACTGTAGGAGACTGCACTGGCGGATCCTGGTCTTTCTGATAGTTAGAGTGTATGAAAGACCTGGCTGAGGACATAGAAAGCAAGATTTCCTAGTTTGCAGATCACATCAGATTCAGAAGGAAGTGGTGAATAATGAAGAATTCCAATACAGGCAAATTGGAGACCAACTTCTAGTCTCTAACATGATGGCAAACTTAGATCCAGATGAAATAATGGATTTTACAGCGAGATATTTGGTTACTGTATCTGACTTCCCTGTAGCAGTCTGGGATGGTCATTGCTTTTAGTACATCCCAATGGGCTGTATTTCTTGCTGAGCTGCTGAAGGAGCCTCACGGAGTGTGCATGTGTGCATGGTAAATTTCATTCTCTTTTTGAGTTGAGGGGAAAACAACTGGAAATGTTTCAAACGCAGAAGCATCTGAATGGAAAAGGGCAGAAAGCAGGGCTGAATGAACTAGCTTAGAAGAAATGTACAAATAAATATTCCTTTCATATTCAATCCAAAGTTCAGTATAGCTCAACCTAGTTGGAGAACAAGCCCGCATACATAGGGAAGTCCACCTGATCCTTGAATTTCTGCCTCAAAATTTAAGAGACGTCTTCTCAGTATGTCCTGCCCCTGCAGTGGTGAACAGCTCTAGACAAGAGGAGGCCTTTTAGAATAGAATGGCTGTTTCCCAAGCACGCTGCATGTCAGCAAGGCAATTCACGAGTCTGTACGTTACCTGAGGGAGCCTGGCTGGCTGAAAGGGAGCACATCTGTCTGCTGGTCTATCAAAGATGGATGGCGGTTTCCACTGTCTCAGAATGAATAGTGGAAGGAAGAGGTATCTGTGCTAGTGCTTAAGTGGTACTTCTCCGTCAGCCTTCAGGTACTGCAATTAACCCTAACACGAACAGCAGCCTTGGGAGCAGAGTACTGCAGTGGGAGGAGCTGTGCTGAGACGGGTTGGGTCTCAGTGGTACTTCTGCCCCATTTGCCCATAGCAGGGTTCCTAGTCCTGGGCCTCAACCTGCTCGGAAATCTGCTGGATGAAAACATGTAGCTGTGGGATGAGGAGTAGTTTGACTGAGGATGGCATAGAAGCAGACTTTGAGATGCTCTGAGCTTCTTCCAAAATGTCTGTTTTGAAAGCTAAACAGACTCTGTTTTACAGTGTTTTTTTCTTCCATAGTGAAATCAGCCTTACCTTTCCCCTGGTCTCTTATCCTCCAACCAGGCTTGTGCAAATTCCTTTGGTTATTTTTGGGATACTAATTAAGTGTGCTGTAGAAATTATATTATACAACTGGTAATGAGCAAAAGCTCAGATACAGTCATATACCAACCAAACCTTGGCAAAATGTAATGAGCTCAGTATTTGATACTTTCTTATTCTGCACCTGATTTTTTTTCTTGTCTGAGAAAAAAATTCCCGCTATAATGAGCCTAAATCAAATAACGTTTTCAACGGAGATAGGTAATGAAATGTTAGTCAGACCCATTGCAATGGGCAGATCTGTTACTGCTTTGTAGGGTCTTAAAAGGAGCTCAGAGATAATGGCAAAATGGCTCTTGCTGCAGGTCCTCCAGGCCGGCCGTATGGGTTGTGCAGGAATGTCATGGAGAGCTTTGCCTTTCAATCCCAGCACGTTCGGAAGATGAGTTGCCGCTTTGCTGAAAGCGATGGGATTGAGACAAGAAAAGCCACTTTCGTTTTGGGATCAAACCAGGAGATTCTCTGTGCCAAGAGGGAACCTGGAATAAGTATCAAGTCTTGCAGGAACGCCAGGGGAACTAAATATGTGTGCTTGGCCTCATGGCAACGACAAGGGAGCTTGTAAAGCAAATAGTTGTGAGCTACTGAGCTCGTTGTTCACCAGGGAGAGGAGCGGTTTGCTGGAGCTCTAGTTTCCATATTAGCATCGTACAACAGCCTCATCTATTAGGATGGTGTGCTCTTATGTCTGAGATGCTGCGGCAGTGCTGAATCGCTTCCCCAGACACCAACTTTTTAGTTTCTGAGCAGCAAGGTTGTTTGGAAAACAAAATATTGGTCCCCCAAGAAACTCTGATATTTTAGATTTTTTTTTGTCCTAAATTGTAATAAAAATCAAAATGTTGAAATGCTACATTGGACAGAACATCTAAAATATTTCAGCTGGGACAAAACTCGCAAAATATCATTATCAAAACATTATCTTTCTCTAATACAGAAGCATCTCAGAGCAATAATTTCAATGTGTTAGAGATGATATATAACATTAAAGTATGTGGGGATATAGACTTCAGAATGTAGGAACAATTTGTTCAGAAATATTCCTACTACAAACTTTGTTGAACTGCCTGTGTTCCCAGGGAACACTTCTGTTCTTGATGAAACAGCATTTTCTGTTTTTTTGACACGTGGACATAATCATTCTGAGCAGCAAGGCTGCAGTGGCAGCAGCAAGGATGGGCACAACTCTTGTCACCCAATTTATTTAATGTTTGTTTTTGCTTCAGCTGTAGTCCTAGAAGTGTCTCACACTTGCGCTGCCTTTGGCCTTATCTCTCTGGGCTATTACTGCATGGTTTGGAAACTGAATCCAGGCTCTGACCCATCACACACGACAGAGGACTTGCTTTTGAACTGGGCAGTAGCAAGAACGGGATCCATAGCTGTTTCAGCCACTGTCTCTCCCTGTAGACGTGCAGTTTCCAAATGTCAGTGTTTTACTTCATCTCTCCAGTGCCCACCAAGGCACTCTTTCTGAATACCTGTTCTGTTGAGACTTGAGGCAGCTCTGGTGGCACATCACTGTGTGCCCAGCAGCAGGTTTTCCCCATCCGGGGATGTCCCTGCCTCCCTGCAACTCAGCCTGAAGACAGCAGCAACTGAGACTTCACATCACCCACGGCAGCAAGAGGAGAACAGGATTTGTGTATTCTTTTCAAAATCTTTCTAGCAAACTCCTTCACTTCTGGAGTGGCAGTCAGAGGCTCTGCTGTGCAGGCTCTTCAGACAGGGATTAGTGATTGTATTCAGCAGAAGACTTCCTCCTTTCATCTCTAATAGGATTTGCTTGGGAAGAGCCAAGATGAAATTGGCACTTGGAGGTGGCAGGATTGTGGTGACGGACACACGGACTCTCAGGGATGCCCCAGCGGGGACTGTGGCACAGGGGAAGAGTGCCCCAGGAGCAGCACCACCGGCAGCGTGGGCTGTGCACTTCCCTGATGGGACTGCGGGGTGCCCAGTGCCATTCCTCACCTGGTACCGCATGGTGACCCTGCACAGTGCTGGGGATGTCTTGGGGTACATAAACGTGCTGCTGCTAATTTGCTCTTGCTGAGCGGTTCCCCTGGGTTTAGGTCACTGCTGCTGAAGGAGCTGTTCCCTGAGGATTAGAGGAGGAGCACTGTCCCAAAGCACCTTCTGAGGAGGTGTTGTGTCTCTGCTCTGCCTCCTTGTTTGGTCAGGGATCCTGGTGCAGGTTAATCCCCGAGTTGGGCAGCCTCATCCCTTGTCTTTTATTGCTTGGTGTCCATTCTGCAGGCCAGACTGATGAGCTCAACAAGGAAAGAGCCCAAGTTGCTTGGCCTCTGCAACAGGCTCTGCCTGATGCTTGGGCAGCCTCAAGGCCTTTGCTGTCTTTCTAAACACTCTCCTTCTCTCCGGTAGAGCAGCCTTATTACAGCAATAAAAATAACAAGGTCCCTGCAGACCTCTTTATAAAGAACAATTTAGAACCAGGAGTAAGTGTGAGGATCGGGATGAAAATAGGCTATCACAGTGCTAATGTGATATACAGGAGCGATTCGGGCATTATATTGGTGCGGAGAAGCTGTGTGCCTCGGGAAGGCTGGGACTCAAGGTAGGACCCAGGGCAGGGCAGGAGCCATGGGTTCTGCCCCCAGTGGGGTGACGTGACAGGTGTGCAGTGGTTCTGCTGGGTTTAGTGAATCCAAATATCAAATATCAAATCAGTCCATCCAAAAGCAACCTTGGTGTTTAGGTATGTTAGTCTGGAACAGTGAAAACAAAATGCATTCCCTGTTCATTGCGGAGGAGATGGAATGATGACCTTTAAAGGTCCCTTCCAACTCTAAACGATTCTGTAGTTCTATGATTCTGCGATTCCATGCTACCATTCACCTCCATGGACATTTCCAAGTGCCGCTCATGACCTCCCCAATGCTGGGCTGAAGAGAGGCATACAAAGCAAAGGCAGCAATGCAAAGCCCCCAGGTGTCACCTCCTTCCACAAATGCTGCTGTGTCTACACCTCTGGTCTTTGGCACTGGAAACTCACTAAAACCACACATCTCAGGAGACCGCAGGCACAAAGCAAAGGCAAATTGATTGCTGAGGTTGCCCAGGGAATAAGAAGGTTAAGTGTCTTGTGAGGGTAGTAAGAAAAGGTAAAGCTTTTGCATGTGATTTGGGAAGAGCAAGGAATGGATTTGTGTTCCTGATGGGAGAAGCATTTGTGAATGGAAAACCTGCTGTTAGAACTGGTGTTTTCTTCCAAAGGACAAAAATCCTGAACCGCAGTGCACAGTAAAAGTCTGCTCAGCTGCAGCAGGGGCGAGACCAGCTGTGCTGCAGACAGAAGGCAAGCAGCCGGCAGGCAAGGGAAGGATCTTTTCCCATCTCCTGCTTCAGTTCAAATGGAGGGTAAATAGGAAACAAGCCAGGATTCCTGAAGAGGCTTTCAGGCACATACATTGCATCATGTGTCAGGAGGGAAGCATTCGGAAGGAAAGCTTGCATTAATGGCACATGCACAGTACCATCTATTTCTTTTTTCAAAGTGAACTTACAGAACAGCATACGTTGAGAGATAAGAGATAATAGCAGCTCCTGATGTCAGTGAGATGGAGCAGGTAGAATTATAAAGGGTCATTTATAAAGAATTGGAATATTAATCATGGCAACACTCTCTCCCTCCTGCTCTTCACAGGTGCTTTTTTTCTGGGGAGGGGATGTGTCCCCCTGCTCACACAGTGCCTCTGAGTTCCTGCTCTGCTTTCTGACCCCTTCCCTCAGGGCAGTTGCCCTCTGGTAGCTGTGGGTGGGAGCCTGGACCAGGGGGCTCTTCTGCTGACTTCCACTGAGGTGTGCTAGATTCCAGGCTTTGCTCTGTGCAAGTCAGGAGACCAGCGGCTCTGCAGCTGCAGGAACTCGGCTGCCCAGTGGTGTTACTTCCTGTGTGACATCTGCCCTGCTGCTATCTCGAAATAGAGCAAGATGGAGATGCTGGAAAACCCAGAATGGCTTTACTTGGAAACCTCATTAAATGGAAATCACTTTTGTTCTAACTGAACTTTGTGATAACTGTAGCAGGTTGGAGTATTCACTTCCTATAGCTATACCACTAGCAGCAGCTTTGCTAAGCTATGAAGTTTGTCATTCTGCACCTCTGTTTTCAGTCTGTACCAGGAGCTATGAACAGTTCCGTGTGCTCTATCTTTCATACCCAGGTTTATCAAAGCAACTCCTGCTGCAGTGCTGCAGCTGCAACATGCGAGTGGGATGAGTGCATATTGATTTATTTATAAAGGGCAATGAGAAATCACTATCCCAGCTAAGAAATTCACAGATAAGGCTGCGCAGTGTGAGCACTTGGCTGTATGTGCACAAGGAGCAGCTGCGTTGGTGCGGGGCTCAGCTATGGCATCAACCTCTGCCACCTGCCTGGGGAGCAGTGTGAGGATGGGAAGGCAGGGTGCTGCAGCCCCACTTGCTGCCAAGTACTGGTCAGCTGGGCACAGGGCAGAGGAGCCCTGAGTCTGGCTCTGCAAGCCTCTGTTTCATCCTCATGTTTCTGCCTTGGCTCACTCCTTGGCTCCCTTGGCAGGATCTTGGCAGCAGCGCAGTGCCCATCGCACTTGGAGGCCCAGCTCCAGCCCTGTGGCTCGAGTGTTGCTAAATGAGCGATGCAATCAACTGGGGAGCCCAGGCCTCTCTTGCATATTAAGTTACTGCTGCCTCCTCACTATGTTTTTCTGTGCTACAGGCAAGACCTTGTAGCCTTTCTTTTTGCTTCTGTAAGGATTATCTGCCTTGCTAAACACTTGGGCTGGTCCCAAGGAAACTGAAGCACCCACAGGGAAATGTATTTCTAAAATACAGAGCAGCGCCTTTCTATGCTGCCTTCCACAGAGCTCCCTTCTGCTGACCAGTGGATGCGTGCCGACAGCAGTCCCTGCACAGCCCCCTGCCCAGCAGCACGTCGATGCTGCCGAGCTCTGCTCTGCTCCTGCCTGGGAGGGCGGCCGGCTCTGAGCCCTGCTGGCAGCTCCTCCTCGCGTCGTGCGAGGCTTGCGAGCACGAGATTGCTATAATATTGAGCAAGGTTTTCCAACACATGCTTTTCTCTGGCAAATCGCCACCCACAGCACAGTGTGCCAACATAACACTTTGACTTAAAGAGGGAAAACTGCCAGATAAATGTTTTAGTTGCAGGCCTGTTTCATTGTTGAATTCTAAAATCTTGGCGAAAGCCGTTGCCAGTGGATGGGGAAGCAGCCTTGCTGCTGGGGCTGGTGAATAGGGACCTGAGTGAATGTGTTCAGGAATGACATTTGGTGGACATCACCCACCAGCTCATTACGTTCCCTGCTTTCTGCAGCGGAGATGCACAGAGCAGGTCAGTGACAGCCGCGTGGGGGACTCTGTAATTGTTGAGTGCTTGGCAAGCAATAGGATTTCCTGTGATTTTGAGGCATTTCTCAATGTTTTGGGGACACCTAAGCCTGTAGCTTTCTTTTCAACATGCTGTCCTTTCATGGCTGTGGGGATAGGTCCCTGGCACCAAGAAACTTTTCAGTGGAGCGGAACAGTATTGGATGAAGATGGAATTTGCATTTGAGTGGGACATAGCTCTGCTCCCTGCCACACCTGAAATGTTTCCTTTGGAGTACTGCCATTGCTGTGCTCCCTGTTAATTGCATGCAAGCTCTCCTACAACTCTGAGCACCCAGTGACAGTTGTGTGTGCACCATCTGGGCATAATGACATCCAGAATAACATAATTGGATTAGAAATAGAAATAGAGTAGAATAGAAACAAACTGCTGTAATTGTTGATTTTCAGAAGAAAACCCTGCCTGTGTGTGTAGATAGCCACCTGCACGGCATTTCTGAACAGGTATCGCTGTGTCTTAAACAAGAACTTCCTTTCTATTTATTCCCTACTGGTCTTGGTGGGAAGGAGGAGGGACTTGTGTTATCAGCACTGAGATGAGCCTGAGCTGAGTAGGGCCGTCTGAGGGCTGTGAGGTGAGCTTAGCGTCGGGGCTGCTCACACCCTCTCCTTCCATTTGCATCATGTAATTGAAGAGCATCTTTGAGCTGACAAAGTGCCCAGGCCATAGCTTTTCATCTGCGTGATCTGCCCCGCAGTGCTGAGCCCTGTTGAGTGGTGCTGCTGCTACGACACACAGGACTTCAGAGAGAAAATCAAACTTCTCTAAATTCCAGTAAGCGAATTTGTGACTCTTCATGGCAACTCCGCATTATTCCCAGGTTGTTTGCTATTTTCTCTGTTCCTCCTTCCCTGCTGCCTTCATTATCACGCTGAATATCACCAGGGCAGCATGACAAGAATCTGGAGAGACACATTATTAGGACAGCCTTGTTCATACCTCTGAACTGCATCGTTTGTTAACATTTCTAAGCTTGAAAGGGTGGGGGAGGATGGCAAAATCTGATTCTCCAGATGAGAAAGACACGTTCTAGCAGCGTGGCTCAGTGAGATGTGCACTTCACCCTTGTTACAGTGACGGTCTGTTGGCAGCACCAGGAGCCCAGCCTTTCCAGGGGCAGCTCGGGGGCCCTGAGGGCACAGCTGTGGGGCCGCAGAGATGAGCTTCCCTGTGCCCAATGTGAGCAGCTCTGCCCCTGTGCCGTGCAGTTACAGCGCGTTACAGAGCTCTGAGAAGTGACATGCTGTATGAAGACTTGCAGACAGGATTGCAGCAGCAGTGAGCAAAAGCTTCGTTAAAAAAGACCCTGCTCTGTGCATGTGGTGCTGTGTTTGCAGAACCCAGCAGTGCGATGAAGGCAGGGATGGGAGTGCCAGCTGGGGCTGTTTGAGCCTGGGGCTTGGGCACCTTGATATAACCTTCAGTACGCTGCCAAAGGCCTCATCTTCCAGTGAGTTCAGCTTTCATTGTTGCTGCAGACCTCGTCTGCCTTCAGCGTTACTCTGCCAGGATGCCTCTGCTGTCCTGCTCCAACCAGGTGCCCAGAGCCTTCCAGGGTTCCCAGGAACTTGGGCAGGATGCGGTGTGCAGGGCTGGCATCCTGACACAGTGACTTCCCTCAGCTCCCAGAGTGCCAGCAGGGGAGCTGAGGGAAGTTCCTGTGGACAGGAATGTGTTATTGCTGTTTCCTGTTACGAAAAACCACCAAAGCATCAAATCTTGGTGGTTTCACTTGTTTATCTCAAAATGAACTAAGAAACTTAAAAGTATTTCTCACAAGTAATTAAATTAGGATTTTTTTTCTGCAGTTGCTGGAGGTAATTTTACATTTTAATTAGCTCTAAGCTACACATTCCTGACCTGAGAAAGAGACTAAAACTTTATTTTGGTCTCAGGCACTCAGCAGTAAACAAAGTATTCCCTTCTTGTCTTGCCACCAACGCTGGTGCAGAGGTGCTGGAAGGTGCCAGGATGCCGGCCTTGTTGGCTGCTGCTCCTTCTTACACGGGCTGTAAGGAAGAGAAGCTCGCCCTGCAGCTGCACAGCTCTTGGCTCAGCTGCTAGCCTTGCTGGGCTGCTGCATTTCATGGCATGTAGGAAGGCGCCTGCCCGAGGAGGCGCGGAGTGGGACATGGCCTGAGATGCGCAGAGCCGCCTTCCCCTCCGTCCCCCTTGGTCACACTTCTGATGGCCTTTTCTCTTTCCCAGAACACACGTGCTTTGCTTTGTCTCCAACTCTGTCACTTTATAATAAGTCAAACAAAACGTAGGGAAATAGACTTCTCTCTGAAAATTCTTTCGGTAAGTCGATATGATGGTGTCTGAGAAAGGCTGAAACCATTCCAGGCTCTGACTGCAGGCAGTGGCTGTGTCAAGGAGTGTCCAGTGCATGCAGCCGGGCACACAGCTCCTGTTACTGCCTGCCGAGGCTCCTTCCCACTGCCGGGTGCCCCTGTGGGGACACGGAGCACAGTGTCCAGCGCTGTGTTTCAGGGCATGGGACGACAAGGCACGCACATCACGCGGTTGTTTGCCCAGCTTGGTTTCCTGATAATCCTTGCCCCATTCAAGCAATTTCATCTCAACTTGCATGGAGTATTCAACATATCTGAAGCGGTAGCATGGCCCAGACTGTGGCCAGCCGTGTGAACAGCCCTCAGGGAAAGGCTGGGTGGGATCAGACTGCGGTGGGTTCAGCTGGCTCTGCAGGAACAGGGCTGGCTGACAGCAGCCGAGAGTGCTGCCACAGTTTTGGTTTTGGAAACTGTGTGCTGCGGAGGAGGCAGCAGAGCAAGCAGTGCAGCAGTGCCTGCCCAGCCCTGGCATGGCCTGGGGGTGGACACCTCCAGAGCACGCACATGGGGCCCTGGCTCTGCACCATTCTGTATAGAAAAGTTCTGGTGTTGCTCAAGATCAGATGTGAGGTGTCAGATGTGACTGCCAGACTACAGAGGAAAGATTAAGTTTTCACATTAACGGAGATCTTGGCAAGCTCCAGATTTTTCAGCTTTTCATAATTTGCAGAGGTGCCAAGAACCAAAGCAAGCAAAGGGTGAAAAATATTTCATTCATCCTGTAAACAGCCGGCGCTGGGACACTGTGTTGGCTGAGTCAAGTGCCAGGCTCTGGATCCAGCCCTGGGCAGGAATGCTCTCTTCTGAGGCTCGTCTTCCTAGGATCTCTGACAAGGAGAGGAGTGCTTTTGTGTTGGAAAGCAGCAAATAGAACTGGGCAAATGCAAGGACAGTTCAGTGAATGCTGTTCTTACTAAATTGTGTGTAAGCCATGTAAGTATGTATGTGCCATAACTGAGAGATATTTGCTCTTTAGAAAGCAGTTCACAAATTTCCTTGTGCTGCATACTCAGTGTATAATGTCCAGGGTTTTTCAACTTGGAAAGAGACATAAGCTGAAGAAAAGCTGTAAAGAACCATTGCTAGCTGCCACATCTTCCTTAGCCTTCCACCATTTCAGCACTACAACAATTTCCTCTACCATAGGAGGAGAATGTGCCCTGCAAATCTGGAATACTACAATCAATAAAACACCAAGTCTGTTTTTCATGCAGTTTGCACGTGGAATCCAGTGTTGCACATTGCAGCCTGGATCAAAAATTTATCAGGGCCGAAAAGGCAGTGGGCATCTCCCTCTGGCTTGCCTTATTACTCACGTGTAATAATGAGCAGATAAACATTGCATCATTCCAGACTGGATGTCTGAACCTTGCTGCCTCAGAGCACAAATTGCTCCCCTGCTGCAGGGGCAGGGAGATGCGCTGCTGGCAGCGCTGTTTCCCTGCTCTCTGTAGCAGCTCATCCTGCAACAGTTCCTGCATAGTGGGTCATCACTGTAGGGGGACACACTGCTTCTGAAACTTCCTGCTTCCCTGCTTGGTGCTCCTTAGTGTGTCCCCAGTGACTGGAAGGTTTCTTCTCCCATGCACTCTCCATCACCCTCTATTCCAGTGGAAACAAGGAGCGCGAATTCCAAGTTAATTATTGTGTCATCTAAAGTAGATCTGTGTAACAAATCTCATCAGCTAAGATGGGGTGAATATCTTTCCTGAGCTCCCTGTGAGGTCCACAGTTCCTCTGGCTGCTCGTCGTGCTGGGGAGGCCATGGTGCTCAGTGCTTTGCAGTGCCGCTGTAGCACCCTGTGATACCAGCCAGGAGCTGAAGGGCACCACTGCAAATTGCTGGGGATCTCAAACCTTTGTGAGCAAAATCCTCACTCTCCTAGCCTAGATAGATCAGACAAACTCCAGCCTTTAGAAGCAAATGGCTTTGAGAGGCAGAAACTGCACCTCAGCACAGGAGAAGCAGCTTTGTTGCAAGCCGTGTGCTGTGATTTAGGGAATCTGTCTGTGTACAACTTCTGAACTCTGGCTGAGGTTATGCAGCTTCTGCGTGAGTGTTTCAAGTGTGTTGTTTCCACATGTCATGTATCTTTCTGATCAAGCATTGTGGAGGTCCTTTAGGTGTGAGTAAGTCCCTCTACGTTGGAGATAAAGCAGGGCTGCAGCCGAGGCAGCATCTCAGCTAAAAGCTGGTAGGGCTGGGGAGCCAGGCAGGGTGTAATTCTGGGGCTTGAACACAGCAGTGCCTGGGAAGTTAAAGGAAGAGTTCAGGTTTTTCTGCACAGAGAAAGCCTGATAAGGAACACAGAAGAGAGATCATCCTTTCATCTGATGGAGAAGGTGTGTCCTTTATCACTCTAGGACCAGCCACGTTAAAGGAAACCATTTGCATAGGAGAGGACGAGAGAACTAAAAACATTTTCCCATCCTTTGGAATGAGGAGCCATTTTCTGCTGTCTCCAAACACTCTTCCTCAAGCATATCCCCTCTTGATGGCTTTTGACAAGCCGTGGAGCTATTTTACACTCTTAAAAGGCATTCCCGAAAGCTACTTTCCAGTTGCAACCGTTCTTGAGTTGGTTTAGTTTCCACAGGGCTGTGATAGGCTGTCATGAGCAGAAAGAACTTCAAGTAGCAGGCTGTTCAAGAAACAGACTAGATCCTGTGAAGGAAATGCAGTCCTTGAAGTACTTCAGTTCTGAAAGCCTCTCTTGTCCAGAGTAAGTTCTGCTGGGAGTAATCAGCAGCTCTAATAGTGTGTGCACAGGGACTGGATTTTGCCTAAGTTTCCTTGTGTCTCTGCAAATCCAGTTCCAAACAGTAGCAGAAGATGAACACCCCAGACAGAACCTGGGATGTCCCAGGTGCTGGCAGTGCAGCACGGTGAGCAGGGTGAGGAGAGCATGGATGTCCAGGGCTCTGTGCAGAGCTCTCTGCCGGAAAACAGACTCATCTGATTTCTATTACGGGAAGGAAACCAGGGGCAGGAATTCAGCTGGTCTCTAGAGAATGACAAGGAATGGCCACTATGCGTAGTCTTTGCAGTGTGCAGGATGGCAGCCAGGAGGTGCAGGTTGGGATGCCAGCACTGGGAATGGGCACTTCGTAGGGGGTGCCCTGCCCAGAGCAGAGCTGATGCAGGGCTCCAAGAGGTCATCTCTGACTGTTTGCTCACAGGAGCTGCAGCTCCGGCTTTGGCTGTGTATGTGTGTCTGTGTGCTGCCCCAGCACAGAGTTGGCAGGGGCCAGGAGCCTGAGCAGCTGGGTGAGGTGAGTGCTGGGTCTGCGTGTTGCCTAAATCCTGCCCTGTTTTGCTGGGTTCACTTGTCACTGCAGTGACTGCAGTGCAGACCTGCCCCATTGGAAATAATGCATAAAGGTTAATGAAATACTTGTAACTATTTTAATCAGTGGTTGATCTTTTATTACATACTGTTTCACAATCCAACAGAGCAATAGATTGCTTTTAATTGTATCTTATAATTGTAGCTTCCACTGATGTGCTAGTAGCCATTTTGGACGCATGCTGCTTATATATATGGCAAGCAAACAGCATCAGTTAATTAATTAATGCCTTTTAAGTTGTGTACAGCTGGTACCATAACATGGAGCACAACTCAGACAGGCCAGGACTGGCCTGGCTGCCCAGGGACATGTGGGTGTGTGGCAGAGCTTACCTGGCTGGCTGTAAGGGAGGTGTAAGCAGAGCAGTGGGCTTTATGGCCCCTGAGGAAATGGGAAAGGAGCTCACTGCACCTCTGCAGCAAAGGTGGCGGCTCAGGGCTGTGGTACAGAAGGAGCCCATCTGTCAGAGATGTAACTCGAGGACTTTCCCTTCTGCTCACGGCGGAATGCTGGCTCCCACCCTTCTGCTCCTGCTATGATGCCGGTGCCTGCGATTTGCTGGCAGCCCCTCTGGCTTTGGAGTGTAGAATGGTGTTTTGGGTTCACCCACAACCTGAGCTTTGTGCGGCTGTCCTTGCAAAAGGCAGAGCGGCTGTGTGCGTTCTGTTTGAGGTATCTGAGCCCAGAGAGCAGCTTCGTATTTTGTTAACTATGATTAAATGAAATCTGATGAAGAAATCTCTGAGTGTGACTCACTATCTCACTCTCTATGTCTTGAAGCTGCTTCTTAGAAAATGAAATGGGGAGATCCTGTTGCATCCCTCCGATAATTGTCTGCAAAGAGGGTGATGTGAGTAATGATCTAATTTTATCATCTTGTGGTTTGAAGAAGCATCAGGGCTGGTTGCAGATCTGTAATTAGTGTATGGCTGGTAAACGGTATCTGATACAGTCATTACCAGCTCTGAGGCAACCTGGAAAACAGAGAATATGAAGGGGAAATTCGGCACAGGGTGCTTACTGACTCATCAGGCAAATGCTGGAGCCGATCAGCAGCCCAGTCACTGCCGTATCACCGGGCTGCAGTGCATCCAGAAGTGGTCATTAACTATCAGAGGCCCCTCAGCCCCTTCCCTTCCTTCGGCTGTGTGATTGCTTTCCTGGAGGATACCGTGCAGCCAGGCTGGCTGTGACTCCCCACACCGAGCTGCTGTCCTGCCTTGGCATTGCATTCATTCTGCTGGCTGCATGGGCTGGAATTTGCCACATGATCTCTAAAAGTACTGAGGAGATGATATAGAGGGCAGGATTCATAGCAGCTTATCCCTTATGAGTGCTCTCTTGTGTTTGTTCCAAGCCCAGTTCCTGCTGCTATGCGAAGCCAAGAAGTTGTGGGGATGAGGGTTCCTGCAAAGCCGGCAGTCCTTGACGAGCCTGTCTGTTGTAATAGCAAAACAATATTGATTTAGCTACAGTAGTAGAGTTAAAAATTGTCTGAAAAGTTTGCTTTGGTGTCAGTTTCCCATGGAAGAAGGATATGAGTCAGCTGTAAATAAAAGGTTTGTAGGGACACTCACTTTGGGGCAAATGTCTGCCTCAAATCCAACGTGAGAGTGCTGCACTGCGACGAGTGGAGGCAGCAGGGACAGAACAAGGACTGGAAGGTCAGACTGAGCTGAAGGTCTGCCTGCACTGAAACGTGGCCCCATCTCCATCCTGCGAGGACCCTTGCGGCCACGTGCAGGGCGGGCAGCCGAGGGTTTCCCAGAGCCGGGTCCTGCTGGCTGCATGCCCCTGGAGCAGCCTGATGAGCATTTGTTCCAGTGCTGTCTCTGCGTGTTCATCTGCCTCAAGTCGTGCTGCAGTTTATTTGAGAAGCCCTGATGGAAGTGGTGCCCCAACAAAGGGTGGCACTGTGAAAGGGAGTGCAGGAGCAGGGTCCCCTTTTGTGCCAGAGCTGGGGAGGAGGCAGCTGTGGTGCAGGAGGCAGAGGACCCCTGGGGAAATAAGTGCAAACCAAGTCCTTGTTGTTTCAGGACTACAGCCCCAGACCTTGTCTGAGCATCGTCTGAGTCCCAGCATCATTCCAGGAGCCTTTCCATCCACTCCTGCATCCCTCCAAGTGGTTTTCACTTGTTCCCCAAGCGTCTTGGTTAAATGTTTCATTACATTTGGGTGGATACGTCCCATCTTCATGCTGGAAAATGAAGGACAAAAATCAGAAGCACGCCCAGAGGAAATGACCTCCGAAATACTGCCTTCGCTTCTCTCTGTTGGTCTCTCTGTTGAGGTTTTGGTGCAAATGAGAAGCACGGTGGACTCAGCACCCCTCCAAGTCACATTAAGTATCAATAATGGTAGTGCTTACAGATACCCTGTACAATTCAACCCTTATCTTTTATTTATAGCTGACAAAGCTCAGAGAAGGAAAAAATATCATCATACTTTAAATAATAGAAGGTAGAGGTATTAAAACTACCCAGGCAGTTACAGTAGTTGCAGAAATGTCTCCCAGCAGACCTGAGTGTGCATACACCGACTGCATTTTTAATTTTTAAAACATATTTCTTTCAAAATTATTCAGCAATACAAGAAAGCCACTTTTATGGGGTGATAAATTACTGTAATAAAGTGTCTTTTGTCCAAGCGTATGGGAAGAAAACAATTGCAGGCAGCAAAGGCAGGCTCTAGCCCCTGGAGAGCCAAGACCCATAAGCAGAGGAGCATGTTGATTTGTCTCACATGATTTTAATTATTTTTAGCGCATCCTCTCTGGTTTTTAACTGCAATTTTGCTTTCATTTAACATTTCTATGAGGGTTTGATTTCTCAGTGAGTTTGGAATGCAGTACCAGACCTTCGCTGTGGTTCCAGAGAACTCTGCTGCCCCTTCCCTGCAGCCTGAGCTACGTGACACTGTACCTGTCATTTACATGCAATTAGAAGTGCTTTGATAGGATTTATATTCCTTTGAAACTTTAGAAACTTCCTGCAAGAATTAACCGAACAAGAAATCATGACTGATAATTAGGGGTCTGATCCTGCTCCCTTCAGGGCCAGTGTGTTTTTACCACAGCCACATCCATCATCTCAGCGGTCTGCTGCGTGATTAGGGATGCAAACAGAGTCTCCTGGCTCTCAGAGGACAAGGCAGCAACGGACAACACGGGGCTGTTCTGTTGTCCCTTTGGACAGGAGCGTCACCCCTTCACCCTCTGCTTCCCTATTCCCCATCATCGTTGTTGTTTTGTAAGCCCAAGCAGATAATCTGTAACCCCAGTCCTAAATCTACCTATATTCCTGTTCTGCACGTAATTCTTGCCCCCAAAGCTATGGTGTTTGAACTTCAGAGAATAAAGTACATTTAATTGGACCTATTATTTTCTTGCAAAGGCAAAGCCTTTCAGATCAGGCTTCAGCCTCTCTGCGCCAATGAAAATACACGTGCCTAATTATTTCCATTTTTCAAAGAACCTCAAAGGCAGCTGATGAAAGGAACCTTTTGCAAAAGCTCACAGCAAACAGAGTGAAGTCACCTCATGCATGGAGGGAGGAAGCAGCGCTCTCCTCCCATGCGCGAGGGGCCGCAGTCGCTTTGCAGTGCCGTGGGGAGGGCGCGTTGCTGCTGCTATGGGAAATAAGGCTGGGAAATGGTCGTGTTGAATCACCCAAGAGTTTTTCAGGGGCTGTCAGGGCACCAGCACAAAATGTTTCCCCTGCTGCTGCTGCCTGCTCTCACAAGGCACAGCCCGCTGGCTGGGTTATTCAGTGTTTCTTCCTCAGCTTGGGAACAATGGCTTTGCACTGATGCTAAGGTATCTGCCGTCACTGACTCGCAGTCTCCTCCTCTGGCAGTTGTGCACAAATTGGTGAGGGTTTGCCCTGCAAAGCTCACGCTGTGATGGTGCAGCTCTGCCCGTGTCAGTCCTGGAAGGGTCCCGGGGTTGCCTACACACAGGGAGTTGCTCCATTACTTTTGTCATATTCTGCTTTTACCGTGCACATGTGTGCCCCAGGCCTGGCAGTGCTGGTGGGTGATCAGTGCGGCTGATGGTGACGACGACTCCCAGCGAGGCAAAGCCGCAGCAGCGCCGGTGTGCCAGGCATCTGCAAACCTCCTGCGAGGGCAGTGCTGTGCCCCGGCAGAGCACAGCAGGGCATGGCTTTCCCACAGCCAGCAGCCCAGGGAGGGCAGCAGAGGCTGCCCCTGGCCCTGACATTTCTGTACGTTTGGATTCTCATTTCAATGGACACAGACTACTGTCCTCTTCAGCTCTCTGCACACACCAGGAAGCTCTGCTTGGCTTCTGCTGGCATTACCTGTAGCTGCTCCATCTACCTTTTCTGCTGTCAACGGGAGATGGATGCAGCCTGGAAGCTTTTGTCCTCTGTCCTTCAAGGCTAGTCTGTCTTACAGATTTATTGGCCTCAAAGGGCCCGGGCTAGGCCTGGACAAAAGAGGTTGGTAACAACATAACACACTTGAGTTGAAACAAAGACTGGACTTGGATAAAAACTATTCTGGGCTTTTGGTCCGCCTGCAAGCATTTGTTCAATGTCTGTTGGCTTCGTCGTGGCTATCAGAGGACTTTTCTTCACCTGGACCTGAGCCCAGCTGGACTTAAGCACGTGCTTAAAGCTAAATACAACTTACATTGCTGTGCTGAATCAGGGCTTTTCTTCTTTCTAAGTTATTTTGCTGTGAGTGCATTTTTGGTGCACATGAATATAAACTGGAGCTGTTATGCTAATAAAGTTGAACCTCCTGGTTTTAATATTCTGTATTTCTTTTCATTCTACATGGAGACGGTGATGACTTCTTTTGTATCTGAGATTTACATGCGGTCCCATATTTTAGCAGTGACACATAATTTACATGTGATTAGATCAAAGTATTTACTTCCAGGAGTTTTAAAACAACAGAATCTGATTCTGAATATGCCTATTTCCCCCACCTTTTAAGTGAATGCAGAATAGAAACAGTAGCTTGAAGCAGCAAAAATTTCAAGAGATCTGAGTTTAAGGGAGAGGTTTTGCTGCACTGTCCTCCTTTCAAACGCTGCTGTCACGGTTGGGGAGTGAAAGTGGCAATGTTTTCAGAAATGTTTCATGAAGTATATTATAAGTGCAGTTTAAATTACTTTTTAAGCTGGATAATCTGCCAACACTTTACATTGTTAACAGAGAAGGAGAGATGGCTTCAGAACTGACTGGTGTGCTCAGGAGATGGAAAAGGAGCTCCTGCCGTGAATGCTTTACACAGTGTGTATTCCAGCAGCTCCGAGCTGCCTCGTGAAACATCCCTACCTAGAGAGGATAGGCATGTCTTCTGAGCTGCATGGGACATGCGAGGACATCTGCATGGAAATGAACCCGGACACAAAGCCTCCCAAACAGACTGCACCTTCTGTGACAGAGATGACTAAGGAGAGCACTGTCTCCAGCTTAAAGACAGTTGGAGGATTTCAGCATTTTTGAGCCTGCTTTTTCAGGTACTCGGTATGTAAAACCTTTAGGCTGGTAACCTGTCTTGTTGGTTCATATGCATCTTGAATTCGGTTCTGACTCACTGAACCCTGCTGGGATCCCAGCTGGTGCCCTGGCAGCTGCCCCGCACGGTTGCTGTGTGATGGCTCATGGCTCCATGCTAGTAGCTGGTCTGCAGGGCTGAGTTCTGACATGTTTGGCTTTGGTTCGTTCAGAGCTATTAAACACTAAGCCCTACTGCCTCCTCAGTGGGCACTGCCTCTGCTGGCTGTCATGGCCACACCGCTGGTCCTTGGGACCCCCGGGCACGGTGATATCACGGCGGTTTTGTTCCACAGGCTTTAGCCCATCGATAGCAGTTGTGTGAGCAGTCTCAGCCCCTTGCAGGAGAAATCCTTCCTTGTGCCAGCTCAGCTCCATGCACATGGATGTGTGCATCACTGTGTACCAGGTGCAGAGTGCTGTGCAGCCCGGAGCTGGTCCAGCCTGGGCTGTAATTGACTTTGAACACTGTGCGAGACCTAATTCATCAGTCTCACAAGTCCTCTCATAACACAAAGAAATTGCCTCTCCTCCACTCTCTGCCCAGGCACAAGGAGCAGATAATTAATTCTCTGGGGTGGGGATGAGGCTCTGGGGAGGTTCCAGAGGCAGAGCCCTGCCCTTGGAGAAGCAGAAGCAGCTGCACAGACCATCCTGGCTGGGGATTTGTTTTCAGCTCACCCAGATAATAAGATCCTTTCTCCTCTTAACCTCTTACCTAGAGTGCAATTAGGGGTAAACTGAGCTGGCTGCTTTGTAAAGAAAGACGTGTGCTTAACCTGGCAAGAACAACTTAATTACTAAGCTGATGGGGAGAGTGGCCTGAGTCTGACTGAGCCAGGTGAGCAGGAGGCACCGCGAGCATCACCTGGCTCTGTGCAGATGCTGCACCATGCTTTGGTGAGATCCCCCTTACGGAGCAGGCTCTGCAAGGCTGCCCGAGGTTCGTCCTGGCTGTGGGATGTGCCCACGCACTCCAGAGCTACTGGCAACATCCCCTGCTGCCCTGCCCTGCCCTGCTGGGCTGCCGTGCCCAAGCCTCTGCTACTGCCTGCTGGGTTACCCAGCCCGGAGCCTGTGGTGCTCTCACGGGAGCAGGCACAGTTAAATGGATCACAAGACACTTGCCACCTTTATTATGTGATTTCCTCTGAATGCATTTGTTCAGTTTCTGCTGCGCTGCTGTTTGGTGACAGCTGTGCTCAGTGAACCATCTTCCAAAAGCAGAGCGTGTTCAGTTTCCTACTTAACCTGGCACGGTGGCAGTGAGGGCTGAGCAGGGGAGCTCCATTCCTGCACTGCTTCTGCCCCACTGGAAATTCCTGGGGGTAAGGGAGCAGGGCTGGCGCAGAGGGATCAGGACTTCCCCGCAGCTCTCACCAGCGCTGTGGTCCTGGGGTTTTCCTGTGCATGAGTGTTCTGAATGTTCTTTTTTTCCATCAGCAGACAGCAGACAAGATAAATGCCTTACATACATGTTAACAAGCACCTAATCTTTACATCATTTTTCTGTGAAAGTTGGGCAGAGGTGGGAGAGTTTGGACAGGCCTTGCTGCAGGGAGCAGCGCGTGTCCCAGCGCTGGATGTGGAGCTTAGTGTGCACCTACAGCCACGCTGTGTCTGGCTCTTCCATCTCTGCCCCAGCCGCCTTTCAGCAAGCACTGCTAACCTCCCCATGCACAGCATGAAAGCACTGTGTGCTGCTCACACTGCACCTCCTCCCAGGGCACCAGGCAGCGTGGGAAGGGTGGGGGCTGCACCCAGGGTGGGTGTTGGTGGAGGTGAGTGCAGCACAGGCACAGCCGTGCCCAGTGCAGTCCGTGCTTTGCTGTGGGTGGTGTCGGCAAGGCCATGGGCTGTTGGTGTGTGCGGAGCTGCTGAGCTGCTGTGCTGCCAGCACTGCCAGTTTTCTGGTGGTGGATTTCACACCTGCTTATCTCTGTGTCTTTTTTATTCATCGGTGCTGCTGCGACTTCCCGACTTCCCCACCGCTGCACTATAGTAAATGCCCGTGGCTGTGGGCTGGGTGCTGGCGCTTCTGCTGAGGGCTCAGAGCTCAGTGTGGGTGTCTGTGGGGCCCTCCCAGCTCCATCCATTGCTCGGCAGCAGGGCTTCCCCCTGAGTTGCTCCCCGGCCCTGTGGCAGTGCTAGTGGGCACAGACAACTTAAACCTCCCATTTCCCATGTCAAGGCATCCTTGATCCTGTGAGGGCAAGGTCTGGGAGATTAATTACTGCCAATATAATTATTATTATATTATGCCTCTTTCTCTGCTGTCTCTGATCAGACCATAATAATTTCATTTACGCTTTGAAATGACCGAGGCAGTGATGAGGAGCTCTGGTTTGCTGGCAGCAGGATCTGCTGGTGTGTGTGGTCAGGGCCAGAGTCACTGGTTCTATGCGCTTCCTGACCAGCAATGAGCAGCCCCTGGCATCAGGTGCAGGATCCAGGTGGGCCCCCAGTTCCCTCTATGGAGCGATGTAGGATTTGCTGCTTTGTGGTCATTCCTGAGATGCTGACTGTGAGCTGATGTCAGAGGAACATTTTATCCCAAGAGCAACAGCCTGTGCGTGGCTTAAAATCCTTTCTCTATAGTGAGAAAATAAAAGTGAAAAATATGAGGCATTGGGCATTAATATGAGGCATTAAAAAGCATTCGGAACATTTCCATTAGAGACATTCCCTGAGAGAAGGAACACTTGAGTTCCAGCCCTCTGATAAGCACGTTTGGCACTGAGAGCCCTTCTCACTGCCTGCCGTGCTGGAAGCAGGCTGCGTGCTGCCTGCAGCGCCTGGCAGAGCCGCTGCTGAAACCAGCTGCAGGGCAGCGGCGTTGTGCTCAGGAGGGTGAGGCACCTTCTGTCCCCAGAGCAGGAGAGAGATGCAGCGGCGTGAGCACAGAGCAGTCCTGTTCCAGTGCTCTGCCTGCTAGCTGCGTACTTGCGTTCTGGCAGGAGAGTAGGAATGGATGACTAAAAAGAAGGGAGCTGTGTCAGAAGGCCAGGCCTGGGAATAGATGGCAGGACTTCAGTGTTCTGCTCTGAGCTTTTTCCTTGCCCCCTGGGTACCCATCTCCGGGTGCCTGGTGGCTCCTAGTGCTGCAGCAGTGCCCTCGTGGCTCTCCATGACTGGGCCCTATCTGCAAGGATGGGCTGAGGACAGGGACACAGCTGGGTGCTGTCTCTTGAGGACACTGACATCACTTGTCAGTACCACGGAGTGGAACATATCCGTATGCCGTGACCTGGCAGTCCCCAAGAGATGCTGGCACAAAGCTCGGAGACCCTGGGGCTTTACTTCTGACCCTGAGGCCATCAGAGTTCTTCAGAAGCCCAACACAGGGTGACTGGGGATGAGATATCCCCCACCTCCTGCCACCCCCCACAGCAATCCCCTCCTCTCCCTCCTCGCAGGCAGAGCTGCACCCTCCTACCCTCCTTGTTTCAGGAGGCAGCAGATTGGTTTGCCTCCTGGTGCTTTCTAAAGGAGCTCTGATGTGGCAGGCTGCCTCTTGCAAATGAGCTGAGCTGCAGCTGGGCTACTAAAATAGGTCCCAGTTTCCACCGACAGACCAGATCTGGCTTGCAGGTGGCCGGCACTGAGTGCCAGCATGCTGGGAACTGCTACCAGGAGCGGGGCGGCAGCCGGAGCTCGCCGGGCTCGTGGCGGCTCTGTTCCCCGGCACGTTGGAGCCAGCTCACAGGCTCTCCATTCCCAGGCACTGTGACATATGCTGTCTTAATGCCTCCGGCAAATTGGAATCAGCTTGGCTTTTCAAAAGCCCTTTCATACAAAGGGCTGACATTTTCTGCGCTTTATTCCAGAGCTGGTTTGGGTTGTTAAAAATTATACCCAGTGGGTAGGAGCTGCCATACCTCCAATTGCCTGTGAGGCTACTCTGTATTTTATCAGCCTGTTTTTTTTATTATTTTGGTGTAAGGAGAGGGGACCATTGTTTTGAAACTGTAACGAGAGTTTCCAATAGATCTGGAAATGCGCTGGTGGTAAATAGCTATCGAAGGAGCCAGCCCCCCCGGCACCTTGAGGACAAGGCCTCCAGCTGTTCGGTTATTCAGCCTGGATCATGGACTCCAGCTGTAATTTCTGTTCTGCTAGCTTAATTCCACACCATTTTCACACTGGCTTTTGAAAAATGCATGTTTATTCTCTCCCTGCCTCCCCCCATTAGCTGCAAATGCCTTTCAGAGGGTCACGCTCTGAGCGCACACTTGTCTGTGCAAAGCTGCTCTCAGCGCTGCGCCAGGCCCCATCCCTGCAGGGAGCCGGGGACGTTCCAGAGAGATTGGTTGGAGCCCACTTGTGGTGCTGAGCACAAAGGGAACCGACAGCAGGGAAAGCACAGCTCCCTTCTCCTGTCTGAGCGTCAGCCCGCATGGCGGCACAGGCGTAGTGCATACAACAGCAACAAATGCATCGCGGGCCTTCAGGATCCTCTTCCAGGGAACCCTGGTCTGCCTTCTCCTTGGATCTTCGTCTGATAATGTTTTTTCTCACTTACTCAGTGCAGCAGCTCCTCGCTAAGGTTGCAGCAAGGCCAGCGCGGTCATTTTCACAGCAGGGGCAGGGAAACCGAGCCAGGCTGCAGGGAGCTGTGGGAAGAGCAGCTGCGCGGTGTGCTGGCAGCAGCAGGGCAGGTGTCCCTGCGGGCAGCTTGGAGTAACAGCAGAAACACCGGAGTGAAAATAGAAGAGACGGTGCTTGGCTGGGAAGGAGACAGTGCGTGAGGCTTTTGAATCATTTTTCAGAGGAAATGGCTTTGCTTCAGCCCCGTGACTCCCTGCTGGCCCAGGCACGAGGTCAGAGCAGTGACTAATCGCGGCGGCTAATTTAGCTGCAGTGCCTGTTCCAGGAACAAGGTGCTGTGTCGGAGTGCGCCTTTTCCTCAGTCCTGCAATAACTATTTCAGACTCTGTTCCTGCATTCTGATCACAGATATTCCAGGCAGAAGCTCTGCTTTTCTGGGCTGAGCGGTGGGACCGGCAGCACAGACCCATTCCTGGTGCCCATCCATCTACAGCTCTCAGCTGGAGCTCAGCCCGTCCCTCCCCAGTGCTGGTACCCAGGAGGCAGTGCTGAGGCCAAGCTGCTCCTGTAGGCAGCAGTGTGGAAACCTCTTTTCCCCTACTGCCTACACTGCAAGTCCTCCCTAATTGTGGCTCTGTGCACTACACCTCCTCCCAGTGTCCCTCTGTCTGGCTCCAGGGAAGCCTCCTGTCCCTGAGGGAAGGCAGTGTCTGTCATTAAGGGACCGAGCGCTTGGTTTTCTGTTTGGCTAATTCTTTGTTAGCTCAATCCCATGGGCAATGTGGAGGACCCGAAACTAAAAAGGGCTGATTTGTCGTGTTCCTATGTTGTCTAATAGCTGCTGCCCATTTGTACCATGCTTAGAGCTTTAGTGAATCCAGTCCTGCCCATTAGATCCCCACTGAAGTGGAGAAAATGAAACACGTCCTTTCTTTGCCGTGGACTCTGTAAGCAGTAAGAAAAGAAGCGAGTTAAGTCCTCCCTGGTAGAGATTGCTCTAACAATTATTTACTTTGAGCAAGCATATCTATATTAATTTGCTTTGGGTTGGCTTGATTTTCTTGATAAAGATTCCAGTAGACTTGTTTTAGAGGAAAGTGAATTACTTAATTGCTATCCAGTGCTGGGATGGCTGGCCATTCTGCCTCTGTAGAAAGCTGTAGCAGAAACACTTGGTTTGTTATGAATGGAATATGAATGGAAATGCGTCTGAATCTGCACGTGAAAATGCAGCAGAAGAGTTAAAGGAAAAGGTATGTGCTAATGGCTGCACAGCACCATATGTGTGAACAAACTGACTAGAGGTGAGGTGCAAGAAGATGGAGAAAAGGACTGGAGCTGTAAACACCCAGATAAGGAAAAGAGGAGATCTGAAATTCAGGAGCTCTGTGTCAGACTTGTGAGGGTGAGACAAAGCAATGAGGCAAAGTCCCTGTGCGGAGCCCAATCCTTGGTGGTACAAAGGGCATCGCCGGAGCCCTGCAGAGCTGCCGCGGCTGGGAGCTGGGCGTCCCACCATCGTGGGCACGTGGGCTTTGTGTGGAGGAGCATGGTGTGCAGTGGGCCCTGGTTCAGGGGAGTGCTTCGGAGAAGGGACCAAGCAGCAGCTTGACGTAGGCACACTGTTAAACGTGCTAGTGAAGAGGGGGACGTGGCTCAGCTGGCCCTTTTCTTGCTTGCGCACACCAGAGAGCTTGTGGGTTTAGGGCTCATGTTTGTAATTAACAGTAGCAAAGGAATTGCACTTTGTGGTTCAGTAGGAGAACAGATTCCCAGTGTGTTGCCATACTCTCACCCCAGCACCCGCCCTGCTGCAGTGCGGCTCTCAGCACTTCAGACAGCATTTTGTGCTCTGCTCCAACTTGTCATTTGGAAAACCACCAGTGAGGTGTTTTCCTGTTTGTGTCACAGCATGGCTCTGGCATTACCTTCCCAGCTCTCTGTGGTCTTAGTTTCTCCTTACTGTCGCTGAACTGCTGAGCGTACAAATCAATAACTTGTTATTAATTCCTTTAGGAAACTTAATAGCTATTAGCAGGATTCAGTGAGGGGGTTCCACTGTTTCATTTTAACATTCAAATGAGATTTCAAATGTAAGTTTGCGCTCAGCTTTCATTTCAGACTGTCCTTCAGACCACGGTTACTGCTGCTGAAGAATCCACCCATGGGTACAGCAGGAGGCTGTGCCATGCTGCCTTGCAGTGACTGCTGCATCCTTCAGTGCTGCTCCCACCCGAACAGATCAGCTCTGAAAGATACCAAAGTGTGTGTGTGCTTCAGAGCTCAGCAATGGGTGACGGGTGCCCTAGAAATACCTGCAGTTTCCGAACTGAACCCTTTGAAGTTCATACAGCCCTGTAAGCTGGGACAGACCAAGGTAATTTCAGCATTTCGTTGTGTCATCTTCAATTTAGCACACAAATTGCTTAATGTGGAGTTGTGACTGCAGGCACACACTGTCGTTTCCTGCCCTGGTTTCAGCAATATTGAATTTCCCCGACCCTACCAGGACGCCAAGGCTCATGGCACTCACAGAGATTGGTCATTAGGAAGGCGAGGGAAGGAGAAAGGAGCAGCTCCTGTGTGCGTGTCCTGCAGTTGGGGGGGGGGAGCAGAGTGAGGAGGGGGCTCTGCTCTTCCCCAGCCGCACCCTGAGAGCCCCACGCTGCCCCATGGGGAATGTGGGGAGGCTGTGCCCTTACCAGGGGTTCTCCTGGGCTCACCTCCCTCTTCTCTCCCACTTTTGTTGCGCACCCAGGGCAGGCACTGCTCTGTGCGCCATCGTTGCCAGGAGAGCCATCCGCCTTCCACAGAGCTGCTGGAGAGCAGCACAGGGAGCCTCAGTGTTGGGAGCGAGCAGCCCAGGGCCCCTAGAGCAGGTTGTGGGAGCACAGCAGGCACTGCTCCGGTTTGACAAGCACAGTGAGTGATTAATGAGCCAGGGAAAACAGGGTGACACATGCAAATACTAGAGATCTGTAGAGGAAATTCTGAGGATCAAGTCCACCTTTGTAAACAGAAATATCTCTATTATCAGGGTAGACAAGAAGGGAGCAGAGAAGCTCTCTGGCTTCCCCAGACAGTTTCTCTAATGATACTTTCTGCAGTTTGCATCAATCCAGATTAAGCTTCAGGCTGACACAGACGGACCTTAACTAGGCTCTCATCCAATGGAGGCGTGCATCCCCATCTCCTGCCCCTGCATGCTTGGGCGGAGGATCTGCACGTGCCCCCGAGCGCTGGCCCTGCTCCCTGCTGGCTGTGCCACGTGAGGTGCTCAGTTTGCTGTGGTGAAGGGACTGCAGGGATGAGGGCCATCCAAGTCACTTTGCTCTGTGGTTTTCATTGTTCCAGGCGTTTGCTTGGGAAGAAATTGGAGCAATTGATAGAAGTGCTGAAGGAGACATTCATGGTGTCTGGGTGCCAGCACATGGCTCCTTCCACTGTCTGTCTCCAGGCTTCAGCAGCAGGCTGGGCCTTAGAAAAAGCTCCAGATCAGAACTGTGGGCAATGGTAGTGCTGGTGGAGTGGCCAGCTCATCCCCAGCCCAGCCTCAGTGCTGCACACCTTCCCAGGCACTGGGCACTGCTAAGCATAAAGGGTGATGTTCTCTGCTGGGATGGATTTTGTGGTGTATCTGAGGAGGTCAGTGACTGTTTCTCTTCCTCTGTGGAGCAAAGCCTTGGCCTTCTTGTGCTTGGCTAGATATTACATTTTCAAAAATTTTCTGTGTTTTAGGATGAAATTTTCAGAACTATTGTAGAGTCCATTTTCTTCACATACCAAAGGGAAATTTGAAAATCTTAACTTTTCTATAAATGAAGGATTTTGCTGGGACTCATCCACAAAGAGCTGTGGGTTCTTTGCACCAGCATTCTGTGTCCTGTGCCCATGGCTCACAGCAGTGATGCCAGCATTCGTGGGGCACTTCAGACCATAGGGTGGTAGAAAAGTGTGTCCTCAGCACAGCCTGGTGGACATAAAGCCCTTGTCATAGGGCAGGTGGGGATGTGAGGAGCGTGACTGGAGAAGCCTGGTGTCATCTGGGGATGGCTGCTTCTTCAGGGGTGAGAAGCGCAGTAATTGACTGCTTCTGGCTGGTGTTACCTGGAAGCTCTCTCCTGGCTGGTGAGAGTCTGCAGGAGCAGTGAAGGGCTGGGTAATTGTGCCGTGCTCTGCTGTGAGGTGAAGCCTTCTACTTGAGGAGGCGCCTGCTTGGAAGGGTTCTGGGCTTGATTGTCATTCTAGACAAGTGTATCCTGACATCCCTTCCTTTTTACTATAAATCAGAAGCAAAATGAATAAATTAGTTATTGAAGTTCCTTGTGGGCTTCATTGATGCGATTGCAGGTGGAAAAGACAGGTAACATAACCAGAGGGAATTGGTGTCAAGGCTGCTCCTTACAGACCCAGATTATGTCACCAATCAGCTGGTGAAATAAAGAGATTTCCCGCGTATATTTAGTAAATCAACATGACAGTGTCATATACAATCGGAGTTAATTAGGCAAACCTTCTTGCTGTGTGTAGCGTACCTCATGCCTTAAAGGTAGAGAGGCGCCCGCATGGGGAGCGGGGCGGGCAGCGCGCTCACACCGGCGTGCTGCGGGGTCACAGCCCCATGGATGTGTTTGCACCCACATAGACGTGACTGCTGCAACCCCTGTGCAGGATGCTGTGCCCAGTGTACCTGCAGCACGCTCTCCCTGGGGCAGAGAGGGACAGAACAGACACAACCCTGCCCTTCTCCACCAGCCGCACGCAGCTCGCTGGTGCACCCGAGGCGAAAGGTGTCTGGTCTGCCGTCCTCCCCTCTGCCCCGGAAGGAGAGGCCAAGTGTGGAGTGAGGGGCAGCTGGGCGGGGGTCAGCCCAGCATCACCCTGACCGGGGGAGTCAGCTGTCAGCCCCGCAGCAGAGAGTGGCAGTAACAAAAGGCTTTTTCAGACATAATCCTGCTAAACGAAGACAATCCAGTTATGTTTCCAGGCGACAGGAATTGAGACTTTAGTGCCAGAGTGTGAGGACTCTGCCCTAAGGGCTTTGTTTCGGGACTTAATGTCAGGTGATCTCAGGACCCAGTCTTTGTGCCCTGCAGCAGCACGGATTAAGCCCCAAATATGTATTTTTAAACTGAGCGAAGCCCAGGAGGTGCGGCACACAATGCGGGCCGGGAGGAGAGGCGGCGCGGCGCGGGGATTACCGGCACCGACAATGGCTGCCCGTCTCGGAGGGGCACAGCGTGGCAGCTGAGGGCTCTGCTGCCCACTTGGTGCCAGCCACCAGAGTTCAGATGTCTGACACGCGTCATACCGCCGCTCCCATATTCCCAGCCCATGTGTCCCCGATCCCCAGCAGAGGCCAGCTAATACCCAATTAACGGGACTCTTTCTAATGAACTGACTCCGTGCTGCCGCCTCGCCATCCTCTAATCTCTCGCAGCCGGAGCGGAGGGGCCTGGCAGGTGTCACTCCAGGCAGGGGCACACGGCAGCCACGTGCCATGTTTGTCCCACAGCTCTGGCTACGTCCCTCCCCACCCGTCACCCCCTGGGCTGGAGGCAGGAGCATTACTCCACGCCAGGTGGCCGTTGTCCTGTTGGTCCCAGCCTGCTCCCAGCTCTGCACCTGCCTGCTGCTGACCCACTGTGGGAAGGATTTGCTCCATGGCGCGTGCTCAAGCATCCTTTCTGGTATGTGTTTCCCAAAGGCACAGATCTGTGTCCCTTGGCATAAGGCTCAGGGATATGGGGCAGGATGGGTGGCAGCTGGGGTACGGCCTCACCACCAGAAGTGCTAAGGGGCACCTTCAGCTGCCGAGGGGCTGGCCCATCCCACAGCCACCTGCAGCCCTGGGCTGGATGTGGCCGTGGGGAGCTCTGGCAGGAAGCGATTTGGGGTTATCTTGGCTTTGGGAGCTTCACAGCCAGGCTGCTCTGCTGTATAGAAGAGGCTGCCCTGCTTTAGAGGAACTGTTGTGCAAGCTGGATTTTTCCATCTGCTGATGTCAGAAGTAGAAATCTGAGATAGTGCTATGAGCTAGGAAATCCCCCTACATGCCGTATCTCAGTTCCAGCAGCCTTATCTCCTCTCGCAGGAGGCTGTGTGTGTGCAATAGGTGGCCCAGAGGTTTTGGGCACAGCACAGCCCAAGGATGCAGCACAGTGGGTGCTGTGGAATTTGGTTTCTGGGCGAAATCAGGCCATGGGGAAGATCAGATGAGCAGGAATCTCTGGTGGCCGAGGGCAGTCCATGCTCCCTCTGTGCCTCTTTGGCTACAGGAGCTGGCTGCAGGATTACTGAGTGGTGGGCATCTTCCTTGCAGCCCTGCAGAGCAAAATTGGCTGCCTCTGCCCCACACAGCAGGAGCAGGACTGTGGGCCGGTGGAGTGGGACACAGGGTTGGGATGAGCCCAAAGCTGTGGGTGGGACCCTGCTGCCTGGCTGTGCTGCTGGGGTAGGTGGGGCAGGGACACTTCTCTGCCTCCCAGGTGAATTTCTCCTATGCCTCTAATTAAGCTTTCTCTTTGGCTTAGCAATGTGGGCAATGAGAATGTTTGTAAATTACCCCATCCAGCAGACAGGCTTTGTCCAGCTCTAATTATTCTGCTCTGCCCCTTGAGACGGGAGATGTGCTGGAGACAGAGAAGGACGTCAGGTGCTGCTGCCTGCCCCAAGCAGAGCTCTGGGACTGTGCACAGAGGAAAAGCTCTTCCGCTGTTTGGGGACCAGGCTGTGGTCAGCATCCCCATCACATGCTGCCACGGCACGAGCTCAGTGTGATTTCCTGCCACATGGAGCTGCGTCCTCCTTGCTGTGTGCTTTGGGGCTGCAGGGCTGTAAAACTGTAAGGCTGCGGGGTGCAGGCTGTAGCACTTTGGGCTGCAGGACGCAGCTCACCTCTCCCTGCAGGGCTGGGCAGCTGCTGCCAGTGTCCTATGTGCAGAGACTGAAAGGAGAAGGCACACCTCTCTGAGCTCGCTGCTTTGTCTAAGTCTTGAATGATTTTCTGTCACTGGGTATCAAACTGCAGTTGAAAGGATTTCCCGTTGACATTTAGCAGTATTAAATTACAAAATAACCACAAGTCAGCCACTCAGTATGATATAAACAGTGGGATTTGACAGAGCCTTTTCTGGCCTTGGGGACCAATTTACTCATTTTTACAGTCCCAACTCCAGTCATCCGCTGGTAATGCACAGCGCCTTTTGGACACCATCTATTCGGAATTAGAGACACATATGGCGGGGTGTAATTACCTATTTATTCTGCTGCTGAATCAGCAAACTGAAGCTAGTTAACATTGCAGCTCATAAGTCTGTTTCATAAACATGGGTCAGCGCTGGAACTGGGCAAAATTAATGCAAAAGAAAGAAAGAATTCCTATCGGAAGGGGAGCCAAAAAAATCAGATGATTTAACAGGGAAAAAATTGACTCGGTACATTCTGCAAAGAAGAAATGTGAGGAACCCCAGCCAGGCTTCTGGGAGGAGGGGCCGGGATCATCCCTGCTCCCACTGCTGAGAGTCGGGAGTAGCGGTGGCAGCGCCGTTCCGGGGGCCCGGAACCATCGGAGGGCGTCGGGCTCACTGCCCAGAGCTGCGGCTCCGTGCCCGGGGGCTTTGGGGCGCGCAGTTCTGTGCTGCCTTCTGCACCCAGCGCTGAGCCAGGAGTGGGTGCCCTGCAGTCCTGCGTGAGACCCAGTGCCCCAGAGGCTCCCAGCACGAGACAAGGGTGGGAAGGAGCTGCGGGTTCTGGTAGCTGAGACGGCTGTGGGCAGCTGGCAGGCGCGCTGCTGGGCAGGGAAGGAGGCAGCTCCCTTCCGCCCCTTCCGCCCCATACAAAGCAAAGAAGGAAAACAAGCGCAGGATCCTGAGGTGCCAGCAGGAAAGCCGGGAACTGATCTGGGCAGGACTGGCTGAAGCTGGGGAACATTTCCTTCCCACTGACCTACGGAGTGATTCAAATATGCCACCCCCAGCACTCCCGCAGGGGGTTTCCTTGCAGGATAGGGCGAGGTGCACGGCCTCAGGGCGGTGTGAGCCTGGGCAGGAGGGCGGTGGTGGTCCCTTGCTGTGCCAGCAGCAGAGAGCTCTGTGTGGGCCCCAGAGTGCACTGTGTCTGTCTGTCTGTCCACCTGCCTACAGTCCAGGAGGAGCCCAGCCTCTCCTACAGGTGCACGCACTTGTGCTCCTGCCCTTTTCATTCGTGCTCTTCAAAGCACCGGGCATCTTGCGTGTGCAAGTGTGCAAGGTGCAGGAGTCTGAGCTCATTAGCTTTGTGCAGCCTGCACCTGCATCTCCTGTCTGCAGCCCGCGCGGAAGCAGTTTTGTTTTCTTTCTTTTTTTAAGAGGGCAGGAGAGAGCAGAGAGCAAATGACAAGTGCCTGGGAGGACCAGCTTGGTGCGGGGCCAGGTGCTGCACAGGAGGAGCAACAGGAACAGTGAGGTGGTTGGTGGGGCCATTCCTGGGATGCAGCTGGAGGGGGGCATCTCTGCAGGAAGTGTCTGCTGGGCAGGCCAGGTGTCTGCCTGTGGGTCCTCAAAATGAGCGGGGAGGTGACCAGAGCTCTTACCCATCACTGCATCCTCCCTGCAGGGCAGTGTGGGCAGGAGGAGGAGAATGGGGTGGATGTGAGGCTGTGTGGCAGGAGTGGCGTCTGCATTCTTCCCTCTGCTATTTGCTCTGCTCACAGGCTGTTTTTTACTGGAAACATCAGTTTCCCCATCCCTAAAAAAGAGATGGAAACTTGCAGGAATACTCTCCACACTTTGGATGCTTTGTCCCTTCTGAGCACACAATTTCCTGCCTTGTCCCTCCCCATTTCTGTTCCTTTCTCTGTGATTTCAGATAGACTCCCGTAATTCTTGTTTCAGGCCTAAATTGAGTGGCTGCAGATCCCATCTGTGGCATGCCCTGTGACCTGGCAGCTTTCCTTTCCAGCGCACAGAGCTGGCAACATCCCAGGCTCTCAGGGAAGTTCTGCAGAAGGATTGTCGGGCTCCTGGGATTTGGTTTAGATCAGAATTTCCATCCCCAAAACCTGTTTTCAGGGGGAAGGGAAAGAAGAAAGGAGTTCAGTGCAGAGTTTTAAAGTAGCCACGCAAAGTCTACACACTTAGAAGATCAAGCAAACAATCCGTTCAGTATCTGCACTGTCTGGTCCCATGGCAGGCTGTGGAGCTCACACAGGAGCAGCCCTGTTTCTCCCATGCTGGCTGTCCCATGGCAGTGCTGCCTGATCAGTGCCCACTGCCTGGCAGGGTGAGCTGCTGCCCTCACAAAGCTGGGAGAGTGTGTGCTCAGCTCAGTGCCAGTGCTGCATGGTGCCTGAGCACTGCTCCCAGTGTACCTGAAGCTGTTTCAGAAGCAGAGAAGCTTTGAGTGCTGAGGTGTCCTTGGGAATGTGGTGCTGGGAGCTGTGCCGGGAGCTGGGCAGGTGCTGGAGGTGGAATGCAGAGCTTTTAGCAAAGTCACAATCGCTGCTCTGTACTAAATGACTCATTTTGAAGTCAGCCCCTCATGAAACAATCCCTTCTCAGAGACTGCTTCCTTCTGTACACATCTCATGAGTGCAACATAATTCTATGGTGTAAATGCTGCGTACGTTGCTGCTGAGCTCACTGCATGTTCTCACCCACTTCTTTTGGTGGTCAGTGAGTTAAAGGGAGAGAACTGGCAGAGCTGGGGTGGTACACGGATGGTGTGATGCAGAAGTTTGCATCCTTAGGAAGCCAGGCTTGCAGCATTCAGAGCTGAGGTCTGTGATCCATACCAGTTTTGTTCCTAGGCACCGAGCTGCCCAAGCCAGCAAGCCATTGAAGCACTCAGTGATTCAGTTACTTGCTTTTGTCTATTTGCTTTTGGAGGACGTGTTGGCCAAAATTGTGTCTGAGAGCATGGCGTGCTGTGACGGCAGATCTCAGCCCTGCAGAGCACACAGCGAGCGTTTGTAACCCAAATGCAGGCTGCCAAGCACACGTTCACAGAACTCTGCTATTTTTATTTAATGTGTATATATTTTCTTTTACAATTTGGATGTAATGAAAGCCATGTGGGTTGGGCTGAGTGTAAGATAGAGTTTTGTGATGTCCGTGTTGGTTCCTGCTGGGTGTCACCAATGGTGTGTGCTTTCTCGTTGGCCGCGGCTCCAGATGCTGCACAGTAATTGGAATGGGTTCCTCAGCCCTGTCCAACTCTGAGCACTGTGGTTTTCCAAACGCCGTTGTCCTGGCAGCCTGCCTGGCCCTGTCTGGGCATTCGCTGATCGTGGTGCAGCGTGAGCTCCGTTGCAGTGCTCTCCCAGCCCTGGCACACACCTGGCTGCCATCCTGCTGTGCTGTGGATCCTCAGGCTCTTCGCATGTCCTTGCTCTTATTTTTACAGCAGTGGCACCGCTGTAGCGCCTCCCTGCTTCCTTCCTGTTGCAAAGGAAACCCTGCATCCGTCCAACATCTGAACCAGGGGCACCAGCACATTCTGCCCTGTGGTTTCTCACAGCAGCGAGGACGGAGATGCCACCCGGGCTGAGTCAGCACTGAGCTTCCTGAGCAGCGCCTGCTTGGAGGGCACAGAGCTGGGGCTGCTGCTGCAGAAGTGCCACCAAAACCCTGCAAGGGCAGAGAGCTTTTCTAGAAAAGGTAAATCAAAACGAGTGCCATTGAAACTCAGAGAAGTCCTTCCTTGTGGATGCTAATTTAAACACGATCTCTAGCTCCTGCCTCCCCACACAAAGGAAATCTGCTGCCTCTGCCCTCAGTGAGTGTTTTACCAAGCTCAGATGAAACTGCATTTACAACATGCCTTTGTCTCTCTTGGAGTCTGACCAACAATTGTAAGATGTGAAGGAGAGCTTCTTGCTTGTTCAGGCCCACGGGGAGCAGCTGGCATAAATAATAGATGGGCCCATATTGCTTCCCGCGTTGCTGCGCTGCCGCCGCTCGCAGACACAACCTGGGCAAGGTGTGGTGGTGCAGCAGCAGCAGCAGCACGGGGATCTGCTCTCCTGGAAGGAAGGCAGTGCTGAAGTGGGGAACAGCTGACGGGAGCAGGGCTGGAATGTGCGGCCGGCGGACGTGAGGCTCCAATTTTAGAAATCTACAACTGGGGAGACTCACTCACTGCTGGACCTTGCTCCTCTCTTCCATACAGGGAGCCCTGGGAGGGCAACACCTTATCTGTGTGCAGCACTAAGGGCCCCTCCTCCAGGCAGCTGGTGCTTCACAGTCAGTACCTTTGGAGCACACACCTGCCTAAGGAAAAATTCTAGGAGTTTGAGATATACAGCCAGGCCACATGATCCTGCTCTTGTTTTTCCAAGGTGAATGGCTCTGCCACGTCAGCCTGGAAAGCCGCAGTTAACCTTTGCTTTCGTTTTTGCGGCTATTTCCCTCTCCATCTCTCACTGTCTGTGGGCATCAGCATGGCAGCCCGCAGCCCTGCTTCCTGCCCTGGCCCGGCCCCCCTGCTCTCTGCTTGTGCCTTCTGAGCTATACACAAGCATCTCCCCGTCTTCTGCAAATGTATCTGTAACTGCTCCCTCTGCTCCTCCCACGTCTGATTCTGCTTTGCATTGCCAGGGCTGACGCTGGCGATGTGGTGGAATCCCGGTGCCCCCCACCTCTTTCTGCATTGCTGTGGTTTGTAAGGAAGGGAACTGAGGGCTGCTCTGTGAGGATGGTCCTGCGGTTTCCCCTCGGAGCCTGAGGGAGGGATGGAGGCTGCTGCTCTCCCGTGCTCCTTGGTTCCCTTCTTGGTCTCTCTGGGCAGATGAAGGCTTTTGTGCTGTCTTCACCAAGGTCAGCAATCTATTCTTTTCTATTTTCTGTACTCCACTCAATTAGTTGAGGGCATTTAACATGGATTTTTTATATTTGCATCACAAATTCTAAATGATCCGTGAAAAGCAGCTGTTCAGAACTTCTGAATTCATTATCCCCAGTGTTTTGGAGTAAAGAAACTTTGCCAGCCATCTGAGTGGGGCCTGTGTAGTCGATGTGATGGGAAACCATCAGTTCTTAGCCAGCATTGAGGAAGTAATGCAGTGGTATGGCATCTGTTTTCCATTTTCCATTCACTGCAACCTCTTCCCCATCTGATGCTGTTTGCTCAGAGCTCACAACTGGTTGAAAGCTGAGGACCTGCAGTGTTGGCATGGCCATACACAGGGCTGGACACCACAAAACCATTTCCATCTCTTTCCTTGAAGAGAATTTGCATTGGATTTGGGCTGGAAGTTGTTGATTTGCACTTTTTTTCCTTCCTGCTTTAAAATGAAAATCTGACTTTCTGGGGCCTCATCTCCTGCTGCCCACCACTGCTCTGTGACCCTCAGCGAATCATCTCCCACTTCAGTGCCTCTGAGTTGTTCATCTGCATAAGGAGGATAACAGGGGAGAGTCCTGTGTGAGCTTCCTGCTGACATGACCAGCAGACAAGAAGGGATTTTCCTTCTGCCTCACCAAAACCCGCATGCCTAAGGAAATTTCAAATAATGGAAATATGTTGGGCAAAGTAGACACAGCAGATATGAACAGTGTTGCTTGGTTCCTGCTCCTCACCATCGCCCTTATGCAGCTGTGGGTAAAGTTTTGGGTCTTGCTTCCTGGCTCTTTTAGAAAGACCTAGCAAAACAGTATGGTGATGTGAATAAAGAATTAGAACAATGAGACCTTCATGCTGTGGCATCAATAATGTGAGTAAGTTTAAACTGGGAAAGTTGCAGCTCCAAGCTGTCAGGATTACTTTCCAAATCAGAAAGGAACTGCAAGAAGAGTGGGGAAAATGCAGAACATGGAGCACGTAGGTTCCTCTTCTGTAGATAGGCAATGGCAGCCTCTCCAGGGAGCGCTTTGAGCTTTAATTCATTTGGGGCTCACATTTCTTCTAGCTTCAATGTCCTGTAGACAATGAAAGGAAATCTCATCATCTCCTAACATGAGCGGTATTTGCGGTATTGGCTCCCCAAGGTTTGCTCCATCACTGACGATCTCCAGCAGAGGCTGTGAGAAGGATCCCATCAGCCTGCAGTGAGCCATGGCAGCTACTTGCATTGCCCAGCACACAGCTTGAGGCACAGCCACATGCAGGCACCCCACCAAACTCCATCTGCCTTTCTGCCTGTGCCGCCCGGCCCGCTTCTCAGCAGCCATTGCATCTGTCCATGCAGAAGCGATGTGGCCGAGAGCCGGAGCCTTGCCTTGCTTTCTCTTCTCTTTCCTTTCTTCCTTTCTTGGCTCACTGGGTGACAGCAACGTCTGTTTATTGCTTTTGTTTCCACACATAGTCAGGTCTCTTTCGCTGACATTATGCAGCTCAGCGCAAGCACTCCAGGTGGGATGAATCCAGTTCAGTGCCCTCCTCCCACCCTGGGCTGCTCCCATCGCTAATGAACTGCAAACAACCATATTCCTCATGTCCAACCTTCACCCTGCCTGGTGCATCCATAATCTAAATATAGGCCGTAATTATTCCACTGGCATCTGTAGACCCATTGACAGAACTGACAGTGGCAGAGGTCGGGACACCCTTTGCACCTTTAATATATTCCTTTAACTATTTCCCTGCCACCAGTGGTTGTGGTCTCCCCAGCACCCGGAAGATGCCTGGAATCTGTCCTCTGCCTCTTCCAAACCCGTTAGTCCCTCTCTCCTCTCAGTCCCCATGCCACCGAGCTGCAGGGTGATTATTTCCTTCCCTCTAATTGGGACACTTTGCTTGTTTGTCTGGTTGTGCAATCAAAATGTGAACTCTGAATGCTCTTTTCAAGCCAACGACCCGCATCTCCCCCAGATGCAAATCCCAGTGCCTGAGAAAACGAGAGCAGGAATCGATCTCCTGGCCAGTGTGCTGTTTCCATCTTGGAATACCCTGGAAGCCAAGGCACCAATTTTCCATATTATTATTTTTATGGTTCTGTGGAACAAACAGATGAATATGGCGCTGTGAGTGAATAGCAGGGGAGAAGCTAATCTGTGCTGTAAGTAATTTGATCACAAATCATTTGGAGAATGTAAATTGTAGGGGAGAGATGTCACTCCTGGCAGGAGGTCGCCCGTGTCACCTGTCAGACCATCCCCAATGGTGGTCATGAAAATTTCTTAGCTGGATTATTAATAAATAAACATAATGCTCTGCATTTCTGCAGCACCTTTCACAGGAGGGACAAAAAACACCTGACCATTAAGAACTGTGCAATGCCATTATTTTAACTTCTGTACGTAACATTATTTTAAAGGTTACATCTGTCATTTGTTTCCTGGGATGGTAAAATGACTTTAAATTTAACCTTCGAGATGGTCTCACAGAATTTGTAATTTAATACAAAACTGTGAAAAGCGGCAGAAATGGAGGAGGCAGTGGAAGGTTGGCTGACTGTGACTGTTCAGATCTGCTGTGTGGGAAGGGAGGTTACAGCCGTAAAGTTGTAGTGCTGCCATTCTGTGTGCGGCGATTTATTGCCACACTTTCCCAGATCTGGGTCCAGGCCATGCATCTTGGTGTAGGCATTGCCATCACTGCTGATGAGGCAGAGGAGGACACAAAAGGGTGACAGAAAGATGGAAGAAAAGCTGTTGCCATTGTATGAGCCCTAGGTGTTACTCCGACAAGCATTGCCTCTTTTCATTTGCATTCTTACGTCTCGTGTCCATATTGTCAGTCTGAAACGTAACACGCACTTGGAAGCCTTTTCTGGGCAGGACTCTGCCTTTATTCTGTGTTTTTTTGCACAACACTGGGTGCTGTTTGAGCCCTGACTCGTGAATGGGACCCAAAAGACCTGAGCCTGTCCTGCTCCTGCTGCAGCCCATGGCAGAGTGCATCCTGCTTTCTCTAGCTGTGAAATTCTATAGCACCAATGCTGGGAGCAGACCTCAGAAGTGAAGAACAACTCACAAAAGTAAAGCATTACCCATATCAGATTTCCCCTTTGTGCAGGGCTGTGAACGGGAAGGTGCACGCGCAGCTCCTGGCAGGGCCACACTCCTGACATCTGGCACAGAGCTGCCGAGCCCTGCCAGCAGCTGAGCAGCAGTGGAGCGCAGAGCTGAGAGCACTGCATTCCTGCAGAACTCACCCAAAACTCGTGGAAGGGTCACGAGGAGGAATGTCAGGGAAGTAGGGGAAGGGCCTGGGCCTGCTAAAACCGGAGACGCGCAATCTGGAGTCAGCTGCTTTTCTTTTCTTTTCTTTTCTTTTCTTTTCTTTTCTTTTCTTTTCTTTTCTTTTCTTTTCTTTTCTTTTCTTTTCTTTTCTTTTCTTTTCTTTTCTTTTCTTTTCTTTTCTTTTCTTTTCTTTTCTTTTCTTTTCTTTTCTCTTCTTTTCTCTTCTTTTCTCTTCTTTTCTCTTCTTTTCTCTTCTTTTCTCTTCTTTTCTCTTCTCTTCCCTTCCCTTCTCTTCCCTTCTCTTCCCTTCTCTTCCCTTCTCTTCTCTTTTTTCTCCCCTCCCTTCCTTCTCCCCTCCCCTCCCTTCCCCTCCCCTCCCCTTGGCAGGTGCGCCCCATTGGGGCAAGGGGAGTGTGCACAAACAGGGCTGTAGAAAGGAAAGTGCACAAGTCCATATTCATCCATATATTCATGATCTGTAGGCTCAAGTGCTGTGATGCTCATTATCCAAGCATGACCTTAAAAACTGGAGCTGATGGAGAACATGGCAGGCCATCTGCTCGGCAGCACAGGTTGCTGGGGACCTCGCCCTGGCCTCTGTGCCTCTGTTCTTTGTCTGAATGCAAAAGTGAGGGCTTGGGCTTCACCTCCAAGTCCTTGGATGGCATGGTGGCAGCTCCTGCCCCATCCTGAGAATTGTGGTGCGGATGGCGTGCTGCGAGGACAGTGTGTGATGGGGACATTGTGTGATGGGGACAGTGTGCATTGGTGTCAGCATGCTGCGTCCCACACTGAAGGAAGTGGGCACCCCCTCACCACTCTCCTCCTGTCCTGATGGGGTGAGTAGGGCTGAGAAGGCACACAGGAGGGGACACGGGGCCTCTTCTGCTGCCTCTCCGCCACCCTGCCCTGCTTCCCACTGACCAAAGAAATGAATGAGCAGTGCTCCTTGCCACTTAATCCTTCCCAACATGCAAGCACCAGTAAGGAGGATGTGATGTTAAATTTTCTATGTGAGCAACCCTTCTGCTCCATCCTGCAGGCAGCCCCCGAGCCTGCATTCCAGATCCCTTCTTCTTTAAAAGAGATCGTGTTTTTCTTCTGGGCAATTGAACTCCACAAAAAGGGACATTTTCTCCATCATACTTTCCCATCTCCCCTTTCCTGGATGGCGATCCCAGGCTCCAGCTCTCACGCTGTGCAGGATATTCTGCCACCAGTCCCATCTGGTTCCCTGATGAGATCCACAGGTGGTGTGGCTGGAGCACTCAGGGTCGCCGTGTCTGTCTGCAGGCCGCTGGCTTCATCTCCTCCACTGTATTTCTCTCTTTTTTCAGTGCTCTTATCAGCCTGAGACCAAACTGTTGCACAAATGCTCGTAAGATCCATCTGCAGATCTTAAATATGGTGAAAAAGAGGTGTTTCTCTGAGCAATCTGTTGGAGAGATTTCATACTGACTTTTAGACGAGTTCCATGCTGGTATGCATTCCTTTAGCATTAATGCTTCCTCTGGGACTCAAACCTTACAGAAATCTGAGAACTGAGTGTGGGGCTGCAGACACAGCATGGAGACGGCGAGCACACAGCGTGTGCGGGGCAGCGAGGGGAGGGGAAGGAGCTCGTGGCCATCGCCTGTGGCTGCTGCTGGAAAGTGGGATCTCAGAGAGCTCTGCACCTTTCAGTGCAGGATGGTTTTTTCTTCTGAAAATGACTTCTAGCAGTGGATGCTGTTAGGAGATGAACCATAACTCAGTATGCATATATTAAGTCAGTAAGGCCAGGAATTACCAATACAGGATGGGGGATGAAGGATATGGTGACAGTTGTGTTTAGCACTTGGTATAAAGTAAATCAATCGCATCGACTCTGTGTTGATTTAAAATCCTCGAAGAGCTGGGTTGAGAACGTTGCCGTCTCCCAGAGATGATGGGGTCATTGCTGGGAACCTCTTATCCACCAGGGTGAGGGCATTCCCCTCTGGCTTTGCTCAGCCCCGCAGTGCAGTGCCACGATCGCAGTGCCATGATTGCAGTGCCCACCTATGCCTGAGCAATGGGAGCAGGGCGGTTGGTGGGACAGCAGGGCTGCCCCATGAGCACCCAGAGCCACAGAGAATTGGGGCAGTCTGTATGAAGGAAAGCCTATTTCTGACAAGACGTAATTGAGGAAATTTAATTTTCTTTCTTAACTGAATCGCCACAGATAATCCAGATTCTGTCTTGTGTGTCTAATTTAGCAGTGAAAACCTGGATCTTGGAGCTGTGCATGAGAACGTGGCAGATTTTTAAAAACAGCTTTCCTGAATCGAAAGAGGAACTTGTGGCAGCCGAAGGAAGGATCCTTTCTTTGGGTTTTGTTTTGATATAAAACACGTAGGTTCTTGCACCTCCATCCACCGGCACTGTTTTTCAGAAAAAAAAAAAAAAAAGCGTTTCTGGAACAGAGCACCGACAGACCTTGGGAAAATCGAGTTGGGAGGAAAGAAATGGAATTCACGTTGTTTCTCTAAGCACATTCCCATGTTTCAGATTTCGCACCGATAGATTGATGGCATGATTTGCTTTAGAACCAGGTGGCCGCACGGCGTCCATCTGTTGCGTCTCCCGCTCTGTCTCCAGCGAGGAGCGCCGCGGAGCTGCGCGGCATCCGCCCGGCGGGACGGAGCTGCGCGGAGCCGGGCTGTGCGCGGGAGCAGCGCCGCGGGACGGAGCGGGAAGCCTCGCGCTGTGCGGCCCGTGCGCGTTCGCTCTGAATTTGCGCTCGTTTGGCGCAGAGCCGTAGGAGGAGAGGCGGCGGTGCGGCCGGTGGGGCTGCCGGCACCCATCGGGACGCGCTGCCCCCGGGGCCCGCAGGTGCCGCTGCCCGGATCTGGGACGGCGCTGCGGTTCCGCCCGGTCGGGCCAAGTAAACCAGACTTGCGCTTTCGCTTTTATTGACCGCCGCGTTCGCTCTCGGCTTTTTCTCCGCTCGTACAAAACCCAGCGGAGCGCTACGTGGAGGCGCAGCCTGCGGCCCTTCCCCCGCCTTCCCTGCCCCGGGGCCGCGATCGGTTGAGGGCCCGGCTCGGCTCGGTCCCGCCGCGCCCTCCCCGCCGCCTCCCGGCCGCGCTGGGTGCGGGGAGCCGGCCCTTTCCGGGGGAGGCCGGCCGCGGGAGGGCGGTGGGAGGGCTCCGCTCATGCTCCCTCGCTCCGGGGCAGCTCCGCGCGGTGACTCATCGCGGGACGTGGAAAACACGCGCGCGGACGCAGACGCGCCCGGAGGAGCGGGGGCAGCGCCGGCCGCCAGGTAACGCGGGGCCGCAGGTGGGCAGCGCGGGGCCGCGCGCGCTCCCGGCCCGGCCTGCGTGGCAGCCACCGAGGGCGCGCGCGGGAGCGCGCTGCGGGGACGCGCGCGCGCGGCTGAAGTCGTCTCCGGGACGCGGCGCCGCTCCGCTCCCGCTCCGGGCCGCCCCGCGCGGGCCCCGCCGCTCCCCCGGCCGCAGGTGAGCTCCGCGGGGACCCGCCGAACGCCACGCCGAATCCGGCCATGCCGGACGGCCCCGGGGAGAACGGGCCTCGCGGGGGCGCGGGGCGGAGGGCGGCGGGGCCGAGCCCGAGCCCGGGGCTGCGTGCGGGCACGTGCGGGGGGAGCTCGGAGAGCCCGGGCTGCGGGGGGGGGCGGCGCCGCATCGCTGCTTTTTGTCTTTCGAATTGTTGGCTCGTCCGCCGGTGGGAAGGGGCGCAGCCGCGACTCCGCGCACGTGCCGGGACGGGCCGCCAGCAGCGGGCAGCGCGGAGTGCGGGCTGTGCGCCGCGGGGCGGTGCGGGAGGAAGCGGGGCAGCGCTGAGGAGGGCGGTGATGTCAGTTCCTGACACATTCTGACTGTCCCGCTGTCATCTCGGCGTCTCTTCTAAAAGTTCAGCGCTGTGAATCACCGCTCGCAGCCGTTTGAGTTCTGCTCCTGCATTGAGACAAACCTCGGCGCAGCACCGCCGCCAACTCTTTCCACTGCTACTTTTTTTTCCTGTTGACATTCTTGGTGACAGTCGTATTCTTTTAGGAAGCAACAGGGGAAAAAAAAAAAAAAAGAAAGGAACTTGTTTCAAAGAAGCGCTGCAGCCCCCGCTGCCTACGGCTTCGTGCCCTACGGGGCTTAGCAACGAGCAGAAAAACGGGGGCGGCTGCTGTGGCAGGAGGGTGCTGTGGGAGCAGTGCTGGGTCTCAGCCCCAGAGGAGGTTTCGGAGCCGGCCTCTGGCTGCAGCACTTCTGCCGCGTGCTGGATGCTGCTCCAGATTTCTTTCCCAGCACACAGACGAGAGAACAGACGCAGTTCAGAGAGTTCTGCGCTTTCCGGTGCCTCGGTGCTCGGTGCTCGTTTTGCTCTGGGGAAGCAGCTGTGGGTGCACGGCTCGGCGGGGCCCGGTGCCTGCAGTCCTGCTGCTTCTGGGGCTTCGTGCCGGTTGGAGCGCTGAGCAGACCGTGCTCCTGCTCACGCCATCGAGGTGGTGCTGCAGATGGCAGCAGGGCATTCTGCCATCCATCTTGCGCTCCCACATCTCCGTGAGCTGTGGGTCTGAGGGCCTCAACCGGGCCTGGGTTTGGTTTGGTTTGGTTTGACATGCAGAAGGATCCATTTAGCCGTTATTTTTTCAGAGTGAAATGAGTTAGGGATTTTTGTTTATTTTTGTGTAGGGGTTGGTGCCAGAAATACTTGTGTGGGTTTTCTCTACTCCTGCATTTTTGTGACTGCAAAATGAAGATAGTGACAGTCAGGTTCATCTCCTGTGCACCTTCAGAACACTTTCTAGCTGTGTAGAAGATGAATTAGTGAATGGAAGGAGCACCTTTTCCTACCTCATGTGTGCCAAATATATTGAACCTTGAGGCCTTGGCAGATAGATGCCCTGGGTTGGGGCAGGCCCCCCACGGAGCTGCAGTTGCTGTGTCTGTGGATGCCAAATCCCAGCTGATGACGTTGGGCATCAGTGCAACCCTGGGGGCCTGACTGTTGTGCTGTCCTAAATGGAAGCCTTGCCAGGACGCATTTCTTGTAGAAAAGAGGTTTAATAGTGCAACTTTCAACTTGAGTTTCTAGCTTTTTTCACTCTGATCTACTCTTCTTAGATGGTCTTGCTGTAGAACAGGCTGCTTGTGAGAAAAAAACCCTTGAAAGTTGTCTTTTTTCCAGTTAATGAAAAAAAAAAAAGCCACCCAAACGAACCAGAAGCTTCATTTGGAAAGCTGGGCTGATCTTTACTATGTAACTTCTTCAGTATTATTAAAATTCAGCACATTGAGATGGAAAGTTGCCAAGATGCCTTGTAGGGTGTGGGCACAGAATTCTGGTTCAAGAAGCCAGGATTGAGCATTTTACCTGTGACACATTCCTGTGTTTGTCTCATGAAGTTGCTGAAGCTGTCCATTCCGCCCTGTGTGGGAGCAGCTGATGGAGCACACACAGTCTGGGTGCTGTGCTGGTCTGTAGGGAATGTCAGCCTTTGTCTCCAGTCTGAATGCATGCTGCAGCAGTGTTATTACCATGTAGAAGACAAACGCAGAACATCTGTGCAGCTGAAGTAGAGCTCTTGGTTGCATCGATAGCACTTACCAAGGGGTGCTGATGTGCTGGGGCCAGAGGGTGTTTGGTGCAGGTGGGTGATGTTCAGTGCTGGACTGAATGGCCTTCCCCTGTGTAAAGGTATAGAAAGGCTGAAAGCTTTGAAAGACAGGGACCCTGAAAAGTTTCTTCTGTAGCAACCCTGTTAGTGCTGGTGTGCTTGCTGTGCTCACTGGCTCTGTTGGGAAGCTTGCAGCGCGCGGAAGCACTTGGCACAGCTTGTGCGCACAGTAAGGATGGGTCAGCTCAAAACTGAGGATAACAGAGATAGCGTGACTCGACATCACAGGGAGCAACTGGGTGCTGAATTTGTTCCACAAAATGAGCTGGTGTGAAACCAAGAAGGCGAAGAATTGGATTCTTTGGAACCACTTCATGAGGCTGCTAGGGAAGAGAAACTGCTGCAGGGGCAGTTTTTGCTGCCCCCATGGCTCTCTGCAGGGGGGAACAGACCCAGGTGGGATGTCTTCACAAAGGAGTGCTGAGTGTGTGCACCTGGGGCAGCAGGCAGCCCCTGCCCCTCGTTGTGCTCAGCTGGGCCTGGGGAGGCCGTCCCCACAGCAGGTGTGTGGCTCAGTGCATCCCACTGAGGGTTTGCTCTCTGCTTTGGCAGTGCTGTGGCAGGTATGGCATGGTGGTTGGATGTGAGAGCAAATGGACAGTGATTATAAAGCTTTTCCACCAACAGCAGTAGTAGGTTCCATAGGGAAGGGGTGGTATCCCCAGTGCTGTTTGCTTTGGGCAGCAGAATCTACAAAATGCAAAATCTACATTTTAAAGTACTTTTTAAAAGCATGCTGTTTTTTTTCCTCCTTGCAGGTCACAATTGCTGCAGAGTGAATTGCACAGACCTTAAGCCCTTGTTTAAAAATGCTGGGCAGGTGTGGGGGAGGTTTGTGGGGCCGGGCAGGGGGTGCTGAGCTGGGGCAGCAGTGAGGCTCAGTGACATGGGATGGTGGTTGTGTGAAGGCAGAAAGCTGTGGGGAGTTGCTTTTAATGGCGGTTCCAACACGGCAGTCTGTAAAACTGTCAAAGCTTTTTATGGCCCGATGGGGCCATATCTTCTATCTTGGCTTATTTCTTGTATGCATATTGGCTTGGATGGTTACTTCAAGTTCTAACCTGTGCTGAGCATTCAGACACCTGGCTGTGCAGCACATGGGTGTACACACACAGCTCTCTTGAGTCTTCCTGACGGTTTTAGGGTTTTTTTTAAAGTTTTCAGAGTATTTAAAGTATTTCAACAAAATACATCTTTTAATGAAATGGATGACAACTGCCTGTTTAGCTTCCAGCATTTAATCAGATGACTCGGTTTATCACATGGCAACTATCATATTGAGAGTACTTCTACACTGTCAGTGCAATTAAAGAAATTAGATTTCCGCAGTGTTTACTTCAGCGTGGTGCTGCTCTGAGTGTCTGCTACCACAGATTCCAGGCAGCGAGCAGCTGTCTGCCGCAGATGGAGAGGAGAAATCCTTCCCCTTCGCTTCTTACTTCTAAAAAGGTTTCCTTCCAGAACCGGCAGTAACGTAACACTACCTGCAGCTCAGATCCCAGTTTCCTGTTACACGTTTAAGTGAACCAGAGGCAGGCTGTATCCAAAACGAAATGGTGTAAGCGAAAGAGACTCGAGGAATTGTGCATTCCAGAGCATTCTTGAAAGCTCACAAATGCTTGTTTAGAAGTCAGAACGAGTTATTTATTATGTCTCTTTTTAAGGGGAAAAAAAAAAAAAAAAAAAAAGGAAGTAGAAATAGAATTGCAGGGCATAGGTACTGATTCAAAGCTCCCCCTCCTTGGGTTGGGGAAGCAGTCCTCACCCACAGCAGTGCTCCTGCACAGACTAGGAGATGACAGGCATGTTTGGTGATTTGGTGACCTGGGGGTACTTTGCAAATGACCTCTTTGGGTTGTGCAGTGTTTTATTAGAATAACAGTGGTATTGGCAGTCCTGTCCTTGTGTTGTTTGCACGACAGAATGGAGCGGTTCGGAAGCTGGAGGATGAGCAGCAGATGCCTGTTAGCATGGTTCGGGCCGGCATGGAGGGCCCCTCTGTGTCTGCTGGAGCCAAGGCCACCTGCTGAGGGCTGTGCTGGGGAAGAGGGGACCCCACAGCAGCGTTCTGGAAATGGGTTTGTGCACAGAGCTGTGCAGCTCGGTGTTGGGATCAGAGGTTGGGGTGGTCTGGCGTCCTGCTGTATTTCTGTATGTGCTGTATCAGCTATGGGGCGCTGTGGGCGTTACAGCACAGCCCAGATGAGATACAGGAGATGGTGAGATTGCACTTTTATTTTCTTGTTTTCTTACCTGCAAAAGCAGTGGCTGCTGCTGTACGGCTTTTCCCTTTATGACTGTTCCTTTGCCATTGGTTTGTTTTCATTTTTGGACTGTTGGCGGTGGACCACAGCCCCACAGCACTCACTGTGCTCCTGCAGTGGCTGACGTGGCCCTCGGCCACGGGCTCCATGTGGGCTGTGTGGGGCTCAGCACTGCTCCGTTTGGGGCAGTGGGAAATGCTCTGTGGGGTGGATAGAGTCCTGAGCCCACACTGACCGAGGAGCCGGCACCGTGCGGATGCTCTGTGAGCGCTGTGCGTGTGGGGAGGGCCTCAGCAGTGGGGAACACGTGTTCCTGGTTCACTGCTCTGTGTTCTCCCTTACTTTGGAGAGTACTTTGTCCTTAACCTGGCGCTGTTTCCTGCCTGCCTGGAAGTTAGTATTGCTGTAGGTGATGCAGCAGCAGCTGGGAAGTGCTGGCCTGCAGGCGGACGCTTCGCAGGGAACTCAGCACCACTCCTGTAAGGAACTTCAGGTGTAGTCTGGGTTGTGTCCTTCCCCTGTGGACAATTCTCTGCCATCCTGAAAAGTGATGGTTTTGTCATCGTTGGGATGTCTTGTGTTTCCTGCATAGAAATGCTGTGGGTGTCAGTACTATTGTGGAGACCTTGTGGTGGGTTCTGGTATGCGTGGCCGTTATTGCAGGCAGAAGATGGGGAGAAAAAGCCGTCGGTATTGCAGCGTTCCTTTTCCCTCAAGGGGAGGAACTTGTACTGAAATAGATATTAGCAAATGTGGGCACCAGAAGTCCCCTTTTCCTTCATGATACTGCTGTTTTTGTCCTCGTGTGCTGTCGGTATTTAATTAGATCATCTATCAAACAGCTGCTCAAAACGCGAATCTTAAAAATGCTCAACTAGGACAACAGCAGCAGGAGGGCGTTGGAAAAGTCCCCCGGCGCTGCGGGTCTGTGTCAGAGCAGCCACGTAAGTCAGAGCGGTGTGCGGCTGTGTGTTACCCTTTAGTCAGTCGGGAAATCCAAGTGGTGACTTTCAGCTGTCACTATATTAAGAACCAGCGCTGCCTTTCGTGGCAGTCTGTATATACTGGAGTCGGTGCTATGTAGTAAATATTCTTGCTGTGTTTTCATAATCATTCTACTTAGAGTAAGTGCTTCTTGGGTGGGTATTACAAATCTGTTAATCTTTATGGTATTTATGGGGTAATTTTTAACTCTCCTGAGCTCCTTACTTCCTTACAGGTCAATTACTCAATTTATAACGTTATGTCAGGCGTAAGAACTTCACCGTCCAAAGGGTAAACAGTGCTGGGTACAGTTCTTTACCTGTGTTTGCTCTTGGTTTTTTGTGTGCAGTGGAATGCAATAACTTACAGTGTGACCTGTTTATTGGGATTTCTTTTACTCTCCCTGGTTTGTACTTTAAAGTGGCTGTGATGACTTATTTTAGCTTTTGTGCTTCATTGCTAATGGAGGGAGCAGGGAAAACTTGCCGCAGCCCTCTCTGAAGAACTCACTGTTAATCACATGGCAGCTACTTAAGCCAAAACTGCTGCAAACAGTGCTTAGGTATTTTCGGTCGGGCACTGCTGTAACTGATGACTGTAAGTCAAACACTGCCGTGCCTGGCAGCACACAGCTCTCTGGGGGAGGCCTTGGCCCCGTGAGATGGGCGCTGACCCCAGCCTGTTCTCACTGCAGCTGTCGGTTTTAAAGTGGAAATCTGTTCAAGTCGACAGGGTTTTGGTGGCCTGTGACAATGAGGCGATGTCTCTGCAGTGTCCCCAGGGCACGTCCTGCTGGGAGCCGGCCCTGTGGTGTGCTGGGGCAGAGGGGTGTGCTGTGGTGGAGATCGCTGGTGGCTTGGAAAGCCTTCTGGGGACATCGCCGATGGCTTGTGCCACAACCAGCTCTCGTGGAAGTTGAAGGGTGGCAGATTTCTGGCAGGTGGTGGGTTGGTCGGCTGGAAATGCTGAGCAGTGTCATATGGAGTTTCCTCCTCCTGCTACCTTTGTAACTGACGTGCAGTCTGCTGTGTTTTCTTTCATGCTTTTCTGTTCTGTATGTATAAGATGAATCTTCTGCTGCAGAAGCAGGTTTCAGTGTCTGTGATGGCTCTGTGAGGATCTAATGAATCCCCTCAGGAACCTGTCTTCGGATGTGCTTTTCTTTCTTCCCAGAGGTAAACCACAAGATCTCTAGCACTTTGGGTATAGCAGTGTTGTTTTCAAAGATTTGGCCAGGTGTTTCTTTCTGGAGTTGGTTGTGTTTTGCAAGCGCATCACAATGGCATTCTCTGTAACCCTTTCTTTTTCCTCCAGTAATGCCCATAATACTGTATGCTTATGGGTTAAAAAAGAAAGGGTAATAAAGGAAAGTTTGTTTTCAGAATAGGAAGGTGTTTATGGCTGGGGTATGGGGTCTTGGGGGCATCCCTGGGGCTGGGCTGTGGGGAGGTGGGGCAGCTGGAAGATATGTGAGGAAGGCAGGCCTGGGTTGGCACGTGTGTCTGAGTGACCTGTGTGCTTGTAAGAAGCAAGGTTCAAAGTGAGCCACGGATCCTTGGTCTCATCAGGCTTTGGCACGGTTGCCTGTTGTCTTTCCTCTTGTTCATCTGAGGCTGGGGACAGGTGAGTGCCAGCTTGCTCCTTTTATTGCTGACACAGGTAGCACTAATGAGTTTGATAATAGCAGCTAGATGATGTGGAATATATTTTTCCTTTGGAGACTGTCTCCAATTTGTTACACAGAACCTTATTAAAATTTCTATTTTCTCTGAAGTCATCCAGCAGCAGGCACAACCTGGGTAGCTTTTGTTTGTGCATCCGGTCCATGGCATTCCAGACTCAGTTGCCTTTGCCCGTGGCTTTCCCTTCGCACTGTTCTGCAGAGAGGACTGCTGCTGCTCTCAGGCCTGTGGCTGAGCGCTCTGCTGAGCGCACATGGCCGCTCTCTTCCTCATAGGGCAGCTTCACTTTGCCAGCAGCATTTGGGCTAGACTGCAAACTCTTGAAGCAGTGAGTCGCTGCGAGCCGTGGCAGAGCAGCCTCCTTGTTGCCTCCTGTGCCGCAGAGGTTGGTTGACCTCCGAAGAGTGGTACAGCTCTGCCTCCTCTCTGCTGTGTTCCCAGTGCTGGGACTTCACATTCGCTCTGTGTCCTGTTTGATCTGAGGCCGTTTATGTCTGCTCACCTGTGGCTCTGACTTACGACACTCTCTGAAAGAAAAAAAAAAGAAAAAAAAAAAAAGCCTCTCAGAATACTTCCTCTTCCTGAAGTGCCAGGTGTGTCACCTCTCCTACGTGAGCTCTGTGCTGGCTGCAGATGCATTTGTTTAACCTCAATTCAGCTCCATTGATTTATGAAGTCCTCTTGCAAGCACTGTGTTGCAGGACTGAAAAATCACTTGTTCACGAGGCTGTGCTTCATGAGTGAGCTGAGTGGGCTAATCAAGTTAATTAGAAACCCCATTAAGCAGTGAGAACACCAGCTTTTCTGATCTGCCATGTCTAAAGCTAGCTGGAATTATTGCTCAGGCTGCACACTGAAATTCTGGCTCTTGTGTAATGTGTCTGACCTAACTTTGTGGTTTGAAAACTGTGTATGCAATATGTTGTTTTCTGTTTGGTTCTACAACAAAACGAAGCTGGGTTTAAGACAGAGCAGTAGTGTTGCTGTCACTCTGTCTATGAGCCGTGAACAGCAATTCTGAGCTGCAGGCAGCTGGGAGCTGTTGTCTGTGGGCAGCAGCTTCAGTCTCTGGATGCAGCTAGGACTGCTGCTGGGAGCCATGGCCTTGTTGGAGGCCCTCGGCGTGTCTGTGTGCACTTAAAATTCCTTAGAGTGGTTTTAATTTGTATAGGAGATGTAATAAAGGCTTTGGATGTGTTATAGGAATACCTGAAAGTATGACTGCACGATGGAACTTCTTGTGCGAATGCCTTACACAGGCTGGTACTTGTGCTCTGGGAAGTACAGAGGGTTGTGCCTGTGCAGCAGCTCTGTTTTTCACGGCTCTGGACAGAAGGCTTCCTGGCATTGGGAAAAGCCCCAGCCCCTCCTGGCCCCCATCCACTGCTGGTGAGAAACAGCTGCAGGTGCGAGGTGGGGAAAGGAGGGGATCATGGCAGTGTGTGATGGAAGCACATGGAGGATGGGTCTGAGTTTACCTGTGCTTACTTGGTTTAGGCGATCCACTGGCACTGCTGGGCTCATGCTCCAGCGTTGGTGCTTATTAACATAACACAGTCATTATGCACAGAGCGGAAGGTGGCACTGAATGGTTTCTGTGTTGCACAGAGCTTGTGCGTTCAGTTATGATTTTCTCAAAAGGTTGATTCCCAGCTTCTCATCAGAACATTCTGTGCAGGCCTCTGCAGCAAGAAAAATTGGACCCAATTTAAATAGACAGTCTTGTGAATCCTGAAAGAATTTGGGCATTTAGCCCAGGAAAGGGAGAGTTCTCTGCAAGAACTTAATTAACCCTGTCTGTCAGCAAAATAAGGAATCAAAGTAGCTGTGCAGACTTCCTGAAGAACAGATCTTCTTGTTCTGCCCCACAGCCGCGATGTGCAGCGCAGATCCAGGAGCTGTGTCTGCAGGAGAGGCGGTGGACGTGCCCTGGGGAGATGAAGCCAAGAGCAGCGTTAGACATAAAGCAGGTGCTGTCAGTTCCAGATCCTCAGGAATGTGTAGGGAAAGACAGTGTTTTACCAATAGAGATGCTAATACAGTTGTCCTTATCATATTTAGTGGACAAAGGATCCAAACCTGTTTCTAATGTGGCTGTTTTTGCAAGTAGAGAAATGTTAAACCTGTTTACTCTGGGAAGAGTTTCTGCTTCCGTTTGGCTGCTCCTGCAAGGTCCGGATGCTGGGAAGCTCCTGCAGCATCTGGCTGTGTGTCTGCTTCACGCAGGCTTTACGAGGTGGCTTTGAAGTTGCCTTTGGATTTGAATGGTATGAATCTTCAGATCGGCTGTGCTGCGTGGTACTCAGCATCATTTCCTGTGACTTTTGATTAGGAGAAATGTAAATACTTCAAGCTGTTGTCCTGACGTTTTGAAGTTGGATGTGCATATATAAAAAACGTCCCCTGGGTTCCTTTTCCCTGCATGAGAGCCAGGTGTGCTGGCTGCAAGGGCTGTGGTGCAGAGCACCCCTCATGGCCACGCATGAGGTTACTGCAGGCAGGAGGAGAGATGTGGCAGTGTCTGGCACATCTTTCCTTCTTCGGAATTGAATGAGTTCTGAGGAGGATAGCATAAATGTTCTTAAATAATTTGGCTTCAGGCTTGAAAGTTCTATTGCATTACAAGTTAGAAGATAAGCATGTTGCTGCATGCTTAGTAAGCAACACAGTAAAATTCCAGGTAGTTTGAGTATGTGTTTGTTTTCAGCATGTTTCGTTAATGCTAGTAGTGGCCTGCGAGATCTGTCTCTGCTGTTTTAAAGACTGTGAAAATGAATCATAGAATCACAGAATGGCCTGGGTTGAAAACGACCTCCAAGATCATCTAGTTTCAATCCCCTGCTGTGTGCAGGTCGCCAACCAACCAGGCTGCCCAGAGCCTCATCCAGCCTGGCCTTGAACGTCTCCAGGGATGGGGCATCCACAGCCTCCTTGGGCAACCCGGTGCTTTCAGAGGCTCAGAATTGCACGTAGAAGAGTAGGAATTAAGGAGCCTTGGCTTCTTGTCTGAATTTTATGCATATGTGAGTGCTGGCTGGAAAAAACACAGCCCACTCTTGCTGGTCAGTATTTGCTCTATTACTTGTCTTCAGAATAACTGTTTTTCACTTCAAATGCAGCTGAATGCTGTCCATACTCAATTTTGTATGTGAGTATGTATTGATTATATCTGCCTACAGTAGGAATAGTGTACACAGAGATGTGCAGGTGGCGGCACAGTAGGAAGTTCTGTGCAGGGAAGGAAGCGGTAGGACTGGTGGAGAGGAGCATTTGTCTCATTGTCACCGTGACTCCTTATTCACAGCCATACATCACTGAGTACCTCTGGCATGGGTTTCATGGGAGCCCTGTGAAACCGTCCCTTGTAATGAATGGATGGAGCTAAGTAGTGTTTAAAATGTGTTCAGGAGACTTCCAAAAACAATTTTATCTTCTGATTTGGGGCTGAGTTCTAAGGAGGTGATTTCACAGAGTGTTTAAAGAAAAACACCACACAACCAAAAAAAAAAGCACTAACAGCAAAAATCTCGCATTAAACCTGTTGTGTGCCACAAGAAGGGGATTTGCAGGAAAACAGTGAAACAGCAGCAAGGATCAAATAGAAGGGAGAAAGAAATTGTTCGGTGTGTTTGGAGCCGCGGGGGACAGCACACAGAGCTCAGGCACATCAGAGCCTTTTAAGCTGGAGGGTGCTGCTGCAACGAGGAGCTGCGTGAAGGGAGGCAGGATGGATATGTGGGAGATGCTGAACCAAAACTGGAAGCAAGCTGGTAGCTGCCTGCCTGCTTGGTGGTGGGAGCTGATGAAGGTAAGGGCACGAAAACCCTTCTGTCAGACCTGTCAGCTAAGTACCCTCTTTAGGTGTAGTATAGATGGAAGGAGGGGAATGCTGATGCAGAGAATGCTTGGAGAATACTTCCAAGTTGCACTACAGATTTGTCCCTGAACTAGACTGGAGAGTACTTGAAAAGATAATGTTGCCACAAATGGGAATAAGTTTCGGGTAGCTTAAAGTTTGTTGACTTAATGTCATTTTGCTTCTGGGTATGGATCAGTGAATTACAGTGTCTGTCACAGCATTTATTTAACGAATATCAGTTGTTGACATGAAGCTGTAGGGCTTCTCAGCCATTTTGCTGCAGCATTCTTGGTGGGTTTAAGGCGTTCAGGAGGCAAGCACCCTGTTACTGCCTGCTAAGGCTGTGCAAACTAGGATCTCAACATTTCATTCTTGGAGGTCGTTTCCATAGTTGGAACGTTTGTAACTTGCATCCATATGAGTTGGATGAAGATAACCTTCTGAAAGGCTTCAAAAACATCATCTGTTAAATGTCATTCACATGAACTTCGATTAAAAAAAAATGCAGCACAGTGTCCTTAGGACTTAAAACTATTGACAGTTTTGGTTTGAAGCACAACTATTAGTTGTGTCTGGTGGCTGATGCTTAGTTACTCACAGCACCAGAGCCAGGCTCTGCCATTTGAAGCTTCCCTGGTTCCACAGATGGAGAAAGCCAATTTCTGCCTGCTGTGGTTCGTCCTTCAGAGCTTACTTCATTCCGAGTGAATAGCATTTTATTAGTTAGGATATTAGCCCTTTGGTCATGGATGGCATTACTAAACCTAATCTAAAGTTGCATAACTGGGTGATGTTAATATTGTTTTTAAGAGTTTGTTCACACTTCCATGTATTTTATGCTTTCCCAGGCTCTGCAGGTGTGCTGTGTCCATGCTCTGTTACATTTGCTGCTGTGTATGTAGATACAGTTTCCTCTTCATGCGGAGCCTAAGATTTTGACTCTCCTGGCTGATGGCACATCCGCATTTGTGCAGCATTTGTGCCTCAATCCTCTCCGTGCAGCCTGGACAGGCGGTAGGACAGCAGCCGTCCATGGGGCGCTCCTTCCAAAGTCCTCCCCATGCACTGCTTCACTGCCCCGTGCATTTCAGTGGTATTCCTTGTGTTTTTTCCTTCAATGCTTGTATTTACAGGGCCTTTTTTCCAGTGTTGGCAGGTGTGTATTTCACGTTAGCACGAGGGGTTTTTGGATGTTAGACTGCTATTTGCTTATGGTAATTTCCAGTCATCATAAGGTGACTGAGAGAGATGAGCTGGAGAGGAAAAAAATTGTCAAGCATTTACAGTAAATACTCCCTGCTTTTGGAAACGCTGTCAGAAGTTTAATTGTTGGGTTCAAGTGAGTTTGTCACACGCCAGACAGAAGCAGTCTGCTGCGAGGAGCGGGTCGTGCCCTCCCACCAGGCAAAAGGGAGAGTGCGAAGTGGGGCTTTGCAGGGCTGCGTCACCTGGCGCTGCAGAAGGGATGGGGCAGGCGGCTGAACCCAGCCTGTAATGAGGTTCTGCACGGCGTGCATGGCTGCGCTTGCTTTGCCAAAGCTCTTCAGTATGATGGATGAGATTTAAAGGTTGATCTGCCTAAATTGCAATGAGAATACTAACGACTGAGATATTTCTGTTGTGAACTATTCCTACCAGACATCACAGCCGTGACAGAAATGGTGTAAGATAATGGACAATAAAAGTCACTCGGAAATAATACTCTCTCAGGACTGGGCTGCCTTCAGTACAGCACGTACCCTGAACTGCAGCGATAATGTAATCATGAGCCAAGATCATCATTTAAATATATAGGTAATCTCATACAGCATCTTGACAGATTTATTTTATGAGCAGGCAAGAGAGAGAATGTTATTGGGCAGTGGAGAGGAGGAAGCACTGCTGGTGCGGCTGTGCTGGTGGGACAGCAAACCCTGCAGCTCTGCCCCCAGGGACCTGGAACCCACAGCCAGGCCTGCCCTGCAGCGTGGGCCCTGCCTTCCTGCCCCTGCGGGGGTCGGGGCAGCAGCCTCTGGGCTGCGGTTTAATGCCCATGGGTGGCTGGGATGATGTGAGGACGTGTGTCTGATTGTGCTTTACACTGGGTACCCAGATAGAGCTGTGTGGGGACTGGGAGAGGGAGGTGTGGGGGAGCAGCTGGGTGGAAAAGCACGTACATGTGTGCATAGCTGTGTACATCTGTCGTGATACTGGTGGGTGTTGCAGCAGGTCGGAGGTGCACACAGCCCCGGGACATCCCAAGAAGGGTGCAGCTCTGCTGGGAGAAGCAAAGCAGCTCTCAGTGAGCTCAGGTACATTTTCTCGAAGATGAATTTGTTGCAGGTTGGGTTCTGGTCCAGCTGGGAGCCTTTCTCTTCCTTCCGTTATTGTCAGAAGCTGTTTGTTCCCAGTGCTTCAGGTGCAGACAGACTGTCCCCACCATTGACATCTCTGCAAATATTGACACAGGCCGCACATTCAGCAGTGTAGGACCTGCCCCTTTGTGGTCACAATGTGTTGCACAGCTAGTGCCAGTATTTCAGCAGCGGGGAATTCTGGTGTGTTTTGTGTTGACAAGAGTTCCCTCTGATTTTGGTACTGTTGTGTTGGCAAAAAAGGAAGCATTCTCGCTTCTGGAAAGGATCTTGTCATTGAAGAAATAAACTAGATCACATGAAACCCAGAGCCGAGGTATAAACAACTATTTTCCTCAAGAGAAGAGGCTGCTAAAATCTCGCTGTTCCTTTTTTAACCTCCTTCCAACTTTTCAAAGAATAACAGGGACACCTCATCACCAGCCGATGGCAGCCTGGGTTGCATTGTTGTTGCACGCTGTCTCCTGGCTGCAGGTAACGGCTCACAGGTGAGACCTGTGCACTCCCTGGGCCATGTGCTTTCCTTGGGGAAGTCATCCAGCTCCATGGCTTTTGGTGTGCTGTGCCTCCTTCAAGTACTTGTATGAGTTGCAAGGAAATGTGTCGTGCTAATTGTTGGAATCCACGGGATAACAGAATGCACAGGTTGTGTGACATGGCTCTCCAAAAGGATTGTGCCGTGCGCTGTGTGCACCTCTTTGGACGTCACAAAGGGCCCTGCGGTGCCGACCTCGCGAGGATCCCAGCCACCTCCACATGCTGCCAGCTGCCCAGAATAGCCGGGCTGCTGCTCGGGAGGACACGCTGTCCCGTAGGTGTCAGCGGGCTGCTGTCATGTGAGCTGTGTGTATCTCTTTTCAGAGCTGATATTTGGTTCTTACTGCTTCCTTTGCTTCCAGCTGCAGCGCCTTAAACAAACAGTGATCAAACCCAGACTCTCCAGCTGATGAATTTGTGCTGCCATGAGATGCTGACTGCCTTTCCTTGGCTCAGCCCTCGCAGTGACACTGTCTGGAGTTTCCTGTGGCAGCCGGAAAGTTTGGGCTCCCCAGGAACGCCCCGGATGTGTGTCAGATCAGGTGGTGGTTCCTCACAATCGGAAGTGTCCACCTGCACTCTTTGAGCTCCAGTCCCATCCTGAGGCAGGACACAGATCCCATGTTGGGTCAGTGTGAGGCTGCGGATGCTTCCTGGCATGGCATGGACGTGCCTTTTGGTTTTGAGACTGCAAATTCCTGAATCCCTTTGGAGATGGGTGATAAGAAGGGCAGCTGCCCGAGCTCCAGGTGCACTGCAGCATTCTCTGCCTACAGCCTCAGATGAGAAAGAGCTGCATGTTGCATTCTGCCTTCAAGGAAATGACATTTCTTAAAATAACTAATAATAAAATAATTAGGATAGTTCTGGCAGTGTAACAGAGTAGCAGTTTCATAGGACATTTTAATATTGATATTGAGACACGTTTTTCATTTTTAAGTATTCACCTTTGCTGCTAATAAATCATCAGATACCTGAAACTAAAGGAAAACTAAAGTTGGACTTCATTGTGCTGATAGCAGCCATCCTGCTTGCAGCAGAGCTGCAGAGCACTGCCTTGAGAAGCGCTTTTCCCCAAGGGCAGCTCCTGCAGCAGCTGTCCCTGCGGCCGTGTGCGTCTGTTTGCTGCAGCTCACAGGAGCTGCTGCTGGCCGGGTCTGGCACGGCTACTTCAGGCACTGCTGACAACTGTGAGAAGAGCTGAGCCTGACTTGCTGCAGAAATTCTTCTGCATCGTATTTTCTCTCTCCCCGTTCACCCCCCTCCCCCAAATATTTAAAATACCTTTGCATTTTAAATTAAGAATTAGTCATTGCTCAGATGCCAGGCGTGCACTATTAATACACTAATGAGATCAGGTTGTGCTCTTGCTGAGTGAATGCTTGCCAAAACTCTTCAAAGTTCTGAAAATGCTGGAGCTGCTGTTAAACATTGCCTTGTCAGTGCTAGGGACAGCAGCAATGCAGCTCTAAAATGGATCTCCCCCAGAACGTGTGTGGATGATGAATATTTAGCTAGGAACAGCATTCCTTAGTCACACAGAAAATCTAGAGCATCCTATTGGATGGGAAAGGAGATCAGCGTGGTTGCTGTGCATGTGCTGTATATGTGGGGAGTGCATTTCTTGGCTGTGTTGCTCCCAGGCCGGCTCCTCTCCCTGCTGCAGGAGCAGCACAGTGCACACTGGAAGTGCCCCTGCTTAGCGGGGAGCCCAGCCGGGCTGCGTCCCAGGGTGGGCTTGGGTTGGGTGGCACCGAAGGCTTTGTTCTCTGAAGCAGCACTGCCCAGTGAGGTCACAGTGCCACGTGGCATCAAAACCTGCAGCTGCACTGGAGCTGGTTGTGGCATCCTTCTTGAACCTCCCATCCAAGCGCTTGCCTGTTCCTGTTACCTGCAGGCTTCTGCTCTCTTTTATAATACAGCTCAGAATACACGCAGTGTTGTCTTGCTGAGGAATAACTTGCTCTGATGGAGGTGCAGGATGCGATGCCGGGGGGTTTGTGTGAGGTGCTGGATTTCACAGCTCTCTGCTGTGCTGTGTGCAGCATGAATGAGGTTACGTTTCAATTTGTGTCGTGACTCTGAACTCCACAAATGAGATCTTTGTGCTTAAAATGGAGAGGCTGCTGGATTGGTCTCCATCAGGTATGAAGGGTGATGTCAGAGTGAAGTTGGTGAAACTGTCTTTTTGTCGAGATGCCTCCTCACTGTTGATGAGCTTACTTTAAGATCTCCGCCTGATAGTTTTGGGGGATTCTTTTCTCCCTGCTGTGGCCTTTTGCTGGGTAATGTGGCTGTAATGCAGAGCAAAGGCTCCAGTTCCCATGTCCTCAGCAGTGGCCTTCTCATGCTTTCAGATGTGGTTTTATGGAGCGTGCACTTGTGCTCGAGCACTGTCTGGCTCTGAGTAGCTCTTGGGCATTGTTTTGCTCTTCCAAATGATTTGAGGTGTGTCATCTCCCATATCTCTCTGTTGAGTCTATAACAAAATAGATAGTAACTGTGATTCCTGGCTTACCAAGTGCATGAGAATCGTAAGGGAAGTTTTGGGTATTCTGTGTTTGAATGTATTACCATCTCTGGAAGAACACACAGAAATTCATGTTGAATGTAAGATACAAAGTATTGCAGGACACTAGAAGATACAGATCCTAAAACAGCACTTAACAAACGTGATGTAGGGGAGAGCTTGCCTTCTCCTTGCCCTATGCATACCTCATTGATTGCGCATGCCTCAGATTTTCAAAGAGCTTTAAATGCCTTAGAAGTAAGCAATGTATGTCTGTTTGGAAATTTTCCGGGGCTGGGTACCACTGTGCTTCAGCACAGGGAATGTTCTGCTGGCTTATAGCTTGCTCTGCTGGTTTGTAAGGACTGCTCTGGTGCTCCAGAACCAGCTGGAAGCTGGCACACTGCATCCACTGTGAGTTCCTGATGCCTAGCAAAGGTGTCCGCAGAAGTGACACTCACTGCTGTTAGATTTCATATTTAAGTCTTTTGTGGTGTACCAGAGAGTGAATAAACTGCTGTATTTCTTATTATGAAGTTACACCCATAGTGTTTGTGATGAAGCTGTTCTTGCCCTGCACCCTCAGGAGCACTGGCACAGCTTGCCCTGGTGCTGTGCTCCCTCCTGTCTGCTTGCATGCAGACATGCTTGCGCGCGGGTTCGTCCTCTCCTGGCAGCTGCTGCTCAGGGGCAGTTGGCTCTGCTTTGCTCTGCTTTGGGGAATTACACGCATTAGAGGAGGGAGGCAGCGGATGGACGGTGTCCCAGTGCACATTCCTGGTGTGCTGATGGCTCTCTCTGCTCACAGCCCGCAGGTCCAGCAGCGCTTGGCATGTGGGCATGGAGGGGCAGCATGAGCACCCGCAGCACCTGGGGGACCAGACCAGCGCGCTCTGCAAGCTGCCAGGCCAGGACTTCCAGCACGACCCGCAGGTGAGCACAGCCAGCCCTCGCCTTCCTTTCTCTGCCCTTTGTGCCCTTCTCTGCTCAGAACCTTTGTGGTTCTGAACGCTGTGGCGCTTTTCCCCTTCTCTGTTTATAGGCCAGGCATATCCAGTTTGAAATGCTGCCAGCCAGCCAGTTTCCTGAATCCGATTTTTGATGATGATAAGAGAAAAAGGAAACATTTTAAATTTTGCTTACAGCAAGTATTTTTAAAACAGCCTGTAAATACATGTATTGCGTTGGCTTTCTCTGTGATTCTTTAAAGAAAAGGACAAAGAAAAGCATGTTTGAATGTAAACAAATAATATTTTATTTCCTTGCATACTTTCATAATAAATGCTGAAGAAGTAGTTACAAAATACCAGACAGAGTTCATTCTGTGTGAAGCTGTAGGCTCTGTGTCTCTGTATTGAGTTTTTTTGGGAGGTTTCTACCCCAATGTGTTGGGTGGATTCTGTTCCCACCCTGCCTGGCAGTGGTTCCCCTGCTCTCCCCTCCCTTCCTGCAGCACTGGGGCAGAGAGCCCCAACCTGTATCCAGCAGTGAGGCTTTTCATGGGATCACGAGGTCTGTATTTTCTGCATTTTTTTAGACCACAAAGCTATTTTTTAGAGCAGAGTAGTTAGAAAGCAGAAGCTGATAGCAGAGCATTGGAGCTGTGGCGTGGAGCCGTGCTGAGGAGGGCACGTGGGTGCTGCTTGGGTGCTCTGGCCGTGCAGCCAGCAGTGCTGGTGGCTCCTGGGGCAAGGAAGGGTTGTTCAGAAAGCTGCGTCTGTGCCCAGCAATGTGTCTGTGCAATGACGATGAGTTGCCTGCACGTACAGCATGGCAGTGAATGCATCTTACGCAGCACTGCTTGGAAAATACATCGTATGGAGCAAAGCCCCCCTCTCCTAATGCAGCAATTTGTCATATTAAGTCACTTAATAATAATTGAATCCCCTTGATTAATCTCCTAGAATTAGCCAGTTGCATTTTGAGCAATTAGGGTTAATTACTGCCTCATTTGGCAGGATAGAGCCCCTGTAATTATTTCATGAACAAGATTAGGAAGTGTTCCTGTGTAGCAGATACGTTCATGGCATCTTGGAGCACATGTTAGAATTTGTAATGACATAGTTAAATGTAATTAGTAGCTAGTAATCTGCGTGCTGCTGTTGTGCTGATGCTGAGTGGGCTCATTTTGCTGCGTGGTCTCCATGCGGTGAAACCTCCCCTCAAGGCTCTGAGCAGCCAGGCTGTGGTGGTGGGACTCTTGCAGTAAATTGTCTGTCTGGAGAAGGATTAGAACTTTAGGGAGACATGCTTAGATGTTTTTGTTCGTTTGTTTTAAAAGAAGCAGTAAGCATGGTTTAGAAGTGAACACACGTTGTCATGCTCACAGGGCAGAACCCTCTGCTGATGGCATAAGATGGCCTCTCATGTGCCGTCCAGCAGCAGAGGCTCTTTGGTTTTTCCAAATTGCTTTGCTTATTCCCACGTTAGTATGAATTTCTCTCTTTCCTTGTCATGAACTACTACAAATAGCTGTCGATAGAGATGGTAAAAGTTTGAAATTCAAGCCAAGTTCGTCAGCAAACTTTAACTTGTAGGTAACATTTCAGGTGAAGGATACCTCATGCTGTAGTGCAGTCTGGTTTTGAAGCCACGGAATGCAAAATCTGATGTATTCTTCAGTAATTACTTGACTGCCTGCTTGAAGGATAATCCATATTTTAGAAGTTTCCTCATCTCTTGTGAGCTCAGAAGTTCTTTTTTTTAATCAATCTGCTCTAAAGTGTTCTCATAAATTCACACTGGAATTTCAACCTCAAAGTATACGAAATTCTTTTCAGGTAAGCGTTGCTGAGCGGATCTGGGGCTACAATTTGGGGCATCGTAAAGAGGCTCTGAAATGCTGATGCTGATAGTAAATCATTGCCTATAATGTATGTGTGTTCAGCTGTAGGGGCTAAAGCTTCTCCATCTCCTATCACAGATGTCTTTTAAAGGTGAAATTAGTTTATGGTAAATGTCATTCAGATGAAGTATGCGCTTTAGAAGCAAGGAAACAGTTGCTTTAAAATTAATGATGCATTGCAAATATCAGAAAAAAAAACTTATATCCAGCGTAAAGATAATTAAAATTCAGGTCAGAACTATATGACTTCGTCAGGCTAAATTTTTTAATGAGATTTCAGAAAATTAATTGGGCGAGTATGTTTTTTACTCTTCTAAAGAGTATTTCATTGCATGTCTCTACAGGAAAGAAGCTTTTATTAGTATCGAAAGGCAGTAGTGTCTGACTTTTAACTGTTGATTAACCAGTCCTTAACAATTTTTTAGCTTGATTAAAAATAATGTAAGGCTGGTGCAGCCTCGTAGCACCTGTGCAGACTGCTGAGCAGTTTTCCACACGGCAGTCAGAATGCAGCACAACAACTGAACGTGTCATTAATTGGTGTTAATGCGTGGCTTTTACTCAAGCACGGGGCGGTGGCCGTTCCCACGTACTTCTGGGCTGGTGTTCTCTTCCACCCCTCCAGGAGCAGCAGTCCCTCAGGTGCTGCTCTGCAGCATGCTGACATTCTGCTGACTTTGTCTTGGTTCCATCTCACCTCTTGCTGTGCTTTGCAAGGCTTGCTGTGCTTTGCAAGGCTCTCAGGACTGCTCTGATTTCCCCCAGTGTTCAAATAATAACAGAGAGGTAAATTTATTGGTCTCATGTTCACAAGAGCAGAGGGGCTGCAGCTCTGCTCTGTTCTCTATGCCTTTGAGTGAGGAGAGCCAGGTAAGTCTCCGAGCATCTCTGCGTATCGGTACTTCTCTTGGAAGGGAAGCAAAGCCTCTCACCAGGGAAAACAGCCCAGGAGGTTGGCTGGTGTCACTGCAACAGGCAGCCCTGAGAATCTGAAAGCAGGAGTAGAAACTGCGTCCTATCAAAGAAAAGCACGTTGAGAGTAAGGATTGTTTCTTTTGATGCTGTTCTCTGCAGTTGCCTGTGTGTCTTCATAATCTGGTAGGTAGGGACTCCCATTTGCCTTTCATTAATTTCTTGCCACTTTGGTGTGTCTTTTTCAGGGTGTGCAAGATAAAACGGCTGAAGTCTTTATTGCATTGTTTTGTTTTTTCTATTACCAAGCCTTACTGATGCTGCTTTGCAGAAAAAAGCTCAGAGGCTGAAAGTTGAGGCAGACGTCGCCCTGAAGTGTTTGCAGAGGGCTGTTGCCCCATAACTTCGGGGGCTTCAAAATTCTTGCTTTTGCATCATTGATTACATGTAAAAGAGAGCGTGTACGCTGGAGATGTAGTCCAGAATAGCTTGTTCTAGGAGTGATCTCTGCATTTTTTCTGAAAAATGAATAGCCTCTTTATTTGAATGAGGAATTAATTGACTCTAATCTTTGGCTTTTTTTTTTTTAATGGAGTTCTAGAGAAATGAGACTTCATTGTGTGGATAAAGAGAACGGCCTTTGTCTCAGAATGTGCTCTTCCCAGCCTGTCCCCTTCCTCCAGCTGCCCCAACAGGAACATGCAAACAGCCACGTTTCTCAATGTCTTTACAGTTCTGGGGCTTTGCTTTTCAGGGCTTTTTCTTTTTTTTCTTTTCCTTTTTTTTTTTTGAGCTCTATCATCAGCCTCGATGGCTTGTGGTGCTCCACTATTCAGACAGACAGGAACACCTCCCTGAGCCTGAATTTGTCTGAAAATGAGAAAATCTAGCTTTGACAGAGAGGTCTGGAGACAATGGTGTTATCCAATTGTACATCCAGTTTGTGTATGGAACCTCTTAGATTTGCAGAAGTAAAGGTCAGGATTTATTTGAGCCAGGAGGTGTTGGTTCTTTGACTGGGGCTCTTTATAGAAAGTTGTAGTGGCTCAGACTAGGGGAAATAGTGAGACCCCTCTGTCAGAAGTCATGACAGAAGTGCTGTGTGTTTAAGGCCAGATTCAAGGGTGAAGCTCTGAGGCGGTCGGTGTTTCTCAGGTGTGCTGGACGTGTAACACAATGCAGGTTACCTGCTTAGATCAAAGTGCAGAAAGCACAGGAGGAGTTGAGATAGCCATGGGAAAGCGGCGCCGCCCTGGGCCGGAGGGAGCTCTGCTGCAGCCTGGCCGAGCCGAGCATGCTCTCTGCTTTGTGCTGCGATCAAACATCTTCCAGCCTGGATGAGAGCTCCATTACTTTAATTAGGTCTGATAGGTTGTGATAGCGAATGCAAATCTAGGTCATTGCATATGTAAATGTGCAGCTGTAGTCCTGGAGGATGCCAGAACATATCAGCTGAGGTGTCCAGTCGTCACCCAGCATTAACTCCAGCGTGGCAAGCAGACTTCAGCTGTTCACCATGGCAAGTGGTGGGGACACACACATCCTGTCACTTGACTAACATTTATTTACATTTTCAAGTTAAGGAGTTGCTAGATATTTCTTGGCACATGCTTAAAATACTAATTTGCACTTAGGCACTGTAGATGTAAACACTCAATTTAGTGAAAGGCAAACAGGTACCATCCCTGATCCTAGTATGAATTTCTTTCATAAGAGAAAATTTTGTTGTAGCTGCTTCATAAAGTCTCATTAGAAGTGTTGTCTTTATTCCTCCCAGGCAGGAATCTCCAACTTTCACAGTACTCGAGGGGAGCTGTGTGGAGGCTGAGGGGCAGTGGAGCTGTGCAGGGCACGGGGGGCTGAGCTGTGTCTGGGGAGGGGAGCACTGAACAGTTCCAATGAGATGCTGGAATGAGCTGCTCATTTCTGTGCGAGCAGCCTTGATGCATAACTGCAAAGTAAGCTCTTATCATACTGTCCTCTGCCTGGAGAAACGAAAACCATTTCTCATGGTATCAAAGTACTGAAATGCTCGTTGTGTTAGATGGAAAAATGTACCTGTGGCGTTGGTGTTTCAGAAAGGATTACTCAGAGTGTCATTTCATGTGAAGAGGAGTGGTTTTGCTCTTTTAGGGGAGTTAAACTGAGAAAGCTGCTGCTGATGGCCTGGAGATAAATATCCAATTATGTGCCTGCTTTAATTAGCAGGCATTGCATGGACATTAGGGTAGTGTGTTGTTGTGTTCTCTGGAGCCCTAAGTCTGGTACAAGGAATGCATCCTGTAAGACATCCTTATGCTGGTTGTGCAGCACTGGTAGAAGTTGCTGGGCTGGCAGCTGTACCTGTGCTGGTTCTGTTCCCACCTGCACCCCTCTGGGCCGCGAGGTTACAGCAGCTGCATTCTGCTGCGGCTGGCTCTGCCTGGGCATGGGGCTGGGGCTGGCTGCTGAAGATGTGACTTGTTTTAAATCCAACAGAGACATTTAACGTCGTACCCGTATCGCTGCACACTGGCAGACTTTCAGATAGAGAAGAAGATCGGGCGAGGACAGTTCAGTGAAGTTTACAAAGCAACTTGTCTTCTGGACAGAAAACCTGTGGCGTTAAAGAAAGTTCAGGTGAGCACTGGAATTCAGTCTTTCTGTGTAGTGAACAGAAAGGCACTGTTTCTCCCGCTGCTTGGAATGTTACCTACAGCTTCTAAGGTTAGTTTACCTTATTGTTAGCCCTTTGGTGGCTTCAAATAAAGAAAACGTTCGTCTTTGGTCTGTGGGCTGCATGTGTGTATGCTCATTGCAGTAGATGCTGTACAAAGGCAGGAAGCAAAGACCAGTTCCTTGTTGAATAAATTCTTGGATTTTGTCACCATCTCACTTTGATCTTCTGCTTTTTTGTCTTTGAAGATTTTTGAAATGATGGATGCCAAGGCTAGGCAAGATTGCATTAAAGAGATTGACCTCTTGAAGGTAAGAATTTTATTTTTCGATTTGTGTGTTTTGAGGAAAAACACCAGCTGATGACATTTTTTGTTGTTTGTTTGCACAATATCTTGGAGAAGAACAGACAACGCTCCAAAAAATTTGTTTAGTTAGGGTGAAGGGGAAGTGCAGGGATATTTACTGACAGTCTGCATACATCGTAGTATCTTGTTTAATATGCAAATCATTACTGTGCAGGTTGTTTAATTATTTTCTGTTGTTGAAGGGAAATGAATCTTCATAGCTATCGCCGCTCAGACCTAAGCATTGTTAGAGGTTGTGTGGGGTAAACCAGAGGCTGGAATGCAGGCAGAGAGAAGTGCCAGCATGGCAGGAGGGGCGCAGGCTGCCGTCGCTGTCACTGCTGTGGTGGTTTGATGCGCTCTGTTGGCTCGTGCTGCTGAGGGCTCTAGCTAGGTTTGTTGGATTGCATGAACTCCGTGATGCCTCCGGGAGCTCAGCAGAGTTTTCCCATCAAAAAGTCCTACAGAAGGCAGAAAGGAGCTCTCAAATCAGAGGCTTAGCTTTACTACAAGAGCAGTGTGCAGCGCTCTGCCATCGGCCGTGCCCTGAGAGCTGGTTTGATGGACGCGAGGCGTCCTGACGCACGTTGGGTGTCAGTACCTGTTCTGCTCGAGGCTTTGCTGCTCTCTTGCCTGGAATCTGATCTTAGGCTGATGTATCTGAGCGCAGACACATGAGAGAAATTGCCCAGAGACCATGGGCTCTGCGATTTCTTTATCTATCCATGTCTCTGTCTGGTGGGAATGCTCCTCTCCTGATGCCTGCACATGGATCCCATTAGTGCTAATGTGCGCCAGTGTCGAGGCATCGCGGAGGAGAATCTATCCCTAATGTGCATGCAGAGAGCCTGATTAGCATGATGGATTGTAACAGTGTTTCTTTTGGCTTTGTAACCCCTGAAATGGGCAGGTTGAGTCACAGCTGTTTAGTAGATGAAATGCTCACTTCAGTAGTTTCTGAATTTACTGCGTATCTAAGAGCTTGAGTGAAAGAAAATGTAATGCAAAATGAGCAAGAGGGAATGAGGAGAGAAATCTGAGTTCTCCATTTTCTCCTAAGAAATCACAGGTTTCCATTTTAAGAAATTCAGATATAAAATAGTAAGATAAATTTTAATTTGAGCAAGTTTCTTAATTTAGGTCTGCAAGTAAATTAACAGTCAGAGCAGATGCACATTTTTAAGGAACATTAATGGTAAAAAGATACCATGAGAAAAAAGCCTATTCTTAAATAAAAGTAAGAAACAAATATGTAAGCATAAATAATGGCAAAAGTAGGCCAATGTACTGCAAGCAATTTGCACGTTATTTTACTTCCATCAGATTTTAGTTGAATTCTACTTTTGTTTTTAGAAAGCAGTGCTGTAATCAGTTGATTCTGTGGTTCTGTTGGGTTATTTTATGTCTGGTGTCACTGCTTACCAAGTTTCTCTCAGAACGCTGCTTTAAAAATGTGTTTGCAAGAGGAAAAGCAGCTTCACCTCCTTCTGGGCCGTGTTGCTCTCCAAACACACTTTATTATGCCGTGCTTTTGATAAATGAATTTCTCTCACGTACTTTTTACTGGGATAACCCAGAGCATGGTTTGTAGTTTCATCTGTTCCAACTGCTTTGCATAACGATTACAAAAATGATGCAGGTTGTGCATCTTTGAGTTGTTACTGCGCTGTTATTCATCTTCTTGCACTCCCTCTGTCTACAGCAACTGAACCACCCCAATATAATTAAATATTTGGATTCTTTCATTGAAGACAATGAACTTAACATTGTCCTGGAGCTGGCAGATGCTGGTGATCTCTCCCAGATGATAAAGGTAAGGAGCTGTTGATTCTGAGGGGCTGCGGGCACTCAGCCATTGGGCCAGGAGGCAGCTGTGTGCTGGTGCTCCTTGGGTTTGCTCACCTGGAGGACGGTGGCAGGACCTGGGTGGATCAACTGTAGGGGTTGGAAGACGCCTCTGGAGGTCCCCAGTCCAACCCTTCCCAATGCAGAGGCTGCAGAGTGGGGTGGTGAGTGCCTGCTGTTCCTTACGGCATTGATCTGTCCCGTTTCTGATTGACGGGGACACTTGATTCTTGTTGGATTTGGTGTTCAGGTAGCATGTCTGCCACTCTGAAGACATTCGAGGCAGTGTATTGACTTTCCTCGCAGCAGGGATTTAGGTTTGAGAAAATGTTTCAAGTTCTTGCTCTTCTCTTATGTTGCTCTCAGGAATACTTGTATCGCTGCAAACCAGCTTTAGTTAAGCTGTTACCACCTGCTTTTATATTTTCTTTGACATGTTAATCTTTAGACATACATCCCTTGTGAGAACAGATGTGTTATATCATGTTTGTTAGCACTCTCAACCTTCTCTCAGTGTTTTACCTGTTTTTTTGCCATCATTATTCTGTAATTATCATAAATGAATGTTTGGAAAGTTCTCCTCCTCCTTGTTGTCACAGTTAAAATATCTTATTAACAGATTTGTTTTCTTTGCCAGCAGAGCTATGAGGCACTAGGCCAAAGGCTGTCAAACAAGTTACACGTTGAGTCCACAGTCAGTGGCTAGATTTACACTTCCCATGAAAATGTGCTCCGTCTCAGGGAAGTGCCTGGGGTGTGAGTGTGCTGGGCTGGGCCACGGCAGGGCAGACCCAGAGCCTCCTGTCATTCCTTGCTGAGAGCTGAGAGCCTCACCTGCAGTTACCTGCAGCCAAGAGTGGAGCTTTATGAGGAATTCCAGATACCAGGTTGGGGCAGATCCCAGCACCAAGCTCCTCCCATGCTGACCTTTCCTCTTTTCCCAACTGCTCTTAGGAAACCTGCAATTTGCCAAGGACTTCGGTAGCAGGTGGGGCTGTGAGGGCAGAGTTAGGGCTGCTGTCTCCCTGGGCCTTGCAGGTGTTTGTCTTGTTTTAAAATCTTAGCTTACAAGAAGTTTTACCGACATAATTGTCAGAAATCATCGTGGGAAATACTTGCTTCCCCCCAAAGTTCAGCTGTTAGTTTAAAACCTTTCTTACTGATGAATACATTTTTTCATCTGTCAGAATTGGCTGTTTAATTATCATAAAATTATTTTTATGTCATATATAGATGTGTTTTGTATCTGGAAGCAGCGTAGCACACGTTCTCTCTGCCAGGGCTCCTGGTCCGGTCTGTTCTCCCACTCCTTTGTCACACGAGTGGGGAGAATGCTCAGGGCCTTTCCTGAGTCGTATAAGTCGCCTTTCAGTGATGCAAATATTTGAGTTCAGATGTTTATTTGTTGTTGTTTTTTTAAATTGTTTTTTTAACAACTGAAATACCCACCAACCAACACCAGGAGGAAATTGAATTCTCCTCCTGAGCACAGTTGGAAGCAGAGTTGCTGAAGCCAGGTTTGCTGCCCGCTCCTCTGCAGCACCGCCGCTCCCCCGCCCCTGGGGAGGTCAGGCTGACGTGAGGATTTTCATGCTGGAGAGGCGGTGGGAGCAGCAGCAGCAGAGCTCTGAAGGTGCGAGAGTGATAAAAACAGGGACTGTCTTTGTCACGCCCCTGTTGCCTGCATTATTTATGAGGAATTGTAAAGCTGATGTAAGGGAGTGCCGCTGCACAACCCACTGGAGAGTTGGGGCTCTCTTGTAAATGTCAGACAAGTCTTATTGGACATGACATTCGGAAAATTATCACTTGTGGTCTTGCATATCCACTCTTAAATACTTTACTGAAAATTAAATAATATTATCATGTATATAACACTTTATCCTTCACCCTCTGTAATTCCTCTGTGCTCTCTATCAAGTTTTGGTTTGAAACTGTTGCAAGCTGTCAGACTTGCTGCCTGGGGAATTGCACGGTTGTGCCCCTTCACAGCTGATGTGCAAAATAAAATTTGCCATTACTTGAGTCAAACACGAACCAGTAACAGCATCTCACATAAAACACAAAATGTGACAACGGACATCAGATGTCTGTACTGAGAGGAAAAAGCACAAGATGCAGAAAGGGGCAACAGCCAATTTCCTTCCTTTATTCTTGCTTCTGCATGCTGCTGACTGAAATTCTCAAGGGTATGATGCAAAAGAAATGTGGTTGTGGAGTGCTAGAAGGATGAACAGCGTTTCAGAGCTGGTTGTTATCCCACAATACCTTATATATCAAAGGCTGAGGGTAAATCTTAAACCACTGCAAGTGTGTTGGAAGTGGATTTTGTTAGTGCTCCAGAGGAAGAACGTGCTCAGTGTGTAGCACAGGAAGAAGCAATGAGAAGTCGGGGACCAATAATTGGAAGTAGTGCAATTTTGGGAAGCACTGGAGGAGGCTGTGGTACTTTGCAGGATGTGCACAGCTGCAGTGTGGTCCTGAAATGGAGACGTTGAAGGTGCGTCATGTTTAGCCTTCACTGCAGCGTATGACTGGTTGTTTATCCTGTAATAAGTTACTGGGGAGGAAGAGTGAAGTGTTGGAAATAACCATTCCTGTGCTGCATTGCTTCTTACTCATGCATCATCTTTATGATTATTTTATCTGAGAGTCGTCAGCACCCAGAGGTCCATAGAATCTGGACTCGGCTATGCTTGACGCTGCATAAATGCACATAAAAACTGTCTCTTTCCAAACCCACGTCTGTCTTGATCAGCAGAGTCTTTGCATCTCACTGGAGATACTTTGGTTAATTTAATATTCCTATTATGCATGAAAAGGAATATATTATCCCACCTGATCATGGAAGAAATACGGATACTTTATTGATGCTATGGCCATCTTCTCAGAAGAGGAAACACATTTCTCTGTTGTTAATAGACTGTATGATAATGAATGTTTATGAGGTTGGGTTTTTTTTAATGATCTTTTGTTACTTAAGGCAAAATATTTGAGACATTTGTTGTTTTGAGGCATTAAATATGTTTTGCAAGGTAATTAAGGAGATTAATGCTGATTATAATTGGTGTCCATTCAAAAATGTCAAACCTATTTAAGCGTATTTTTCGTAATAGTTGTTAATTAGTGAACTGCATCGAAGTTTGCATACAGAGAGGAGTTAAAGCTAATCAGAGAAAAAGTCTGTTGCAGATCTGGGAGACGTGAGCAACCGGCGCTGATGAACGCGAGTCCAGGAACAAGTCAGATGTGTTGCTTTTTCACTGATCTTTTATTTATTTCCTTCCCCAGTATTTTAAGAAGCAGAAACGGTTAATCCCAGAAAGGACGGTGTGGAAATATTTTGTGCAGCTATGCAGTGCGGTTGAACACATGCACTCCCGCAGGGTGATGCACAGAGGTAACATTAATTCAGTCTCTTTTCACTGAATAATAATATAATGTTCCAATTAGTAAGCGCCTACATTCAAAAACAATTATGCTGATGTTCAGCCAATGCATGTTTAGAGAGGCTGGAGCTTGCAAGATGGATTTCTCCTCCTGTCTTTTTGCCTCATTGTTAAAGGATTCAGTCCGAAGTGAGTGTGCTATTAGGAAGATGAGCTGCTTTGTATTCCAGACACCGATATTGAGTAGAAGTGTCAAACATGCCATTAGAAAAGTGTCAGAAGTAAAATGCTGAGACTACTGGATACAGTGAGCTCCCTAAGAATAGGCTTCATTATATGAGTTGTGACCTCAGAGAGTTTAGGAGAGTTTTCCTCTCCTGCAAGATTTTCTCAAGTATTGATACAAATACATCCCACGCTCTGATTGCCTGTTCTCTATTTCTGTTAATTATTTTGAATCTCTTGTCTTAGAACTTTTTGCTTTGAACTTCACAAAAAATCGCATTGCTGCTTTAGTGTAACTAAAATGCTTAGTGAAGGACCTCACCCAAGAGGTGCAGGTATGCAAAAGGCACGAATACCAGCCTCGGCTGCTTCTGCCGTTTCTTTCCTTCTTGGAAGCAGTGAACTCTTAACCAGTTTTTTCAGCTGTGTGATGTCATTTTTGCTCTTTTTCCACCCCTCGTGTCGCTGGTCCGTACCTGAATTACTTGTACCGTAGGTAACAGAAATGTGGGATCCTGTGCATTTGGTCTTCTCTAACTGTGAGAAAAAGCCTCCCTAACCTTCAGCCTGATGTGAGACTTCTTGGGAAACCAGGGTTCTGGTGACTTTTTACAGCATACAAGCAGCATGGGCTGTACGGAGCCCAGAATTTAAGTGTAGTAGGACAGTAATGTGTGGGTGGTGGGCAGTTTCATGCAGAAAATTGTTTGCTTCCTTTGGGGAACAACTCAGCGTTGCTTTGATTGATTACATCCGTTAAAGAGGTTGCTGCTGTGTGATGCTATTTCCAATCACTTTTCCTCACTGGTATTTTTTGTGCGTTGAGAAGTATGCTCTGTTGTGTGTGCACGGAACCTGAAGTTGTAAAAGACTCAGCCTATCAAAGCTGCAAGGAAACACAGTTCTGTTCGAGTCTGTCCTGTACAGGCAATGCTCCAGGCTATGCTTCTATTGCAGTATTAGAACCAAATAACCTTTTGTGGCTTTGACCTTCTACCTTTTTCTTCTTGCAGACATAAAACCAGCCAACGTGTTTATAACAGCCACAGGGGTGGTGAAGCTGGGAGATCTTGGATTAGGCCGGTTTTTTAGTTCTAAAACCACTGCAGCACATTCCTTAGGTAAGATGATTCTTCTCATCAGTAAGCAAGTACTACTGTACAGTTGTCAACTGTGATGTTCAAAGGAAGTGGTGTCTACTGTCCTGTAATGACAGCTTTGGTTTTGGGAGCACATACATTGTTTTCTCCTATTTCCTTTTTGAATAGTCTTGAAACAGATGGAGTATTCCTATAAAAATTCTTACTGTTTTTTTTGCTTTAAAACTTGCATTTGATGGTTTTGTTGTTTTGTTGTTGTTTTTTTTCCTGGAATGTCTGGCCTGTTAAAGGTGTGATTTATAGCAAATGTAACAATTGCAGCTTTTCCACCCTAAATAGCTGCCTGTACTCTGCCTACTAGAATTAGATGTTGCACCACCACTGTTTTTTGGCAGATGCTGCTCAGCTGTCTTCCCCTGAGCAAGGACTGTGATGCTGTCTGAGGTGAGGGAGGTATTTAAAGCCCTCACAGCTTGTCTGTTCCAAAGAGGGACTTCACTTTGAAATTCAGCTTCAGTTTAATAGATCCAAGTTTTCTTAATGCCTTCCATGTATCTGAAGGTTGTTTTCCTGCTCTGCTGTGTGTGCAGCTTTGTTTCTGCCGAAGCATAGTTTGCTTTCTCTACTTTCATTCTTGCTGAATCGTATGCTGCTTTCAGACTCTGATACTTATCTCTCTGAAATTTTATTCTATGCTGTGCTATGCTTCAGTTCATTTCAGGTTCTTGTTATCCACAAGGACAGCAGCATTCCCACAGTTAGTGGATATATTCAGCAGAAGTTGGGCTGCCCGGTGTCTTGCAGGACATCACTGGAGGTAGCCTTCTGTTACAGTGGTGAACTGTTTTCTGACCAGATTTACATTTTTGAAGTGGTTTATTTCAGGCAGACTTCAGAGTTTGCTTATAAGCAAAGTTCATGTTGATGTAAAAGGTTGTAAGATATCTGTTGCTTATCTTTCCCTCCCTCAGAAGCCCACGGCCTTGTCATGGAATCAGAGTGATAGCAAGTTTTCTGGACAAGTCAATGGGAAAAAGCAAAAACAATTGTGAACAATATACATACCGTGTTTAAGTAACAGTGTTTCCTTCCCATCTGTTTGCAGAGAAGTAACTTCTTCCACCATTTTAAAATTACAATTCCAATAAGATTTCTAGAAAGTTAGCTGTCCATAAAGCTGGCAAAGCAAACTGATTTCTTACACAAATGAACCTCCGTGCCTGTTCTTACAGGAGAAAGTAAAAGCTCTAGGAAACCAGAATGGCCGTGTGCTTTTTCTCCCATCCTGAAGAGAATTCTTAAAAAACATCTTATGTTTCATGTTTTGTTCTGTCTACAAGTCGAAGTGCTTAGGACAAATCCTTTCCTTCAAGGAGAATGTGTTTCAGTGTGAATCAAGTGATAAATAGTGATCGTTTGTTAACGTGAAGGAACTATGTGGAAACTGCTTCATAAAAATTTTATTATTAGCATTAATTACAGAGCTGTGGAAAAGTGTACAGTATACAGAGTTCATTCTTCGGCTTAGAGTATAAAATCTTTCATAGTTGTTAGTTGTGCCCTAAGTGCCTGCAGAGGAGAGGTGGCTCGTTTCCCGTTTGTGTTGACGTGTCTGTTGAGTCATGCCTGCTGTGCTCAGCAGAGGAGGGCCCTTGCTTCTCAGCACAGTCAGAGCTCCCACATGTAGGGCGCTCTGTTGATTTTTGGAACACAGAACTTCTTTGTTTCCCTGTTTGTCCTCACCCATTCGATTTCCTCCATTGATGCAACTCTTGCTCTGTTGTTTGTTTATATGAATGCAAACTTAGTTGACTGTTGACACTGGGGCTTCTCAACGCACGAAGAAGGAAGATGTATGCCTTATTTTGTGTGCTTAGAAGAAGTTTAGTCATTTCTCCAGTTAACTTTCATAAAAGGCTAGATTTCCTTTTGCATCAGCTTACCCTAGGATACATGCATTAGACTCACTAGGTTAAAATGAATCCTCTTCACGGAAAGTTATAAACCTCATCATTTGAACAGGCAAAAATGGGACTGTCTAATTACATGATGTTATCTAGTCTGACTGCTGTGCTTACTACATTAATAAGAATAAATTGGGGCCAGGAAGCCATGTGCAGCCAGCTTCCCGGCCTGTGGCCATCACCAGGACTGCTCTGCGCTGTTGAGAGCTCCTTAGGAGGAGATGGGAAGAGATGGGAAGATTGGGCCTCCGCTTCCCCTCCTCGCCATCTGCATCCTGGGTGGGTGCAGAGCATTGCTGGGCAGCAGGGAGCAGATTTGGAGGCAGCGTGTGCTGTGTGGGGATGGGCAGACTGCCGCCCTCCGTCCTTCAAGTGAAAGGAGCGTGTTTGCAGGCAGAGAAGGTACTGCATGCTCGAAGCTGTGTTTATTTGTTTATCATCCATTTGCCAGGCACATAGGCTGTGTGGCAGCAGGAAAGTCTGATCCTAGTTTTGGCACGATGAGGACGTTTGTGGCAGTAGCCGTGAGGGATGGAGCACAGGCCGGGCTGAGTCGGGCGCTCAGAGCAGCCCCGTTGCCCCGGCAACCGGCCTGGGCCTCTGCTGGCTGCTGACCCATGAATCCAGCGCAGGGCTGTGCGGATGGAGCCATGCATTTCTCTCTCCCTTGCATTTGCCAATACCGGCCTGCATGAAGGGGTGTTTGGCCACTCCATGACCCGTCTGACAGGTGAACCACCGGGCCACCGTGCTGGGGATGGGAGCTGTAATTAGAGCACGGAGCAGAATGAATGTCAGATGAATTACCAGGCAGCAGATCATATTTGTCAGGAAGGATTGCGTACATAAAAATTAAGTGACAGTACATGCCGGGGTAATGAGAGAAAAATGAAAGATTTGCCCGTACACGGCTCAGGAAAGGCTGGCGAGCCCTGTGTGTTGAGGGATGGCTGCTCTGGGAGCTGGGCACCTCCTGCCCACAGCCGCTCCTTCTGCTGCATCCCATCTTGTTCCCCCCCCTGCCCAGCACTGTGTCCCCAGAGCAGCCTGTGGCCCTGCAGGCAGCGCCTGGTCCCAGCTGTGCTCCCCAGGCTGCTCTCCGTCCTGATGCTTCAGCACTCCCAGGGCCGGGACGTTCTGCTCTGCGCGGCTGTGTTGGAGGTGCCTGTTTGTGTCTGGTCTTCAATTTGGTGATCCCTGAGACGTGCATCTGGAGGCAGATCTGCTCAGCTACGGCGTGACCAGCAGGCACGTTAGAATCGCCTCGTTGTTATGTTTTGCTCTAAAGCCTAATTACTTAGGAATATTGTAAATGTTACAGTGGTATTATGAATAGGCAGCATTTAACATTGCATGGACTTTGGGAAATTTAACAATAAAAGGAAAGATTTTATTTTAGTAGGAGGATTAATGAATACAATAAATGCAATTTATACGGAAGAGTTCCATTAATTTTAAAATGAACCATTTTACTGTGGAACTGAGTAACGTGCTCATTCTTTTGCCAAATAGAGTTGGCTTATCCAAAGCTTCTGAAGGGCTTTGCATCTTGAAAAGCAAAAACCAGAATAGCCTTGTTTTGGAGCAGATGACTTGTGAATTGTTCTTGGACAAGAAGGAACTCAGAGCGGATTCTCGTTCTGGGACGTGTGTAAGGCAAGCCTTCTGTGGGCTGCATGGGGAGCTGCTCGTCCTCCAGTTCCTTGTTGGATGTGCAGGTGAACGGGGAGCAACTGTGCAGTCATCAGAGGAACTCGTTTGTAAATAGGTTGTTTGTTGGTTTTTTCCTTTATTGTTATTGGCTTGCTGAGCCAGTTTGTCATCTGAAACAGAGTACGAGTACCCTGGGGGAGGGGGAAATTTGAGTGGTTTTTTTTGTTTGTTTTTTTTTGTTTTGTTTTGTTTTTTTGAGAGATAGAGACACACACAAGAAGTCTCCCTTATACTACAACAGACAATATTCCTTGCATCACATCTTGAGAAACTTTGGCTTTTGGATGTGTTCCTGAGGTGCTGTTTGTGTAAGAAACAATTGCTGCAGAGTTACTGCAGGTGTATTGCAGTACCTGCATGTGAGAGGTGTGACTGAAAGTCACCTCAGGTTGTGTCTGTAACTTTAAACAAAAAAATGAAAACAGAGAACTTAAATCATCAGGTCTCCTAGGAAGAGCTGAAATACTATTCAGAAAATGTTCTTTGTCGGAATAAGTAGATTAATTTTTGTTTTCCTTGAGACAATTAGCCTGGGTACCTCACTGCGGTTTGAAGTAATTTAAGGTACATTTCAATGCTTTTGCCTTCAGCTTCGTTTTTGTTTTGCTTGACGTGCTCTGCCAGGGCTTGGGACACAGCCTGCCCATCTCCTGTCAGGCACTCACAGATCTTCAGTGCTTCTGCCACTAAGGCATGGCTGAAGCAGGGGGAGCAGTGGCTGAGATGCTCTTCTGGTTTCCCTGAGCTGAGCTGCTCAGGTTTCGGTTGCTTCTTTTGTTTGTTCGCTTTATAATCCCAGTGTAAAGAGAAGCTGTATCATATCTAGTTTTTGTTATTTAATATTTCTTCAGCAGTCGAAAGAAGCTTATTCTTGACAGCTGAGAACATGGGAAGCTTCGTGTCTTGTCACAGAAGGACTAGGGACAGATGAAGTCTCCTGCAAATAGGACAGAATACAAAAATTAATGCCTGAAAGTTGGTCTGATTCCCAAACCATTCTTTTACAAAAGTATCTGGAAGTATCTCCCAAGTAATGCAAACATTTGGCGACTGATACTTAAAAACCAGACAATTAAAATAATGCTGAGACTTCTTGGGAGCCCATGAGCTTGTTTGGAGAGATGAGGCAGGTGGGAGCAGTGCCCTTGCAAGCAGAACTGCATTATTTACACCGCCAGGTATTAAAACTTACTAAAATATTTTTCCTAATGTCATGGCATGTGTTATAATGTGTCTTGAGTATTAAAGTTAAGCTAGTTGCTCAGAAGATACTGTATTAGTATCTTTAAACTGTTTTTAACAACAGCCTTACTTGTGAATGGCATCAACTGCTTTTGAGCAGTTTTTTGTTTTTTTTTTCATTTGTAATGAACACGTTTCAAAAATCACCAGTACTTCAAACCACGACAAAGTTTGTTTTGACAGGAGCAGAGCATCTCCGAAAGGAAGGAGTGCTTTAATCACCATCACCCCTTTGAGGCCCATGTTGTGCTCTGATATCTCTTGGTTTGAAACTAGGAATACTCTGTAAAGATACATAAAGGTCAGAACTTGTTAGGTTCTTTCATAGGCAGAACTGTGTTGCCTGCTGTGAGAAAGTAAAGCGGTAGGTAGAAAGCAAAACAACTTAGCAGTTGGTTTTGTATTTTTTTAGCCAAATATGGCTGTGGATTTTGATTCGTGTCAGGAGATGCCTATGTCTTATAATGTTGTTTAAGAAGCATAGAGAGCCTGTGAGAAAAGTGGGAAATGTTCTGTGCTGGTTTGGATGTGCTGGCAGCGTGCCTGAGGTGTGGGAGAGCAGTGCTGCGAGAGACCAGGCTGTGCTGTGCTGCGTTCAGTGAGTGAGCCTCTTTGTGAGGGAGCAGCTGAAAAACGTGGGGCAGATTTTCTTATTTTTGCCTGTGGGGAGCATTGATCCCTGGCTAAACTGTGTTTGTGCGGGGGGAAGCTTTGTTTAGAAAATAAAATTTTGTGCGTACAAACTCAGCCGCTGTCACTTTCGCAGCAGAACTCCTCTGATCCTCTGATTCAAGCTGAAGAATGTTTTCAAGATCGTTGAGCAACATCTTCCCTGCGTACTGAGTGCCTTTCTGCATTGGAGGCGATGCAGCTCTGCACCTGGTGTTCCTGGGGCAGGTTTGGGAACTCAGTGCAGGGTATCCATGCTCGGTGGCTGCTGGAGCTGCACCATTATCTGTTTGTTTGGTTCCAACTCTGTGTCGGAGCAAAGCTGTGTGAGTTTTATTTCAGAAATAGCTTCTTTGCCTTTGCCTGTGTGTTTTCCTGGAGAAACAAGAGACTGCTCTTCATCTCACTCAGAATAATTAGCGCTTCCCTCCCTTGGATGTTGCACCGTAGCCATTCTGGTCCTTGTGGGTGTTTTAGCTGCACACACAGTGCTCGGGGGGGTAGGAAGAGATGTTGTTCTGAGATCTTTGAGGCAGGCTGATATTCAAGCAAAGTGCTTTGACTTCCAGGAATAGAATAGGAAGATGCTTGCTTAGTCATAATCTTCTCTATGGCTCTGCAACCTTTGTAACTTTAAAGGCATTACTCTAGCAGCTGGTGATTAATATTGAATCTGAACAATATTCTGTATTTTCAGCTGGGCGAATGCCAAAGAAAGTTTCTGATTAATGGTCTCCGATTAGACTATTCTTGTCAAATTGACTAATGTGATGCAATGGTGAGCCCTGACTGATTGCATTGGAAGTCTTGTGCGGTTTTCTAGAAGATGCTCATTACAGGAGATTCCCACGTAATGTTGGACAGGCCATAAAGAGAATTGGGCTTGTCAGTCTTTTATCATGACGGCTATTTAAAAATTAATGCATCAGTTCTGAAATGCGGAGCCCTGCTTGTTCATATATTTGCTGACAACACTACAGTAATGATAGGTAAATGTGCAAGGTAGACTTCATAAAATCAGATCAGGCACGGACTGCTCCGTAGGCCTATTAATATAATGGAACAGACTAATGCACAAAAAATGAAATCTGGACCATAACGCACTCATCCGTGTTACAAACCCTGTCATTTTGCTTTGATCGAAGGTTGTTTTAAGGCGTTATCTGAAACGACAACTTTAGCCTACCAAGCAGACCCCTGCTAACATGGCAGGCAGGACCGTAACTTTAGAGCCCACACGTTGTTATTTGCTCTGAGCTTGTCACGCAGTGACCCAGAATAACTGATAGCAAGAACAGCTACTGCTGGAGGCCAGCACTGGCACCACGTGCTATAGAGCACGCAGACGTTGGGCAGGGAGAGCTGGAATGGGCTCCATGCTCACTCCTGTGGCTCCGTGCTGCAGCCCTGCTCCTTTGCTTGCTGCTGGTCGTGGCAGGCTCTCTTCCATGTAGGTATCTCTTCCATCTAGTCTTGTAGGCTTCTTTCAGATTTGAGAAGGGAAGAGGCACTGACTTAAAAGTTGGGATGTGACTTATGTGCTTGTGTCTAATGGAGACTTCCAAACCAAGAACTTCATATAACAGATTGCTCTATTTCTAAGGAGGAAAATGAATCAGTGCTCTAACCATGTGCAGTTCCTCTATGCAAATCTGTATGGGTGTCTATCAGTGAAATATCAGTGCCTGTCTCAATGGGCTCGTGGCCCATGTTTCGATCCTGTGGATGATGGGAATGCAGCCAAGTTCTGGACTCTCCTGTTTATTTAATGCAGTGTGCTCTGAGCTCCAGGAGCCTGAGGTGATTTTGCTCGAGTCTCACGCCGATGGCGGCAGCACCCCGTGTTGCTGGGCCCTGTGTGCTCTCTGGGGAGGTTTTGCCTTTCAGGAGCTTTCCACTCCAGAAGTAATTTGTTTCCTTCTGTGTGCAAACCCCTGAGGAAAGCCGGGGAAGGTGGTGCAGCTCTCCCCCCTCTGCCTCCAGCACCGCTGTTCATCTGCTCAGGAATCTTTCAGCTGTCTGCAGTCAGGGCTTTGGGTGAAGAAGTGGCAAACTGAAAGTTACAGGCAAAATAAACATTTGCCATCTTGCGTGAAAGGTCTCTAATTAAGAGATGGATGCTGAAAAAAAAAGAAAAAAAAATTGACAGAGAATGGAAAAGCATGGGAAAGGCGAGAGCATAGAAAGTCCTTGGATGTTTTAATAAATGATGTATCTGAGGTTTATTTGATGTAGTTGAAACTGCCAGGATGTCTTGTATTTTCAGTACCACAACTGAAACTTATTTAGGATTTTAAAAAGAGCCTTTTTGAGGTAAGGGATTTATTAATAATTTCCTGCAAGTCCTGTCCAAAATGCTGTAGTAAATTTCTTGTGATAAAATACAGACTTTTGGAAGTACATGGAAATCCAACAGCTCCTCATGGGACTGGAGCTGGAGCAGCGTTTAAAAGTTTGGAAGTACTCTCGTGGTTCTTCCAGAAAGCTGTACCTGTCCTGTGTCAGGGTTGTCACTGGCACCTCCCTGCTCCAGCCAGTGGTCTCCCAAACTCTTAGCAGGGGCACCTCATCGTCTCGAGCTGGGCTGTCGTGCTGCTACTGCAGGAATGGCAGCGGATGCTCAGTGGTGTGCTGTCCTGGGATCTTGTTGGAGCGCTGTACATCCGTGATGTGTATCTCACTGCTTCCTGTGCCGCTGAGTGAACCAAAGAACTGTCGTTTTATGGTGGCTCTGCCCGTGGGAGACGCAGCGGTGGCTCAGGAGGAAGGAAAGCTTTCTTCAGATTTCTGAAATAGAAAAGATGCTTTCAGCAACGTTCAGCAGTCATCAAGTGTTCATGTGGTTGTATTTTTGGTTCTAGATGAGAATATGCCTTTGAAAGCATGATTTCTTTCCAAAGTCTTGTGCCAGACTTCTCTAATGAGCTGTTTCTGCTAACCCTCATCCTTCAGCTAAGTCACATTTCTGTACAATGCGGGTTGCGCCGTCTCTTTCTTGGATGGTAACTCCTCATCTGTTCCTTTTCTTTGCAGTGGGAACTCCATACTATATGTCCCCAGAAAGAATACATGAAAACGGCTATAACTTTAAATCCGATATCTGGTCTTTGGGCTGTTTGCTGTATGAAGTAAGTATCATCTTTTCCCATTTGTCTTAGCTCACGGTACAGTGAATCAGCAGTTGAGCAGGTCAAAGTTATTTTCTCTTATTTGTTCAGAAACCTTATGAGAAATTAACTCTTCGTGTTCATGGCGTGATTTGTGAGCGTGAACAAGAAGGGAATTGTGGCACGCAGCGCTGGTGCAAAGTGAATGTGCTGGGTCACGGTGGGTGCTGAGGGTATGGCACAAAGAAGCCAGTTTACTGTATTCATTCCTCCCACTGTGAGCAGAGCTGTAATTAGGGCAGCATATTCGTAGTTTCTCCTGAATACCATTTGTTCTACAAACAGAAAATTCATTTGAATGTAAGCCACTGGCTTGTTTAATTGAATTCTGACTAATTGGAATATCTTAACTCTGAGAACTTTCAATAAAGAAAAGCGGAGTTTTTACGTAATGTGAAATCACCGTTTCTGTGCCCTTGTCAGAGCTCAGCTGGGATGTTCCCCCGCTGCAGTCGTCCTGCAGACAAAGGTGGGGTGGCGGAGTGGGCTCTCCTCGATTGAACTGCACGATTTGTAACTCCTTTTCCTAAAAGCCAGCTGGTTTTCTTCACCAGTACATGCATTTTAAAAAGAAGCGCTAGGATTCTGTCACTCTGAGCTTTGTGATTTTGTTTCTAGCAGGAGTCAGAACAACATTGTATCGTTTTAAATGCATGTATCATTTCGGAATTTAAGTGAAGGTGCAAGTCAGCATTTGTGAAGTTTTATCCTGGCCCTGAGGATGAGAAATCCCTGGCATGTTGAATTGTAAAGCTACAGCTCGCGTTGGGAAATAAAGCTCTAAATGTCAGGGTCATGCTTTCCTGAGTTACTTGAAATTGTGTGAACTGATGAGATCTTGTTCCTCATTGCAATTTTGTATAACCGCACGGAATGAGAGAATAAACAGGAATGCAAACTGTTTTGCAAGTGAGCAGCTATGAAGGCAGTGGTAGTTAAGCATGTCATTCAGCTGCTTTAAAAAACTGCCTTTTGGGACGAGAGGGTATAAAGGTAAACGCTCGGATAATAGATCTCTTTCTGGCAGGAGTTCAGTGCTTGTCACTGTTATTTCCTTGTGGGAAGGATGTTTGTCTCAAAGAACAAACTGCTGTTTGTGCACAGCAGCTCCATGGGTGCTGCCTGGTGAGCCGTGCGGCTCTGTGCAGTTGGAGCAGCTCCACGGCGCCCATCGCTGCCATCTCAGCCTGCGCTGTGAGCGCGTGGGGCAGCGCTGCAAAGGTGTTTGTCAGAGGCACTTGGAGAGAAGAGGGAGCTTAACTGTGTGTTTCTGCGCCTGTCCTCAGATTCTTCTGAGCTGTAGAGAAAGAATTCAGGAGTTTGGAAGCTGAAGCAAAAGCGGCAAGCTGTAGAAAAGCTGATGTTTTCAATGGAGGATGGCTTTGTGTGTAACACTTCTGATGAGATACTGGGATGAACTTCTGATGAAAACCAGGGTCATAAAACATAGCTGTGTGTACCTGGGTCTTGTGTAGCCATTTGAAAATGAGTGCAGAGACTCTTTTAAGTGGGAGCAAGGGGAAAGAACCTGAGCTTCAACCAAGTCAGTTACTGTTTTGAAGAATTCCAGCTTTGTGTCATTTATCAGACCTCACCAGGAGTTCCCAGCACAGGGTGTTCAGCTGGGGACGTGGGCTCTGCCACAATGTGTGAGGCTTAACCCAGGCTGCCAACAGAGAAGGGCCCACGTTGGGTACAAGGCATCCCTGAGACTGAGGGCACTGCTGGGGAAGGGACTCCAGATTTATGCAGAGAGAAATATTTAGCGTTGTGCTAAGATATGTTTTTGTTGCAGGCAATATGGTCCCCTTATGGCACGGTAGTCTTAGTACTCTCGTATTTCAAGGAGCTGAGTTAATTGCGTGCTGAACAGTAGCAGTACTGTAATAACGTGAAAGATTTGGCACGCAAAGCATTTTTAAATGTACTTCCTACGTAGGTAAGCCTTTACTTTGTGAGCAGGAGCTCGAGAGCTTGAGTATTCCAAGGACTGGACGGTTCCCAATTTTGTGCTCACCAGATAAGCAGCCACTTGGCTTTTAAAACTTTTTAGATATTTGAAAATGAAAAATCAAGTTCACGTATCTCTGAAAGGGCCTCCCCCCCCCCCGCCCACTAATTTCTTGTAATGAAAATCTTTTTCCATTTGGCTTAAAAGTAAGGAAGCAGCGTTTGTTTGGTTATGAGTCACTTCTGATATTTCTTCAGATCCGTTGTGCAGATAACTGCAGGGGATGCAGTGCACAAATTGCCGTCAGAGCTGTGCGTGTCCGCTGCAATCCCTCACATAACAGTGAGGGTTTGGGCCGCGATGGCAGACAGCACCGCTTAACTTTGACATTGGTAATCGCACAGTGATCGTTATTAAATCTTGTCAATACAGCAGTAAGTCTTCATCCCTCGCTTCCTGTAGAAATCTGTCAGCAAGATCACTTCAGGGAATAAAAATAAGTTGTTAATTCCCAGAATGTAGCTGCAAGCAGTGACTTCAGTGGTTCTGGCAAGGGCATCAATTTAAACACCAACAGTTCTGCATAGGAATTTTTTTAACCAGCCATCCTGCATGGTGGTCATTTCCAATGGAGATCTTGCTGTCCTTCAGTAATTGCTCTAATCAAAATGCCAGAAGCAAGCCCAAACAAAGGCACACACATTGCTGTGCTGCTGGTTGGAGCTGTGTCAGCCAGAACGGGGGGACATCACTTCCCAGCGTAACCCCCTCTCTCTCCACTTCTGTGCAACTGATGGAGCAGTTTGCTGTCAGTCTCTAATTAGCAATTACAACTGTAACAGAAATGTGCCTTCACTTTTTTGCCCTCTATTTTGTGTGGAGGCAGTGGGCAGTGTGGCCCTGGGGCTCAGCTCCTGCCTGCCCTGCTGCTGTGCCACACTTCGTAGTTCCAAGAGCATCGTGTGGTGGCTGTTCTCCTGAAGCTCGGGGTTCGGGGTTCGTTTGGACCTCCAGACCAAGAACCCCAGTGCAGGTGATATTCTGTGCAGACATGCAGTTTCTTTCTGCCATTTCAGTGTTAGACAAGCACCTCTCTGTACTGAGCTGGAAGTTCTTTCTCACCAGTAGCCTTCAGTTGTGCTCTCCGTGCTGTGTGCTCGGTCTGTTTACATCAGACATCTGTTGTGGGTTTGGAGTCACAAATCTGGATTAATAAAATAGAATGTAAAGGGGCTGAAGACGTGGCTGATGAGGAGAAGGTTCTCTGGTTGGGCTCCCAAATCTGCCTGGGACGTTCTATCCTAAGCAGCAAATTTCCAAGAGGAGAGAGTGTTTGTTTTGAGGTCCGTTTTTAAGGCAGAGCTGCATCACTCACATTTATAAGGTTCTTTTTATTCTAGGTAGCCAAATTCAAAATTGATCCACTTATTTCTTGTAGCGGTTGATTAAAAATTTACCAGTGATAGAGAGTAAATGCATTGGCAGTTCTGAACATGGTAGTAACCAAGGAGGGCTGAAACCACAGCATTATCAGGAACAGTAGAGCTGCCCTGTCAGACCGTTCGTATCAGAGGTGTTCGTAGCTGCTGGTGTCTGACGGACTGCCCTGCAGCACAGGCATCCTATTTAATCCTATTCAAATTAAGAGAACGTTTCTTCTGCATACTTGTGGAATTGCCCACTGACAGTGTCCCACATCTGCAGTGTTTTCAGCAGAAATAACCAGTGATGGGGAAGCACGGGGAGCTCGCTGAGTGCCGAGGCCCAGGGATGCGTGCGGTGCGGGGCTTTCAGCAGCTGGGCTGCTGCATGGGCTGGTGGAGCAGCAGCGTTGTTTGCTTGCCATCAGAGAACAGAATTTGCTCTTGCAACCCGTTAGTACTGAGGCTATTGCATCTTTACCGTTTCTGAAATGCTCTCTGTGTTTTTCTCTCCAGATGGCAGCTCTTCAGAGTCCTTTCTATGGAGATAAAATGAACCTGTTTTCTCTTTGCCAAAAAATAGAGCAATGTGACTACCCGCCTCTTCCAGCTGAACATTATTCTGAGAAGGTAAACTGGGAGCATTTGTGCAGGGCAAGTGGAGGGGTGTGGGGAAGAGCCTCCCCATCCCGGCTGCAGGGGTGCAGGAGTGCAGTGCTGCCCTGCAGCTGCCCGGGGAGCTGCTGAGCCTCTGAATATCAGCGCGCTGAAGTGAGGCAGAAAGGAAGATTTCTTAATGTGCTTTCTTAACATGGAGAGGATTTTGAGACTGAAAGTCTGTTACGTTGGCAAAAACCAACAATGAACCGTGGGAAAGCCCTCTCCTTTGCCTCCCTTTGCTTAAAATAACATACCGTGAAACCATGCTTAAATTCTTGTTCCTGTAGTCTTCTGCTTGCTACAGGGAGTCGTTTTTGTTTCTTTTTATTTTTTTTAAATGGGGAGAGGAGGAAAACAGTTTAATAATAAGGTAATCATCAATAAACCAAGCTGCATAAGGGGGATTTTTGAAGTCTGGGTTCAATGTATACAACAGCGAAGGATGGAGAGCAGTAGCTGAACTGTATTTTAAGAAGCTGTGTTTAAAAAAACAAAATTGCAGCTATGCATTGCTTGCTCTGTGAGGTTGCACTTGGGCTGCACATGGTGGTTGTTTTTATGCAAGGCCTCTTGAGCTGGTTTTTTCTTGACCTTTTTTTTTCCATGCTAAACCAGCTGTTTTTCTTACTTTCTCATTCAGTCGTTGGTGTCTCCTGTTGGAAAGGAAAAGGTTAACGTAATTGTAGATGTTGTTTTATGTTTTAAACTGTAGGCTGTGCAGGGCTGAGCTGCTGGGGCTGCAGTCTGCCTGCACCACACTGAGCTTCCCAGCTCCGACCCTGGGCGCTCACAGCGTGCTGCTGCCCCGTCCTCTGGGCCGCCGCACAGTTTATGTTCATTCTCTCCTGCTAAGGAACTCTTGCAAAAAGATAATTGAAGAAGTGTTGTGGAAAAGTGGATTATTTTTTCCCAAGCTGCTGTAGCAGCACGTCCCGGCTCTGTGCATTCACGTTTGCCGTGCTGCTGTAGTGTGCAGCTCAGGATCTGCCTGCTGGCAGCAAGAATTAGTGTAAGTTGACAGATGTGTTTCCTGTCTTTACAATTACTGTCTGTTTGCTTCCCTCTGGCAGTGCTAAAGAGTGTGTGTAGTGTAGTGATACAATCCGGGGTGAGAAGGATGGTTTAAAGCTCAAAGGCGCCAGGTCCCAGAGAACCAGACTCCAGATGGTGTTCATGCACTATTAACAGAATGCCTGACGAAGTCTGAGAGGGCTGTGCCTTTGGCTGTAGCTCTATGAGCTGCTGCTGCCTACATGAACCACAAAGAGCTCTGATTTCCTGAGTCTTGAACATGTCTCTGCCATGAACGCTGTTTGTTTTTTGCCGGTTTTAAAGGTTAGATTTTCAGATGCTTCTTGAGTACGGAACTGAAGGAGAGGTGGGTTGGTGTCTTCCAGCAGCTGAGCAGGGTGAGCCATTGGGTGGGAGCCCTCGTGCTGCAGGGCTCGGAAAAAAGCGTGGCAGCGCCTTCCTGCAGCAAAGTTGCACCAGCAGGAGTCAGTGCTGCCAGGAGGTTGGCTGCTCCCATGTGGACGTGTTCATTTTCCTGAGGCTGATGGGGCAGATTCTCTGGGCCACTCCAGTATTGCCACTGGTGCAGGATTGGGAGTGGTGAGGGGCAGCTGCCTCTCCATGCTCTTCCCGGGGCAGAGATGAGCATCAGCCAAATGAAGCTAGCAGAGTGCTTGGTGACGTGCCCCCAAACAAAGCCCTGCTGCAGGGGAGCTGCTGACCCTCGGGATGCTTTGCTTGCAGCACTGTTGTGAATGAACGGGACGAAGCATTAATTGAGGAATGCCCGCCTTTCAGTGATGGCCTCCTGGCTGTGGCCTTTTCTCCAGTCTGGATCTCATGATGGTCTGGAGGAGCTGAGACTGATTGGTTTTGTGTCTCAGAAACAAATGCGCTGGTAATTGTTGGCACCAGTTGGGGCTGCACGTCAAGGTCGGGTCTGGCAGTTCCTGCTGGGACGGCTTCAGGCCCGCGGCGACCCAGCGCTCGGGAGGCAGAGCTGTGGCCTCATTTGGGTACATTCAGTAATGCAGCTGAACTGTGTGCTTGATAGCTGTAGGGTCATGCTTTTAATTACCATTAAAATAATTGGCACTGTGGCTACTGAGAGGATGTGAGAAGATCAGAGGCTCAAGGCTGTTTCTCCCTATGCCTCGGGGGTACGAGCAGCTTTCAGTGTCTGTATAATTAAAAGCTACAATCTTTCATGTGCACAATAAAGAGGGTAGGGAGGTGGGGGGTACTTCAGCCCTTCTGCATTTTATTTATTAAACATAATCAATGACCAGTCTCTCCTTCACAGAGGTTCTCTAGGAAACACCGGGGTCTGACAGCCGCACTCGGGCATCCTGTGTCTTAAGATGTGTGTGCAGATTAACTGTGATCCTTCCTCAGAGGTGGGGTGCAGCATCAGCCTCAACAGCTGCACCATGAGCTCCCTGCTCCCACCTGGGGGAGCCCCACACCCGCTGCCAGTAAGGAACAAGCTGATCCATTTCTGTTCCAATGTCTTTCTGTCTTTCAGCTCCGGGAGCTGGTCAGCATGTGCATATATCCTGATCCAGATCAAAGACCCGACATTGGTTACGTGCACCAAATAGCGAAACAAATGCACGTTTGGACCTCCAGCACCTGAACCATCTGCAGACACTCTCAAAAGCCAGCACAGCTTAGTCTTACTTGAATTTTTTTTCTCAGATGAAACCGACTGGTGCCTAGTCAGCAAGCGAGGGGAGCACTCGTAGCAGGATGCTCCATTATTTCTGCAGGTTATTTGACAAGGACTCTTACAAGGTGGTCATGCTTTAAAGTGAAGATTCTGTGAGGTATTGCAAGTGATTTTTTTTTTTAAGCCAATAAGATGTTACAGGTGTAGATCATTTAAGGGTCTTTTCTTAAACTGTCGTGTGTAATCTAGGATAGATGATATTAACCGGGGTGTCAGCGTTGGGCACTCCTCCTCTATCTTAACTGTAATGTGAAATATTGAAATAATTCCTTCAGTGAAATCACTTTATACTAATGTAAGAATTACAGTAGGTTTTGTGTCGTTTGTATAACTGCTACTTCGCCTCTTCTGCAAATGGTTTATAGCAAATTTCAGTTTTTACTTTGTGTATTTTAAAGCAGCCATTTATGTATTTTTATTAATTCCCTCCTTCAGATTTAGAATGGGGAGCGGTTTGGGGGGTGGGAGGGGGTAAAAATGCATTTATTTCATGACTTTTTTTTTTTTTTTTTTTTAACTGAAAACTTAGAGTCTTTTGCTGATGCATTTAGCTGTTAACTCAGCCACTGAACTGAATTCAGTGTACAGCTGGGGAAGAAAACCCACAAATCCTGTGCAAACCACTCCACAGAAACGTGCTTCAGCAGGGCCTTTGTGAGCACCTGACTGTCACGACTTGAGACTGCAGGTTGCTATAAAAGCAGTGTTTCTCTGCCCCAGCTGGATTTTTGGGAAGATGCTTGTACACGTGCAGTAGTGTGTTAGGTACCAGTAGGCAGAACTTTACACAAAGCAGTGTTTGAAACTCTTTGAGACATACAGAAACCAAGTCAGTCCAACGCTCTGCGTGGCCAATTCCACACCAGGATCAGCCCCGTCTACTTAACTGTGAAAGCTGATTTAGAATGTGAATTTTTATAAAAATCTCAAGCTGATTAGAGGGGGTCATCTTCTTAAATTAAAACTTTAAACCAACTAAATTCATTCATTGAATCAATGATTTGTTTCGTTACTGCCGATGGAAAACATTGCCTGCTTCAGGAGCAGCCCTGGGCAGTGTTTGCAGCGCGAGCCGGGGAGCAGAGCAGCTGCTGCAGTGTGGGAGCAGCTCTGCTGCGCTGATGCTGAGCTGCAGGCTGGGTGCTGCAGTCCCAGTGCAGCCTCTGCCTCTTTTGGTTTTCTTCAAGAAATGAATGCAAGCCTGAACTTTTTTTTTTTTCAGTAAGATTAGGGTTAGAGGGTTATTTACTCATATATGCTTTTAGTGGATTTTTTAACTTGATTTTTTCTACTTAAAGGAAAATTGCAGTGCCATCTTCAACTACTTTCCACCAAATTTTGCATATTTTTATAGGGTAGCAAGGAGAACTACTAATTGCTGTGAACTATGTTGGTATCATTAATGCAAGGTGCCATTTTATCGTGGCTTCTTAGCAGGAAGCTGAGTCTGCTGCTCTCCTGAGAGCCTGAGGAAATTCAAATCAGCACGAGAATGGAGGAGAGGCAGCACGTTGCTTCCCACATTCCCATGCCAACTTGTTTAATTTATAGCCATCTTCTTTAGCAGTTCTTAGGCATAAGTCTTCAGACTGTCACCTTTACACTGCAGGTTTCCTTTAAGCCATGGCAGTGGGCCGGGCCGGCTGTGCTGTGCTGCTGGTAGTGGAGGTGGACCAGCAGAGGGGCACAGCTCAAGCTGCAGTGCCTCGAGCGCTCCGCTGTCGTGCTAGATAAAATTTATTAGTGCCTATAAGTAAATGTATTTCAAAAGGTAATTTTTTTTGCAATTGTGCATTTTTAGATAAATAAAAAAAAATGATTTACAAAATAAACACCTTTGTTTAAAAAAGAAAAAAAGGTTCAGTATTAAAGGGGAGAACATTAAAGCATCGCTGCAAACAGGTGTGTGAGGTTTGCTAACAGCTTGGTGGCTGTGCAGGTTCTGGGTGGACGGCAGCTGCCAGCACTGGTCCTGATGGAAACCTCACCAGGGAACAGCGCAGCTGCAGGCTGCTGGGACGGAGGGCTGCACCACACAACCTTCTGAGGCTGAACGTAGCCTCAGCCCAACCCTTCTTAGGATGTAAATGTAAAACACGAAATGAGTTTATCTCAAATAGGAGAACGAGCTCAGGGTTCTGGGATGCGGCCAAGTGGAAATTTGCAGAAAACTTCAGGTAAGTAAAAGATGGTTAAGGCTTCAGTTGTGTTTTTTTTATAGTACTTAGAACATTTTATGTGAGGTGGAGGCCGGATCTGCTCAGTAGCTTGTCCCCATCTACAGAAAACAGGGAAGAAGGGATGTAAACATCACAATACTGCTCTTAATACTCCGTGATAATTAAAGTAGGAGCAGTTCTGCACGAGCCCCATGTTTGTAACAGATAAGAATAGAAAAGCAGTAAAAGAAATGAGCACCCCACAAAACACTGGTGAAGAGAATGGTCTGACCCCTCTTTATTTATTCTGTGTGAGTCGCATGTTTCTCTCCAGGCAGGAAGGCTTCCCAAAGTGAAACACACCTCGTGTGTGTCCTCAGTGACACAGCAGCTGCACGTGATGCTCAGGAAGTATCCATGGTTTGTACAGTTTCATCCACCACCTCAATTTCCAGGTGTGCTACGTTCTCTGTGAGAACAGCAGTAGTTCCTCTCTCACACTTGTATCTGCCATACCTGGTAAATGAAAGCAGGAGGGTTAATCTGGGAGATGGTAATGCCTAGGAAAACTCATCTGAAAGGCCAGAACTGATTAGCTGGTCATGGTATGGAAGTTTCTTGCAGTAGTCTAAAGCGAGTGAGGCACAGTGGTTGCTGCAAAATCTAAACTGCTGGCAACAACTGCCTCAGCTAACCTAGCATTTCTAAGACTTGCATCATTAAAGAAATAAGCTGGATTTCATTATTGGACTGGCTGTTCCTTGCTCAAAGAAAAAGCATATTTAATTCTTTTCAGCTCTAGATTGATTTTACTAATGTATTAACTTTGGGTTTCTGTGCAAACACAGCATTAAACACAAAGCCAGCCTGCAACCAAGGCACGTTTCAGGAATGTTGCTGCATCTGACTTAGCATTGCAAGGCACAGCGAAGCCGTATCTGGCTGTGAAGGTGTAACACACTCTCCTGGCAGCCAGGAGTGGTAAGCCTCTGCTCAGCCCCAGATGTGAAACTTCACTCTCAAACTGCCTGAAATTCCAAAGGCAGTTTCTCAACACAGTGGAGTTGACAGGCAATTAATTTCTTTCACTTACCTGTAGATGCCACTAAGCCTCTACTCACCTGCCAACTGCAGCCACTAATTTTATTTTCTTCATTAGCTGAAGTTCAGCACACCCATGGAGCGTCTGCTGACTGCCCAAATTCAGCATTATGGGAAACAGGAACTGCTGGGAGCAGCCTTGGATAATGCACAGTTCAGAAATACCAACCTTTCGCCTTTTCTGTTGGCCACGTCATACGGACGGATGAAATCCAACTTGTTCTTGCTTATAACACAGATATCTATGTTACTGCCAGAGCCCAGATCATTGTATATGCCAGCTGCAATGGCATCCCTCACAAGCTGTTTGGCTTCTTCTTCCTGGACAAGTTAAGAAAGCTGTCATTGCACAAGTGTTGGCATTTCTCAGAAATGTTTGTCCATGTGACAGTGGAAGCTGTGAGCTCTCACAACAGTAAATGAGCTAAGCACTACAGAGCTGAACAACAGCACACTGAGCAGTGGGCTGCCTTCCTCCTGCTCACCACCCACCTCTTTCCCCCTTTACAACAGACACTTCCAATTTAGTAAAGACAGTCAAGGAAACAGGGTTTTTGTCTCAATTAATGGAGAAATTAAACGTGTGGGTTTTATCATCAGGGCTTCTGCACACATGTACAGGTTCCCTGTTGTGCCCCCTGTCACAGCTGCACACAAGGTAAAGCCCCATACAGTTCAGTTACTGCCTTCCCCAGGTAGGGACAACTCGATCCTTTGCAGTACTAAAATTACTTACATGATTTTGGAATATAGCACGGTTTGCACAATACATTCTGCTCACCTTAACAGTAACTGTGCTGCAGGCAGCCTAGCTCCAGACTGAACTGCAGCCAGTAGTTCTAATTCCAGTCCTGAACACAAGTGCAGTGAATTTAGAGGCAGGTGCTGACTGAACCACACACAAAAGCTCCAAGATTCCCATTCTAACAGGTTTGTATCAGCTGCTTTCTTGTAAAAGTGCAACCACACAGCAGCTGAAATGCATTCTGGTGGGTTACCATTCTTGGTTTTCACGGTTTAGGAGCTGTCTACGTAGTCTGAAACAGGACAGCACGTCCTGTTAGACAAACAGTCACATCCAGGTTAATGTCTTTTACAGAGAAGTATTTCAGAAACATCAAAACTGAGTTACAGTGTTGCAGAAGAGCTGTGGTCACTCTCCTGTCCCCAAAGGCCTCAGCCAAGTTCTAATGCTCCCCATAAGCTCTTTCCTGGCCCAGGCTGTTCCAGCTGCACTGGCTCCCTCTACAGCTCCCAAGGAGGGCTTTTCATTTCAAAAGCAACTTGCTGAAAGTCACAGGTCAGATGCAGCAGTATTTGAAATCGCCTGACAGCGCTATTACACCCTTAATTTTACACTATAAGCGATGACTGCGAGCACAGGGGAATGCTGCAAAACTACCTTCCTATGGCATCTATTCAGCTGCCACAAAAGTGCTGTGCAGCCACACGAAGGCAGCCCACCCCATCAGAGCACCAGCAGCTCGGTGCCCAGCAGCAGCCCAGGGCATGGGGCTGGGGGCTCAGGGCCTGGCTGTGCCTCCATCCCGTGCTGCAGCCCCACTCCCCTCAGCAGCTCCTGAGCACCAGAACACAGCACACTCACTGCCTCCAGCGCAGCTTCTCTCCTGCACACATAAGGGACACGCTGGCAGGCCACATGCAGACATGGCAGCAGCGAGGCTGAATGCAGCCCACGAGCACGGAGCTCTGCTCCCAGCTTTATCCCATCACCTCCCACCTAACCCTAACCCACCATCCCAGTCATCATCCGCCCTCAGCGCAGAGCAGCACAGCAGCTGCCCCCACTCACCTTGACCAACCCAGCTCCTCCATCTGCCTCGTGTTAAAGGCCTCAGCTCCGTGCACAGAGCAGCAGTGTCAGGGCACCGAGCCACAGGGCGCCCAGCAGCAGCACCCGGCTCAGCCTCAGCACCAAGCACTGCCAGCACATACCCACATTCTGTACCGGCTGCTATGCAAGAATGTTAATAGCAGCAGTGCTCCTCTGACAGCTTAATTAAGGTACTGGCTGGCAGTGAGGCTTCTCTGCAAAGCTACAGAAATAGCATCCATTTCTACCAGCCCTGCTCTTCAAACACCAACAACCTCCACCACCAGACTGCACTTCCAGCCGAGACAACCAGCCATGCTGGAGAAGCTGCTCCTGCAGGACAGCTCTGTGCACAACGCCGTCCTGCAGCCGCAGAGCTGCTCAGTGCTTTGGTGCCACAGCACAGGCACACGCAGCAAAGAGCTCCATGCGGCGAGGTGGCTGCAAATTCATTTTTAAAATGAACCCATGGCAGAGCCAAAATTACTCTGTCCCATTCTACGAGCTTAGTGTAAGAGAAGCACCACAGCAAAAGCACAGCACAGGAAAAGCACAGCAGGCTGGTGGGTGCTTCGTCCCCCTTGAATTCAATCTTTTCTTAGAGCAACGTGAAAATCTTGCAGTGTCATCTCGCCACATTTTTTTCTCCTTTTTAGAACGTGCTGTCAGCCTGCTGCTATCAAAATAGTTCCAAAGCTGCAGTCGCCACAGCTCAGCTGTCCCCTCACTGCAGCCCTGCTGCGCTGCGGAGCACAGCCCAAAATGTCACCTCAGCTCTTTGATCTGATGGAGTGCTGCCCAGCTCGTGAACCCAGAGTAATTTTAGTTATAGAAAACCCTGCCACAGAGCTGTTTGCTTTTCCTCCCCTTTCCATAATTTAGAAAGATGACCAGAATAGCCACGAGAGGAAAAAAATAAAATAACAAATTCTTGATAGAGACCCTGCATACGAAGTTCCAGCAAAGACTGCTGCTTTACAGTCTGGAAATGGGGGGTTCTTGGAAAAAGTGCTGACACAGTCCTGAGGACGGGGACAGAAGGAGTCACTGTAATAATTAATCTTAAAAAACCCTAAAAGTTCAGAGTATATAAAAGGAGCACTTCCTACTTTACGGCTGCAAAGACCAAGCTAACTGGGAATATCATTCTCTCGGGTCCACGCTGCTTCTTAAATGAGATTACAGCAAGAGTGATGTAGTGCAGCACCAGCCAGCGGTGACGAGCAGCGCTTTATAGAGCTATCTGTTTGTCTCCATCACTGCATCACACAATGTGTCCCAGGACTCCAATGTGCAGCTCCATTTACCACTCCATGACAAACGGGCAGCACTTGTAAAAGGCGCAAAGAGGTCCAGATCAGCCCTGTAATGGTCAGCACAGATGCAGCGCAGTACTTGAGGGGGAAACGCAGACCCCAAGTTCATTAAACTGACCAGTAATGGATCTTTCAAAGCGTGTCTCAGGAATAGCACAGTAAAGGCTAAAATAAATAACTCAGCGTGGAGGGCCAATCTGAAACGGTGTTTGATAAATTATTTATAACACAGACAATTGTCTGCATTTAATATTGGAGCTACTGGTAGCATCTTTAAAAGATGATTTATGTGTTGTAATGCCATTAAGCTTTATATGGGCCCACTGCTAGCTATAAAGTCTGCTGAGATTTAGAGAATGAGTTTTAAACTGTCACTGCAGCATCATAGTACATAGAGGCTGTATTAAATCTTTACTTTAAACCTGTTATCTGGAGAGTTGCATTTTGTAGACGCTCAGAACTGATGGATTGCCTCTCCACTGCTGCCACGGCACAAGTCCCAAACAGCACCAATAAGGAACTTTTACACATTACTCTTGTATATGACTTGAATCAAGTTTCTCCTCTCACTTAAGCAATTTCCAGATTTCAAGTACTACTGGAACAGACTTTTCCACAGCAGATGTGGATATTTCTACCTCGCGTTACTGCAGCCTGTGCCAGCAGCTCTGACACAAGTTAATCACTGCCTACAGCAGTGAAGGGAACGGCTGCACTGCTTCAGCAGCAGCACTTCTATAACTTCACAAGTCAAACACGACATCTTTTCCAGATTTAAAACCATAGAAAGCTTTTTTTTTTTTTTAATTTTTACCAAAAACAAATGATGGTCGTGGTGATATGGATAATGATACTGGTGACCTTCTGCAGGTCACCAGTATCCTCTGGGTATCCAATAGGCTGTGCTGCTCTCCAGCACTAAGCCTCATCAAGAATCTGAAATATCAGTACACAGTGAGTATCATAGGGTGCAAGAAAAGCCATTATAAAAACTGACTTTTACAGCAGAATGAAATTTGTTGGAATTCTGTCACTCATCCTACTTACAGGAAGAGGCCCTCGGGCTGGCAGGCCGGAAGGGGAAGAAATCAGAAGCTTTGGAAGGACTGAGATAGTTAAAAATAAATACACAAATAAAAAAATCTGTAGAGAAGTGGTGGGAATTGGAGGGCAGGAATTGGAGGCTGGGAACGCGATACCTCTTGAAGGACATAAGCACCTACAGAAGCATAATTAGAGTTCGGAAGAGTAATCGGCAGGCTGCAGCATGTGAGAGGATGTGCAAGTCTGTCTGGAGGGAGGAACTGTGGTAGAGATCAATACATAACTGGAAGCGATGCTAAAATCTGTGCTAACTCCAAAGAGGGAACAGAACTGACAAGAAAAGCACTTTGCTTTCTCACTTGTAAGGAAACACCCAAAGAGCCCACTGAGCGAGAACAGATTTGTTCTGAGCTGGAACGGCTGCGTCCCTTCAGCCATGCAGGTTTCACAAACCTTCCCCACAAAGCAGGTGCCAAGCAGCACCTCCTAAGCAGATGAACTATAAACTTTGTTTCATGAACGTGTTTTGTACAAGCAGACAACCAAAACAGCTTGCTTTCCCTCCATCTCCAACAGTGAACACGCTCTGGAAGCGGCCCGTCCTTCCAGCTGCTCCCTACTCCTTCCCCACCATCTTTCATTGATTCTCTGGAAAGCCACAAAGTAAGGCTGAGGTACTGCGGAAAGCAGAATCTGTAAAGAAAGATGTGCCTTCAAATATCATCCATAGGAGTATTCAGGACTATGAGCAGCTGTTAAAGACCAGGAAGCTGCCCCAGAAGCGGCCGCACCGCTGCAGGCTCTGCTGAGCAGCAGCCATGGGTTGGCTGCCCTGCACCGCAGCTGACGTGCTTTGCTGTGAGAAACGCAGGTATGTTTTACAGAAAATGTTTGTCTTCCTAAACGTTCTTGTAAGAACTTTTCCAATAAAATAAACCAAAGTCCTTCATTACGATTCTCAGTAACTCCGTTTTTTCCTGCTCCATCGCTACGGCCGCCTGCACGCACCGACTCCTCGCAGCTCCTCCTCCCCTGCACTGCACAGCACATCACCACAATAAACCACGTTAATATTTCATACCAGTGTGAAATATGCTGGAGTATCAATTCAACATCTGCTGTCTTTAGGGTACTGGCATCCCGCAGAGACACTTTCAATTTGTAATTGAGTTCTATACTGAATTAATCAGCAGTTTATCTTTTTTAGTAAAATAATGTCTTCCCCACTAACCTGGATTTACATTAACAATTTATGCCAAATTACCTGCCAAGGCAAAAAACGTATATGACTGGGAACTACTGTTTGGTAGCACCGGTTCCTGTATTTCATTCCTTACATGGAGATGTGCACAACGTCTGCGGACAGAATTAAATCACCAGCTCTTCTCACAGCCGCAGGATTTCTTCTAATGCTATTTCCAGACTCTGAAGTGAGAACTAATAGGAAAACACATGTAATCTATCGCCTGTACTCGGCAGAAGCTCCTGGTGTCCAGGAGGGCGGTGCTCAGAACAAAACAAATTTGCCCCGCAGTAACGGAGCAGTAAATCCCACAGGCTGTGCTGCTGCAGGCTGTGCCATGGGCTGCTCCACTGCCCTGCCCTGCAGCACCAAAGCCGCCCTCGAGAGCAGCAAGGCCATGCAGCCTCCTGCCAGCACAGGGCAGCACCCCTCACCTCCCTTCCTTCCAGGCTGTCCTCACTGCGCGAGCGGCTCCGCAATACCCAAAATATCATCCAGAGCACTTGGAGCCATTGGGCTCCGGCTCTGCAGCTGTGCGAGAGACACAGAGCCCAGCAATTTAAGGTAGAATGCCTGCTCCTGAGAAACGCATCCAAAATAATGACCTGTCCTGCAGCCTCCCCCAGCACTGAAATGATCTCCAAACATGGAGCCCTGTGTCTGACTTGCTTATCTACACTACTGTGCACAAAGTTTAAGAATTACTTTGCAGAGGTGAAGCAACGGCTGCCCCTGGTCATGCAGCAAGGCCCCATTTAAACCAAGGCAAGATGTGCCTGTAAATGGAGAAGCAGAGGTACATGCTCTGGTGCTCTGCTGGTACCAGATGGATCCCATCTGATTTCTGCACAGAAACTGTACTTTGATATACTCAAAAGGAACACCTCAAAACACATCTCCAGTGACTTCAGCCATTTCAAAGCCTGCCCAGCTATGAAGTGGTACAGAATGTTTTAAATCCAACAGTCCTACAACAGCAATCAATCAGCGCAAGGCGCAATGCCATGAGAGTGAGAACAGAACCAACGTCTGACACACCATGCAGAAACTGAGTGTACAGTAATTTTAACCCATGAAACAGAACAGCACAGAAAGCCTTTGCTTCCCATCTGACTGCAGTAACCCTGATGTTTATGCACAGAAATCCAGGTCTCCCAAGGAGAAAGTAACACAGGTACACATGGACAGCAACAAACCCCATCCCAGCGAGCTCCGTCAGCACAAGGCAGCGGAGATGTGCTGCCAATCATCTCCATTACTGTCACTGCTAATGGAATACGCAGTATTTATGTGCTCTATATATCTAAGTAATTATTTTTGTTCACAGAATCAGGTTTTTTTCCCCCCATTTCCTTAATCTCCGTGTTTCACACCAATACAGATTCAAGTATCCCAGGCAGGCTCTCCAGCTTACCTCCCAGAGCCTGGCTTGATCCCTATTGTCTGCTGCCCGAGTTCAACCAACAAACCTCCCAGCAAGCGGTCACCTTCCAGAGTCATTAAAGCTGGTGGTGTCAGCTGGTGGGATTAGCCTGCAGCCCGCACACCTGAGCCCTGTGGTGGGACACAGGCATTCTGATCACCATCACTAATGAATACAGCATTCATATGCAGCTTGTCATTGCTCTTGAGCCTTGAATCACACAGATGCAGCCTAAATAAGACTGATGAGACAACTATTGTTGGAGATCAGAGAGTTCTGACAGTTTCCAAAAATAGCTCAGTGTTATTGCCAGTAGTTAATAAACGAAAATAATGCCACCCTACCAAGGAGCAGTAGGAAATACAACAGAACGGTTTGTGTGTCACCTGTTCAACAACAGAAGAAAATGACACATTCTTATAAAATTCTGTGCTATGTCTGATGCTTATTTCTGTAAAATAAATATGTGATATGTGGTCAACGTGGTGAAAGTGGCATTTCTGCAGCCTTCCCTTTGGTACAACACAGGCTTTTGGTGCAGAGCCTGGAGGAAGGCGTCCTTTACATCACAGCTGTCATGGGGACACAGCACTGGCCTCACGTCTCTCAATGACAGCAGCCATGCCAGGAACAAAGCTGCACTAGGAGAGCCGGGCCTAAGCACTGGACTTCCAGCCCTCTTTCCCCCTGCAATTTCCTTGTGAGCACACCTATTCTGACAGCCACAGCTGCTACCTCTGACCGCTCACTGCTTCTCCCACAGAGGGCTACCCAAATCTGCCAGTTGACCTGCTCCTAAGGCTGCACTCCAACCTGTGTTTGTCAAAACCAAACAAGTTAGCAAAGGCAGATCCAATCTGCTAGCAGGTGAAGGAGCACAGCTCCACTCCGAGGGCAGGCTGCAGAAGATGGACGCTTTTTCGGCAGCACAAGTGCAACAGCCGAGCTGCAGCAGCACAACCACCCCATTAAATCTCTTCCTGCCCCTCCAGAGGCTTCTGGTTTTTACTCATCACCTCTTAATGCCACACTAAAAAAAATGGTATCTTAAATGACTAAATATAATCTCGTATCTTCGCAGCAATCTGCCTTAGTTACAATTACAAATATCTACCAGGCTCCAACTCTGTCCATTTTCCCCACCTCTTTTGTGCCCCTGAACTCATCACATCAAGGTGTAACTCCTTGTTCTGCAACAGCACTATTTTCCATGGCTTCTTCTCCCTCTCTTCCTTTTAGATCCCCTTCTTATTGACCTGGCTGTTTTGCTGAAATGCAGCCAAGGCAGGCAGCAGAGCCTGCTCCACACGGACTCATCCATGGTGACACAGAGCTGCACGACATCGAGGTATTCTTCTACAGACAAAAACTTCTCCTTCCCAAAAAAGTCAAAATACCAGGATAAAATACACAGTGCCCCCCAGTTTCCCCAGAAATTCAACAACCACAATGTAGACAAAGCCTGAATTCTAGCATTTACCACAGCAGACCGAGTTTTCCCCTGGATCACGATGGCTGCCATATCTCCTCACTGCTGTTCAGCACCGGAAGGCATGAATGCATTTGCAAATTCTGACTGAGGTTTAAAAACCATGTGGCCACTCTCCTGAAAGAAAAATTGGCTGCAATGGAAGATCTGAGCTCAAACCACTCTATTAGAAGCGCTGTTCTTCCACTTATGTTTTTTAAAGCAGACCTATAGCTGCCCACATGACAGATTAATATTGTTCCACAGTAGTTAGGTGCTTGGCATTACATTTTTGAAGCATCTACAGGCCTTCAGGGCTGAAAGTGTTCACATCTTCAGCAATCTATAATGGTTCCTCTAGAGGCCAGCACTTGCTTCATAATGAAACATGCCTCCATAAATCAGACTGCAGAAGTGGCACTTGTGTACGTCACCATCCATCTTAGCAGTTTCTCTGAAGGATGTTGGGTAAAGATCATCTCCCGGCACTGCAACCAGGGAAAGGACCATCACAGCTGGCACTGATAAAGCGTGTGCTGCTTAAATCTGAAGACACACTAAGTCTGTGGAAAAAAACACATCCTGCTGGTGTTAGCATGCCTCAGGCAGTGGTAGAAGCTTCAGCAACTCATCTTCAAAAGGCAGAGAGCCAGGGCTCTAGAAACCTGCAAAAATTGGCTAAGCCTGCAGTCTTTTTTTTTTTTTTTTTCTTCTTTTTTTCCCCCTTTTCTTTAAGTTGAGAATCTTCAAAGTCTATGATTCTAACTGTAGGGCACAGCAGCTGCCACTGCAGATTTGATCCTCTCAGCTTTTGGCAGCTCTCAACTTGAAATTCTAGCAAAAGAATTTTTCAAGTTGCTATTATTGCCTGTCACGGATTTATAAATATTGTGCACTATCTGCTGTGGCACGGCTCTCATGGGACACCAGTGCATGCCAAAAGCATAACAGAATGAAAAACAGTTCCTATTCTTCAAATAAATGCTAATTTTTTTTAACTGCGCTCACACGATGTGTTTGGTGATCAGCTTCAATAGTACAGAATATATATCAGAGGGAAAAAAGCTGATTGTCTTTTCCAGTAGTATTCAGCTGCTACTTTCATTAAGCTTGTTTAATTACATTCCAGATGCTAATTTGCAAGTCGATACCAGAGGGTGCAGGACAGTTTGCCTTTGAATCATGTTTCTGTGATGTGATGGTCTTGCAGCACCACTCCCCTCCAGTAGCCTTAGCAAGATATTCTGACAATTAGCACACAAGAAAGCAGCATTGATCTCGGCAGCAAAATATCCATCCACTGCATTAAATTAATCCGCAGGAATTTGAACTTCATCATCGCCATTTCACAGCAAATTTTCTATAGAATACACAACGTCCTTCAGATTTAATTCCAACTGAAATACCACGCTATTTGGACACGTTACTGGAAAAATACATTTGGCACAAAAAGGTGAATATTTTAAGATGGCAGCCACCACACGAAGAGACGCTGAAGAACAGGGCTGGACTCGAGCACCTGAAACTCCACTGGTGTGGATGTTCAGATGGTTGCCCTGTTATCAGACAAAGAGCGTCGGATGAAGACAAAGGAAGGGTTAAGGTGCTCTCAGAGATCTCAATATCTGCCTCAAATTGGTGCGCTGCGTTTCTACACGCCTGTTTCAGCAGTATCTGTTGCCATTTATGGTTGCGTATGAAGGCAATTTAATTAGGATGACCTTTCTAAGTAGGAAAAGTTGGAAATTTACCAATTTTTGGTGCCTTTTTTGGTTGCTCTTACACAAAGAAGGACTTAAAATACAAGCTCGAGAACTAGCTGAGAATGAGGTAAGATTTTCAGTTCCATCACACAGCCCTCTGACATTTGTGTCCCTGAAAGGGGACTATTATGCTGTAGCTGTTGATTCCAAGGATTTGTATCCCTGCTTTCAGTATGAATAGCACACAAGTGCCAAGTGCGCAGTCACACAAGAGGCTGGAAAAGAGGCTGTGCCATTCTCCCAGCAGTAGAAAGGGAAAAAAGAAGAGCAGGAAATCTACACCCAGCGGTTCCTTCTGTCAGGCACCTCCTGCAGTGCTGCAGAAGATACTGAGTGCCTACTTAAAGATTACCATTTTTTGGACAGCATTTATAAATATCCTCAAGGCCAGAAGTCTCTTCAGATCCTACCCAAGATACTGAGGCAACACAAACACGTTACTGCGCTTCGGTAGTCGTGAGCCCCTACAGCTATATGGGACAAACAGCACAGGGCCACATCTGGGAAGCACCAAACAACTGCTCACTACTGAATGCTCAGCAGTTCTGCTACTGGAAGACTGCCCAACCAACCTGAACATCTTTCAGGTTTGATCCATATCATCAGCAACAACACAACTCACAACCTTGCAAGTCTCCCACTGATCAGTTCTTAGGTAGACTGGAAAAGTAAGAAAGCAGCTGCTAGTTCAGAACCCAATCAACCCAAAATCCAATGACTTTCCTAAACCACTTCAACACTTTGTTGGTTTGCAATCATGTTGTGTTTTTTATTTTTTAAAGATTAAGAGTTGCATAAAATAAAAAGATAAAAAATAAAAAGAGATGGACTGATGGCCAACGGAAAAACAGCAAAACTGACTATGCTAAGGTTGTTAAATTCCTGAAGTTTTTCATTACATTAAAATCACACGAGCTTTTCCATACATACATCTGAAAGAAATTATTCATTTCTTAAAATCCACCTCATCCTTAAATTTTTTACAGCTCTGCAGTAAGCTGACATCAATACATTAAAGTGCTAAAGCAGACTGAACTTCTTTTCTACAGCCTCAAACCTCTTCAAATCTTAACACCAAGTATTACTCAGAAAGAAACACTTGTTTTAATAACATCTCTTACCTCCATGTCCGGTTTGTACTTATCTTCAAAAACAGCCATAGCTGCCAGTGAGCCAGAACCTGCAGCAACACAATTGGGACATTTATTTAGGCACTAATACATTGAGATACTGTATGTAGACACAGGAGTTTGGTTCTCTGCATTTATTTGGCAGGTTTTAAAGGAAAAGCTGACAAAAGCAGCACATGTAGGCAAAGCCTACCTGCGCACCGACCTGCTGCAGCCCAACCAACCTCCACTGCTCCCAGCACACACAGCACACAGCCCAGCACGGCCCCATGGCTCCTGCCCAGCTCTGCTCCCATCGCTCCGTGCCGTTTTACTTTCAGCTCTGGCAGACCAGATGGCAGAGATGAGAACACGAGTTCTGCTGTTGTCCAGCAGCACTGCAGGCACAGAACCACAGCAGAGCCCGGCTGCACCCCCAGCACTCTTACACCCACAAACTGACACAGCAGAACGCTGCCATTTGGAACCGCAGACCGGCTTTGTTCAGAACCTTCGGGAAGAGCTCTCATCTGTCTGCAGCCCTGACCATATTTCAGAGCGCTACTTTTGGGGAGCGAACAAAGTTACCTGCCATTTTTTACTCCAATTAGAAGATTTTTTGGCATTTATTACTTTTTAACTTGTTTTGCATACTGCTATCTGTTTAGCTGGGTCACAGAGAAAGCCGTATTTTCTATTTAAAATGATTTGTGTATATCGCTTGACCACCTCAATGGTTTAGTGAAAGAAAAAGGCAGCGATTAAACAGTTTCAAATGAGGTGTCCTGCTGATTTTATCAAGTCTGCTGAATGTATAATGAAAAAGGAGAAGCTGACAGCGACACTGTTGAGAAAATACAGACTACCTTATCTGAACCATTTAAGGAGGCCCAATTATAGATCAAATTTAAAGGGTAGAAACAGCAGATTTACAGACACAAATCAATGAACATGGTAATCCCAATGAATATGACAGATATTCCTGTTACAGAATATTGCTGTGGTTGAGGATCATTACCTTTACAGTACCAAATACATCACATCTAAAAGCAGTAGGACGCTCTAAGTGTGTACTTGTATTACAGGCAATGACTATTCATTCACACCTCGGAGCAATACGTGACTCCTTTTTCTAAATGCTGAAGCTGGGAATAAAAAGGATTTTTAAGCAGGTAATAGCAGAAATGAACTGCTTATAAAAACAGCTGATATCACAGAACAAACCGCCAAATAAAAGGGCTGCGCTGATCCCTGCAACAAGGGCAGAACGAGGTGCGTTCCAGAACAAACACGGCACTTCAAACACGATTCCTTTTGCAGAATAATGCAGGAGCATCTCTAACAAAAGGGGAAAAGGGTTCTGAGACCAGATCTCAATTTTAAGACCATGCTCCTTAGGCACCCTACTGAAGGCCTACCATAAGCAGAAGGGGAAACCCTGGAACCAGAGCATAGAAACAACGGCACCCTCAGATGAGGCGTCCTTGAGATATGAAGCCTAAAAGATTTTGCCAGAATGAAAACCTGACAGATATTGGCTGACAAATTCCTACACTGAAACCAATGAGCTATGAAAGAATGGTCTTCATTTCTCAAGACTTGCAGTATCTGATAAACTAACCAATAATGGAACACTCCAACTATTCCATAGATGGCACAGACTGGAGTTATTCCTCCAGCTCCTTTTTAAAAGCAGTTCACCAAAGAAGTAGACAGAGCTGAGCAGGCTCCAGGAGGAAGGGGAAAGGAAAGGAAAGCAGCTCCTCATGCTGTGGTACATGAGATAACCACCACACTTATTAACTTTAAATAAATGCAGACAGTCCCATAACAGGTTTGTAGAGAGCTGTCAAAAGTCTTAATTAATGGTATCTAGAAGTAAACATTTACATCTAAAAATCCTTTTCTTCTACTAGTTACAAACACTAAAGACTTACAATTTTGCATTTCCTTTAAAAAAAAAAAAGCCCTAGCAGAAGCACCACATCTTCTGAAAGAAGAGATTTTTGTCATTTTGAACATCACAATGGAAATTCTGTTACCAGCACCAGATGTAACAACTGCCCTTTAGAAGCACAGATACACACACACTTCTCCACCACAACACGTCTGCTGTTGGACAACGGCCACAGGAGCTGCTCTGAAGCACACTTACACCACACACCCACCTGTAACACCTGGGGAAGCCTGGACCCACCTGGCTGTGGGAACACAAGCAGAAGCACTGCACTGATCCAAGGAATGTCCTGTGCATACACGCTCTGTGAGCTACACCTCCAGAAGAGGAATACTTGGGAAGTATTAATCTAACACCTAAAGACCTAGAAACATTGACTGCTAAACAGACAACCATGAAGAACTACACAAATTGGCAAAGCTTACTTGGAGACAAGCGTTTTTCAGTCTAATGATCAGCACAAATGAGAAGACTTATGACACCGTAAGAGTTTGCTTTACTTCCTCAAGAAACACGGGCCATTTACTAAGCGTTCACAACCGAATCGTTCAAAAACCTCCTGTATTTGACTGGAAGTGACTTTAAAAACCTCGACTGGTGTTTACACAAGGAGCTGTGCCACAACAACATGCGATTTACAGGCACAGGTAGCTGTCGACACCTGCAGAACAGCCAGCTGACTCCTCCACTGTGGTCTGCAGCCATCCCAGAGAACTGGGCCCGTGGGCAAACCACCAGCAGGCAGCTCTCAGCACTTAGCACAGCCCGCTCCCATCAGCCAGGACCTGCCAGCTCCCCCGGCGCAGGATGTGCGCAGCCTGCAGAGAGCAGCGTTTAGCACTTCCATCCATCAGTGCCGGGGCTCCCTGACAGGGCACTTACTCACCAGCACTCATTGCTATTCAATCGCCGCTCGCTCTGGGTAGGAACCCGGCGATCCCATCGATCGCGATCATTTTTCAGCCCGCTTCCTGGCCGAGGGGCCTTGGCTCAGCAGTGGAGCTGCTTGCTCGGCAGGACAGCACTGCTAGTGCATGGAGAGCTGATTTATGAATATGGAGCACTGCTGGCACCGGGGGACTGGCTTCTGCCACCAGAGACTGCTGGAACATACTTACTGCTTCCGAAAGCTGAACTACAGACTTCAACTACTTTAATTTTATGCATGCATTTCATTATAAGCTTCTTGGCCAGAAGCTTTCCCAGACAAGCCAAGCAATCAGACAATCTTGCATCGTTTGCTGAAATCCAATTTTGTCCTTTGTCAGCATAAACAGTTTAATTTGATGTTTTCACTCCTGAATAAGCACTGAGTATCTTTTAAATCTGCCTTGCAAGGGAGGACATCACTATATCCATCCACAAACATTATTCCAGGCAAGATATCTGAGCACGTTAAAAACAGAAAAATCCGATTCATTTCCAGAAAACAGCTGTTCAAAGATACGCACGCAGATTTCATAAAGCACCCTTAGAATATTTGGGGGAGGGGTGAAAATCATACTCTAAATGAAATAGAAGTACAGTTCCTATTCTGATCTTTGATACATTGTCTGCCTCAGCACCATCTTTCACTGATACACATCAGCAAGTCTCCTCTCACCCAAACACACGCAGTGTACCAGGAGCAGAAAGGTAAAGGACATCGTGCTGAGAAGGGCTTTGTGTGGGATCCTGCACAGAAGGAACGTGCAACCACCAGGCAGATCTGGCACAGCTGACAGCAAACCAAAGCTAAAGCTGCAGTAAAATTAATCCCAGGAAAGTCTGCTCCCTACCTAATTGAGCTTACTCTTCTATTTCAGCTTCTTTTTGGAGAGGGAAGGAGGAATGGGTAGGATGTTCAGAATATCACATTTTAAATCTTTTAAAACATAGGCACAAAAGTAACCATGTACATAATGGCAGCTGTGTGACTGTATTCAGGCAATTAACTACTAGCAATTGGCAGCTTAAAGTCAATTATGGTTTTACAGTTTTCTACAGCATTGGATATAAGGCAATTACAAGAATCAGAGATTTACACTTTTTTTTTTTTAATAATTATATTAGAGGCTAAACAATGGCATCTCATAACATGACTGCTACATGGATTTTGCCAAGGAAATAATTCACCAGTTCCTGAGGTAATGGCACCATCTATTGGTCTAGCACTACCTCTGCAGAAATCCCTGCAAACGAACCACAGTTCTCCTTACCATACAGTTAACTGCATCGTTCTGTTGGACAGCTGTGCAGGCCAAAGACATGGAAAGCTTTAATTGTTAAAGGCTGTATGTTAAAAATAACTTTGTTAATTCCAGCAAGGCAAGTTAGCTCAGAGGCCAGAGCCTCTCCAAACAGGTACTACACTTACAGGTACGTACAGGTTCACTCTTGGTGCCCCCTCATTCTCCTCAACCTTTATGAGATACATTGTGAGACACTTCTCTAAGTTCTGCTTAAAAGCATTTTAGGTTTTTGTTTTCCAGTTTTCCCATAAAAGAAAGTATCTTATGTACAGACCTGGCTTTTGTGCACCAGAACCTCAATGTGTTTCTTCTAAGCCTTCTCTGAGTTTTTAGCATCCTAAGAAAATGATCTCAAAGGAATTCATTTTTAGGAGAACACCTTCCCTTGAAGTAATGAGGAATGAGTAATATATTAAAGCAATATATCAAAGATCCAATAAAAATATAGACAAAGTGGGTTTGCATGCTTTTTCTAACCATTGGTAGCAAAAGCTTTGTGCACAAGAATTGTTGTTTGCCTTGGTTTTTCTTCATTTTCAGAACCCAAACTGCTGGCAGTAACACCAAAAAAGGATCCACACAGGTGTAAAGGGATTCAACACTTGCATCAAACTACTGGAGGCACAACAACGCTTACTTAAGACAGACAAAATTATTTTTAAGTTGCAAATGGAAACTTCTGGAATAACAAGCCTCCTGTGAAGCCAATCTGTGCCCCTGGAATATGAGGACCACAGAAATTGAAAAACCAGCTGAAGAGGAAAACAGTACCTCAAAAGAAGACAAAGGAGTGACAGGAAGGAGCAAGGCAATCATGTAGATTAAAGAATGGTTTGGTTCTCAGGCTCTAAGGAAGCCACCATCACTACTCCTGAGCAAGGAGTGAAAACTACGTGTTCAAGGAAATATTTAATCCCAAAGCAAGCTAAAATGCTGGTTACCTCTGGCCAGCAAAGTAGAATGCTCAAGTCAGGAAGATGTAATGCTCTTACACTGCAGTACAATGGAGGCAGCACTTACCCATGGTAACGTAAGGCAATTTGTCAGTGGATCCATGGGGATATATGCTGTAAAGGTGAGGCCCAGTGACATCTACACCTCCTAAAACCAAGGCAGCACCAATGTAGCCTTGATACCTAGGAACAACATTTACACATGAATCTGAGAATCTGTGATAAAGCAGTGGGGTTTTTGTTTGTTTAAAAGCCACAATGCACTCATCTGAGAATTTCTCCATGCTTACATCACATATGGCTCTGTAATAGAAAGACTGCTTTTGCTATCTGTGAAATTAACTAAAACATGATTATTTCACTGTCAAGCAGAATAAGCATGCAGTGGACAAGCAAGGAGACTGGCCGTTATGTTTGTGCTAACCAGGAGATAATTCTGTTTTATAACACTACACGAAATTCCTGTATCTGTGATTAAGTTTATAATTAGGGACTTTGAAGAAAACATGCTTGTTCCCCCATGAGATCTTCTTGGCTGCTGTAACTTTTCAGCTGTGTCTTGTGACACACTTAGGGCAAGCTGCCCAGCAATACAGCATCAAACAACTAAGATGAATTATTAGAATCTATCTACTGAACTTAGCTTTTTTGGAGTTTTATTTGGTTTTAGGCTTTGTTTTATTTTCCTGCAGACTCTCCCATAGCTTGCACAACCTCCAAGTACACACACTTCATTCTTTCTTTCTACCAATAGTACTTTTTATTTCTATGAAAAACGGTATTAAAAACAGTACTGAAGCACTTAAAGGTTTGGAGAAAGTGCCCTCATTTTAACGGCGTGTTTTAAGTCACATTGCTGATAGGAATTGCAATTGCCATAGTACAACAGCTTGCAATCAACCCAACAAGCAGATAATTTTTCGTCAAGACAACAACAGCACAACTTCCAATATTAATCAACGCTGTACAGCTGCAGCACGGGCTCTCTAAAATACTGCAGGCTTTGTTTCCTTCATCTCAGTTCAAATAGCTACGAAGGAAAGAACAACTCTTTAATCTTTCCTAAAGTCTCATTATGGATCTTACACAGACATCCCACCACAAGAACAAGTCACGGGTGGTGGCCTTAACAGCATAGCTAATAAATAAGAAAGCATTCAGTCACCTGAAAAGCATTTGCTTCAGCATTCGATTGGCTGTGACCACACGTGGAAGTCGTCCTGTAGACAGCGCATGGAGCTCCAGATTGGAAGCAATCAGCTGAGTCGTCATCTCAGTGTCTGCAGCTGTGCCCGCACCGCAACAGCTGAAAGTCATTACAGGTTGCACTCGGTGAGCAGGGGAAGGGAAGCAAATAACCAAACGTGGCCAAACTGGAGCTCGGCTGCTTTATTCAACACGTTCAAGCTTCTTTTCTACGTTTTCTCCCCAAGTTATCCCAGCCCATTCAACGCCCATAACTGCTGTTTTTCCCCTCTGCCGCCCCAAGGCGCCATTTGCAGTTTCCGAACCACAGCCGCCTTACTGCTGCACGCAGCCCCAGCACTCCTTCCCCTCACCGCAAACCTGAGGAAATCAACATCCCAGCCAGCCAACGCTTGCAGAGCGCAAAGCAAAAAGCAAACAAAACGGCAAACAACGAGCAGCTCGTTCTGATAAACACCAGTAAACGTTTTAAAGTATGCCCCGGTCTGCGCTGCGGCAAAGCACACAGCTAAAAATCCCATCCGTTCCCAACGCCGCCGCAGCAGAGCCGCCTGCGATACTCACTAGATGTTGGAAGAGATGTAGTGTATTTTCGAGCAGTTCTTGTCAGCGACGACCATCCCTTCGGTCGCCCTCGTGTCGGCCCCCAGGACCACGCCATCCTGCGAGACACAACGAGGCCTCAGCCCGGCCCCGCGCCCCCCCGGCCCCCTCCCCGCCGCCTCGGCGCACGCGGCCGCTCACCTTGAAGACGACTCCCGCGATGGTGGTGCCCGTCTTGCGGGCCGCGGGCAGCCGCCGCCCCTCCTGCCCGAGCTCGGCCTCCAGGAGCGAGTTCCTGCAACGCAAGGAGCCCCGCGGTCTGTACGAGCCCCGAGCCCGCGCCAGCCCCGCGCCCCGCCCGCCCCGCGCCTCACCGAGCGCAGTTGTCGAAGCTGAATCCGCCGCTCGGGGCCCGCAGCACCGACACCGCCGCCATCGCCGCGTTGCTCTGTCACGGCCGCACTTTTGCTTCCGGGGCGGCCGCGTGCGCGCGCAGCGGAGCCGGGACTGGGGCCGGGGTTGGGGCGGGGCGCGGCGCCGCGAAATGGCGGTGGCGGCTGTGTGCTTTGTCGGCTGCGCCCTGCGAGGCTCCGCGCGGTGCCCGGCCCTGGGACGCGGACGCGGCTCTCCCCGGTTCGGTTCGGTTCGGGTTCAGGGGCTGTGGGCGAGCCCGGCGTGCCGCAATAAAGCGCTTCGATTTGTGTCTGCGAAAAGCACGCGGCGCTGCTGGGTTGGAAGGGACCTGCGGAGACCGCCGGGTCCGACAGCTGAACGTTCGCAGGGCAGCAGAACGCCGGCCCGGACGGCCCCGCACCGCGGCTCTTCCACCGGCTGTGTGTAACGCGCTGTGTTCGGCCGCCGCTCCGCGTCCGGCACCGCGCACCGCGGTTGACGCTTTCAAAGAAAATGAAAAAGCAAATAAAGGACAAAAAGGGGGGGAAATCCCAACTTTTCTACTTAGATCTTCTGAAGAATCTGCAATTATAAGAGAAACTGCAAACCTACCTAAAATTGCTGAGCTGTTAACGTAATTGTATGGTGAGAGAAAAACGAGAAATGCGGCTCCTACCGCTGGCACAGCCCTGCTGCGCGTGGAGGTCAGTGATGTTATTTCAGTGTCTTCTGAGCACGCTACTCTAAACCTCCACCTTCGCTTTTCTGTTCCTCCAGCTGACCCAGGAAATGGAACAGCCCACCATGTCTGCAGACAAGAACCTGTGGCAGCTCACCAGGAAAGGACCCATTTGAAAGCAGTGCAGACACACAGTGAAATTTCTCAAAAGCTTGGCACATATCTCATACGCACTCTAGAAGTACACGTGCTTGAAACTGAAACCATTACGTGAAGCCCTCTCTCCCTGTGAAACACCATAAGAATTGATGTAGTGTGTTGGCTTCTTGCCTAAAGGAAACTTTCCCTGTGCACTTTACCAAATGTCTTCCTTCTTAAGGTGCCTCATCCTCAGGGCACAGCATCTCTGGTACAAGGCACCGCTGAGAGGAGCAGGTGTGCCCACCCAGAAGGAGCAGCAATTCCTGCATCTGGAGTGGATCAGACATCTTGTAGGCTCCTCTGGATGGGACCCAGTTAGCAGATGGCCTAAAAAGAGAGTAGAGCCCCACGTCTCCAGATCAAAACTGCCGAATTATTTAACAATGAACGTGCCCATCCATGTACTGTTCAGATGAAGGGGTGGGTGGGCAAAGCTATTGTATAGTGTCTGCTTTTCCCTCCAGTGTTTTGAGGAGGATTCTTTTGGCGCAGGCTAAATCAGACGGTGTTCCACACATGGATTCATTGCCTCCGTGTGGTGCGGGCCACAGATAAGGTTTGGCTGCCTGGTTTGAGGTGGTTTGCTGTATATTGAAAGCACTGATTTCTACAGACTGCAGAAGACCACCTTGAAGATGAGCACACAAAGAACCTGCAGTCCGCACTCTCTTCTCCCCCTTCTCTCAACCCTTGGGTAACTTAAATTCCCATTTTTCTGTACATCGGTACACCAGTTTGGCTGGGAAGCTGTCTGAGAGAAGGAATATCCTGCTGCCAGATGCTCTTTTTTTAATTCTAACACAGTTGTTTTTCTCTTCACTTGATAAAGTTAAAATAAATAGTCTCTGGGGTGAATTACAGGCATCAAAATTGGATTGGCATACAAACTATGGAGCAGTTGGTGGTTGAGAGTCTGGGGAAAAAGAAACAGCAGGTTTTAGCTAGAGGGGACAACAGCTTTATTTCCCTCTTGGTCCTTGACAACCAAGCAGATGTCCTACAATTATTGTTTTACCTTCTAGTAATGCAGTGTCTTTCCTATCCTCTCAGGTATGCGGCTGGTTCTCCTGCAGATGTGCAGGTAGGGCTCTTCCCTCATTCAAAGCTGTCTTGGTGCACCATGAGCTCCTTCTATTGCTGGTTAACACTGGCAGAGGTTCAGATAAACACTTGGTTCTTCCTTTCATCCTGGCACAGTACCTGTTTCTAGTACCACAATATGTAGGTAAAGCTGATGGTCTTAAGAATATTTTCTGAACACCTTACACAGGCTTTTGTGTAGTTGTTGTCTTGCAAACTTTGCTTCTGGTTTGATGCCCTTCACTGTATAATTTGCTTGAGTTTTCTACAGTCCTCCAGAGACCTGCAGGCAATGGAACGTCCGATTCCCTCGTGCTTAATGCCCGCAGAACTGACGGGAGGCTGTACCAGGTCCCTGCACCACCCAGCTCTGTGCGTGGCTGTGGTCAGAGGCAATGCATATTGTCCAGAAGAAAACACACAGTGCTGTTGGGCTCCTCACCATGGCCGTCTCACACGTATCCCAGCAAATACGTTCACGAGTTCCCCAGCAAGCCAGCAGTGACTGTCATGTCCCAAGGTGAACTTGTGTTAGGAGTGGAGCCAGGTAGAGATAATCACTGAACTGGAGAATAACTGCACCATGTGTCTCTCCTGCTCAAAATCACTCTAATTTCCAACATCTTGCCTCAACCACGATCTGTTAACAATGCACAGGCCAAGAATCTGTCAGAGGAATTTAAATACAACTCTGACAGATTGTAACGAGATAGATAGACTCAAACTTTACCAACCTGTGGCTTTCTTTTCAGGCTAATCAAGGAAGTACTCACTCAGGTTGGGACGGAAAGTGGTCTGTGAGGAATTTCTGTTGTATAACTTCTGGTTTCTGAAAGCAAGCAATGATCTGGAGGCGTTCAGACCCAGAGGAAATAGAAAGTTGACCTAATACTAGAGGGTTTATTTACTAAAAACTGAAAGAAGAGGCTGAAGCTGGGAGAGTGGCACAGTCAAGGGGTGACACACTGAAATATGGAGTGAGTTTCCAAGATCTTCTGGGGAAAAGAAAAACTTTCTGAATAGGGAAAAGGAGCTGGCAGAGATAGAAGAAGAAGTAGACCATCCCCCTCCACAAGGGGGATGATGAAAGTACATGGGGAGCCCTTTGCTTGCTGTTAGCTAGATTCTGTAGGATGCTAGAGAGGAAAGTCCAGTGCTTATCTGATGGCATTTTCTAGCATTATTGTACTGACATCATTGTGCTGTCTATCACTTGTCAATACTGTTTAGGACAAATGCCTGAAATCCTCGTGTTCTGTTAACAATTGCAGCAGTCCTTCTGTTAGTAGTATTAGTAGAGGAAGTTTTAAGCTTTATTTAGTCTCTGGCAGAAAAAAAAACAAAAAACTGGCAAAACTACACAATTGGGAAGGAGGAAGAGAGCTTCAGTTAGGAAGAGCCCCTGCGCAGGGAGGTGCAGTGGCCACAGGGTTCCCTGCATCCCCAGCGCTGCCTCCACCTCACACACTGCCTGCTGTCACAGGTCTCTCACGACTGCTCCTTGGATGCATGCACTGATGTTGCATCTGGGATTAAGAAGGAGAGGATGGGACAGAGCAGAAAGAAGGGGAAACTTTCTCCCAGCTGCCTGTGCCAGTCTGTTCAAAGTGCTGCTCCAAAACTGCAGAGACTCCCACAGCTCAACCAGACACAGAACACTTCCTCTTTCTCAACATCTGCATTCCTGTAAGTTGACGCAGAGCTGCTCATGGCAATTGTTTGTAGACCCTCCCTTCTATCTTGTGCCCGAGACGAGTAGCTGCAGTATAAAGGTGGTTTCTCTATGGCCACGTTCCTGCAGCAAAGCCCTGGGCCATGTGCTGAGCGCTGTGCTGCGTGCCGCGTGTCGCTGTACCGATGGCCAGAGCTCTGGTGTCGCACAACAGTCGCGTATGGAAAGCTTTACCCTCTAATGTGAAAAATGGGAAAGACAGGTGCAATCTGTGTCTAACATCCTCTCATTATTCCTCTCATCTTGCAGGAGCTCTGCTGCTGCTGCCTTCCCTCTGTGTGAGCAGCAGGGCCCCTGGTATAGGAAGCAGGCGCAGGGTCCCTGTCCCTGGGTCTGAGTGGTGTCAGATACCAGCTGGACTTTGGGGTGCTGGTGAACCTGAGCTCACTCATGTTGCCCAGCCGCACTGCTTTGTAACGGACCTCACTGGAACAGTACTTTAAAAAGTTTTTGCTAAATGTGATTACATTACATTACATTAATGTACATACATTACATTAATGGTTAAAGAAGATCCGTAGCGGGCATCTGCTGAAACCAGCGAAGTACTTTCAGAGAAGACCGTGGAAAAAGGTTAACAGAGAGATTTAGTGTTTCACAAAGGATCAGAACGCCCTGCCGTAGGGGTAGGAGAATGGGAGATTTAGGAGCGGTTAGCAGCTTGGGCAAAAAACAAAGATGAATAATAATGGCAGCTCCTATTTTTTTCTATTAAAAGTTCCTAGGCTACACAGATTTGTTGTAAATGATGACACTGAATAACAAGCTTTGCCCAAGCTCCGCTGAAAGGCTTTTTAACATCAGCAGCCGATGCCCTCCTGCGCGGGGACACAATTGAGTCTGCTCCTCCAGACAATGCACCTGTCACTGCAAAACACAGAGCTGGCAATTAGCAGGGGAGGCTCCGCGCTGTGCTTTCATCCCAGACAATGAGAAGGGCCTGGAAGAGCACGATTAAGGCTGGCATGTCCGCAAGAGATTGTTGGAACAATCCTCCCTGAGACTTTTGGGCATTTGAAAACACAGAAACAACAAAAAACCCTGGTTAAATCTAACTCTACAGACAAGTCTAGAAAGCAAAATAACACTGGAACGGGACCATTGGCTTTGGAAATCTATGCCTGAGGTTGTGCAGGAAAGGCTTGCTTCTCAAGTGAGAGATCTTCAGTGAGATATCAGTGGTGCATCACAGGAAAGAAGCACCGTGGGGGATTCGGCACACGCAGCTGCAGCGGAAGCTGTGCACTGCTTAAGCAGGGCTGGGTGCATTGCCATCTGGGGAGGGATGGGGAGCACACTTCTCATGCGAGAGCAGAGCCCTGGGCAGTGCTCTGTACTTGGCACTCTGAACGTTTAAAATTCTCCCGAAGGATGAACTCTCCAGAGGCCCTGAAAGCTATGCAGCCACAGAAGTATCTCAGCTACATCTTGTGACCGGTTCTGAAACTGGAAGCTGCTCAGCTGAGCCTTTTAGAGTTCTCTGCTAGAACAGACAGAATTGGTCAGCAAGTCTCAAACTTTCTCTGCTGGTGGAGGAATTTTTCCAGCTCTTATGCATCAGAAAAGTCACAGAGGTTAATAAAAATAAATACCAGCTTCATCTTCTCGGGCGTATAATATATTATTGCTATATGCTACAAAGTAATTCCTACTGTGGATCTTCAGTTGCAGATCTCAAACTGCACTCTCAGCAGCACAAAGGGCACAGAACAGGCAGGGGGGGCACGGATATTCTGCCCAGAGCTCTCACACAGCTTCCTACTGCGAGCAGCTCAGGTGTGACCTGTGTGCTGAGGGCATGGCAGCAGGCATGGACGTGCAGGTAGAACGGCGTGTTTTGCTGTGTGAGGCAGTGAGCTGGTGCACATAGGCTCCTGAGACCTGCATCACTCCATCCCCTTGGGCAGAGGGGCTCTTCCTACCTCTGAACTCGTGCCCTCTTCCCTCGCTTCCTGAAGCACGTATCCCCAACGTGCCAGAATCTCGATGTGAAGACTGTAGCATCAGGAAGTTTGGTCAGCCCTGATGTGACAGACTAGGGAGGAGAGTGGGAAAGAAAATAGAACTTGACAAATAATGGGATTGCCACACATGTGGGTGTCTGGCCATAAAAGCAAGTCACTGCAGACCTTTACTGTACAGAATAAAGAGACTTGTTTGCAAACCTGAAGAATTAGCTGGACGTACTTGTGTCTCTGCAGAGCTGTGAATGTGAAATGGCATCCACAGTCCAAATTCCAAAGAGAAAGTTGTGCGTTCTCTGCCCGCTGCTTGGCTGTGTAACTACAGACCAGTCTTTGGGTGATGTGTGCAGGGATGTTAAGTGGTAACGCTGTGTCTTCGTCCAGAGGCAGTGAATGAATTGTGTAGATTTTTGCAGACACTGATGCCTCCGATAGCTCAGTCCATGTGAGAGTTAACATTCACAAGCAAGCAAGTTAATGACTTCTGCTGAGTGAGATGGGATGTCCTGGGCTGGAGCAATGGAAAGTTGTGCCATGAGTGGATCACTGCAGTGCACATGTCCAAATATTGATTAATTTCTTGCTGAATACTGAGGGTCTTTCTTCAAGACAGCTGACCTGGAGGCGCCACAGGAGCAGAGCCAAGCGCTGTGGGCCTTCCACCAGCAGGGGTTAGCAGGACAGCCAGCCTACAGGGGTGTGGGAAGGACAGAAGGGTCTGTTTCAGGGATATGTCAAATATTCAAGCTGAGAACACGCTCAGAAATCCGTTAGTAGTCTTGCCATTGCAGTGGTAGACGGCCCATTCTCAGCCTTAAATCTGCCACAGACTTTAATTTGTGGAAGTTACAAACTGCCAATTTGCAATGCTTTATGCTAGGGTGGATGGCATTTAGTGGAAGGCTTTGTTAGTGGAACTGAAAAGGAGAAGTATTTGTGGCCTGTAAAAGCAGCCAGGAGTTTTAATTTTGGCGTGTGAGAGACATCTGGGCTTTGCACTCACCAAAAAAGTGTCTGAATTTGGGGAAGCAGAAGGTTTTTCTCTTTGAATTTTGGGTGGTCCTGCATGAAGCCAGGAGTTGGACTCAGTGATCCTCGTGGGTTCCTTTCCACTCAGATATTCTGTGATTCTATGATTCTAAGGTTCAAATCCTTATCTGTGTGCTCACAACTGTTCCCTTTCACGTACTCAGAGAAGAAGTAACTGCTTTACTTTCCTTTCTGAATAATAAACAGTGAGACAGTTCAAGATGGTTTGTAAGGATGGAGGGTGTTGTTTCAGGTCCTCCCAAGCCCTATGGCAAGTGCCCCTTGCAGAAGCAAAGGGAAACCCCCATAAGCAGATAAGTAAGGATACCAAGGGATCTTTGAACTGCAGAACTGAACTGTAGTGTTCATTTCAGTGTGAGACATCGGCACAAACAGCAGCAACTGTTTTTTGGATTTGTGAAACTGAAATAATTAGTGGGCAGGAGGTAGGTCTGAATCTTCTCTCCCAGTGCCTTCTAAGTCAGCACTTGACAAGCCCTGTTTCTAATGAATCTAATTCAAACAAACAAAATTTGGGATGCAATAAACTCAGCGAGGAGGAGCTGAGTCAGAGAGGTGACCAGTTTTGTGCAATAAAAGGTGGGGAAAATAAACAAATATCACACTGGAATAACACCTACAGCTGGGCTAGGGAGATGTTTTGAAGGATAACTCCAGAGGGGACAGGCTTGCAACATGACCTAGTGATCTTTGACACACACATCACTTTGTTCCATTTTTCAATACATCTTATTTGGACACATGGCTTTCTACTCCACTTGGCAACTATTTGATTTATGAAGATTAACGTGTTCCTGGCCCGTGTGCTGGGAAGCCCTTCGTGGGTTGTGTGAAAGATGTGCCTCGAGGGTGGTAGATCAGGGTTTACTAGCTGGTAAGGATAACACTTCCTAAAATGCACCTGAGCTGATTTTTTTAATTGACTACGTGTAAACAGAATTGCAACCTATTTATAAATAAGCTAACTCAGAGTGACAGCATCACCCAAGCTGCACGACACATTTTGCCCCTTGCTCATCTGCTTATTAAGGAGATTTGCAGGCATTAAAAGTACACTGGAATTTCAGCATCTTACTGTCCTGAGGTCATACCTCTGCTTGCCAAGGTCTTTTTGCACTGGACGGACATCTCTTAACACTAAGAACTTTGTTATTTCTAATTGATTTTGGGATGTATGGAATGAAGGCTGACTTTAGGAACTGCAGATGCCTTAAGGAGACAGCTGACTGTCTTGAGTATTTGTTTTGTGTGAATTAGTGCAGATACAATGATGAATTACCAGAACTGGCGGGGATGACTCTGCTGCCATGGCAAGAAGCAAACAGATGCCAAATACCAGCTTTCATGTGGTTGGAGCTGCTGCTCTTCCTTTACAACGCCTATGAAGCATTCTTGACAAAGCTTGCTAGAGCCGACCTTGATTCCTTCCAAAGCATAGTGTGTGATTATAGGAATTAGTTCAAAGTCAAACCCAAAGAACATGTGCAGACGAGGTTGCAAACTCAGGCAGCATTCACTGAGCACTGGAAACTTTTCTTCACCTCTGCACATGCAGAGAGGATGCTGTCTGTAATAAAGAGGAGTGAGGGTGGAGGCCGTGGTCTGGATTCTAGTTCTAACTCTATCAGGGAACTACAGTTAATCCCATTGCAAAAAGTTGGTTAACTCAATCTGAAGCACGGGCATAAATAAGGTAATTTGCATAAATAAAGTAATTTGCTATCTGCTGGGTAACTGCTCTTATTAAACTTTATCTAGCTGCAAGTTTGAAAAGTGCTTTGCACTTTTTCACCAGAAGGTCCCCGGGCTGGACTCGGATGCTGCTCCCTCCATCATCGAGCAGGGTTGGCAGAGCTGCCGGGCGCTGCAGAGCCCCTCGGGGCGGCCCTGGACGCTGTGTGCCGCTGTGTGCGCCATGGCCGCTTCCCAACTGGCAGCGGTGACTAAGCAGCCCCGAGCAGCTGTCTCAAAGGTCCATTCTTCTCTGAGAGATTTATTGCGGCAAGCAGAGGCGCTGAGATGTGATAATTGCCTTCATTCCCGGACGAAGACCCTGAAGAACAAAACCCAGTTGCCCGTGAATCCATGGTGTGATTCAAGCATTCGCAGAGAGGGAGGAGTGGGAACTGCGCGCCTGTTGCTGTAGCAGAAGTGAATGGGCATTAATCATAAGGGCAGCTCGGCCCTGCGAGGCGGCTGCAGCGCTGCCCATGGCGCTGCCCGTGGCCCTCCAGCCCTCGCCTGCTCCGCGCTGGCCTGATCCGGCCCTGGGGCTGCTGCGGGGATCCCGGCGCTGAGGGGATGCCACGACGTGAAGCTGGGGGACGTCACTCCAGGGTTGCGCCGACGGTGCCGCCGGGGCTCCTGTCTCTCGTGAGCCTGTCGCACTCCGCGCCGCGGTCATCCCTTTAGGGCCGATCTTCACGCGGATCTCCTGAGCACGCTCCTGTTCGACGCTCGCTGCTAGAAGGATCCCCGGTAATTCCCCACTGCCTCTTTTTTCTTGCCAGGGCCAGGGACCAGCTTTCCTGCAGTAGCTTTACCGGGACTTTCACGGAGCGGCGACTGCCTGGAAAGAGCTCCCTCCAGCATGCGGGTTGGGGCGCGGGGCGCGCGGAGAGCCGGCTCCGTTGCGGGGGTCGGAGCCAGCTCCGCCCGGGGCTCCGCGTCGCCACCGCCGTTCGGGCGCCGGTGCGCGTCACGGGTGAGGCCGGCGGCTGGGCGCTCTGCGGGGGGGACTGCGGGGTGCGGGCGGCGGGGTGCGGAGCGCGGTGTCCCCGCGGGGCAGAGCGGGCCGCCCCCCGCTTCAGCAGGGCGGTGATGCCGAGCCCCGCTGCCCGCCCCGCTGCCGCCCCGTCCTCCTCGACGGCAGTGGCGGAGCTGTCCCTCTCACCCGCCCCGCATCGCTACCAGCTCCCCGTATCCCGCTTATTTCACTGCCCCCGCTCCAAACTTCCCCGGTAGCACTGTCGGGCGGGGAGCTGTGCGCTCTGCTCGTAAGGGTTTTCAAGCTTTTTTGATGAAAAAGAATCGGTACAAGTTCACCAAAGATACCTAGGGATACCCTGCTTTGGCAGGGGGGTTGGACTCGATGATCTCTGGAGATCCTTTCCAACCCCTACACTTCTGTGATTCTGTGATTCTGATTCTGTAAAGTCGCTGCTGAACCATTTCAGAACGTCGTCAGAGTCAGGGCTTCAGAGCACATCTCCTTAGTCCCTTAGCAGCAAAGTGCTTTTACTGCAGTTTTACTGTACACACAGTGCAGCGAGAGCCTCACTGGGGTCAAAGAGATTTCTCGCAGCTCGCCGTGTCACTGCTGAGAGACAGCTGTAGGGCTTGTTTGCCCTGAAGGTCGCACTGCCAGTTCCCATGTTTGTCTCTTTACAAACCCTTATCTACGCCCTTGCTGGCTTTATGTGGCCTTGCACTCCAATTTCTGGAGCAGGATGCCCTGCACAGACAGGTGTTACACTATGGTGGATGGGGCTGCAGGTCAGCAGGAACTGTGCCAGAGCTGTGTTCCCTCGGACTTTAAAAGAGATGTGAAAAGCTACCCGTGAGTTGGCACTGCTTAACGATGTAATTATGATGGCTCTTTTATTTAGTTAATGCAGATAAAGAGGTTAACTTGCCCGTCTATTGATATCACACATCCATATATGTTTTATCATTAATTACTCTGTATCCTGGAAACAGATGTTAGACTGATACCTTCTGTTCTTCAAGGAGAACTGAGAACTGGTGGGACAACATCCAGGAAAGGTGCCTCAGAGAGCCCTTTTCTTGGTTTGAATTCCAGACTTTCTGAGAATAACAGCCCTGCTCCATGGATTGTCTTTCTGCAGAATGCTTCTGCCTCTGCAGTGCACCTCCAGTAATATCTTGTTTGTTCTAGCAAGGGCTGAAAGCTTGCCAGTTGGTCAGCATGAGAGACTTGAGACCTGATTCTTGGTTCTTCAGCTTTCTGGTGAGCTTTGCAATAATTTTAATAATGTGAATATTTGAGACAGTGTTGGTGCTTTATGGGAGTGTTACAGAACAGCCTTCCCAACAGGTTGGCAGTCTATCCAGGAGCCTCTTTGCCTCTGCAGCTCTTGCTGAGAATCAGACTTCTAAAGGTGAGTGTTCTCATCAGAACTGCTGTTTTTACAAGCAATATTCAGCACAGAGCAACAATGCATTAAAAGTGTTCCACTGCAGAAGTGAAAGTAAAAAAACTTATCTGAGTATTTTGTAGCTAAAGTTACATTCGTGCAGCCAACTGCGCTGCCTTCTGCCCATCACTGTGCATCCTGCAGGCTGGCTGTTGCTTCCTAAGGCACACGCTCCACTCTGTTTTTTCCTTCAGATTTTGCTCCTGTTATGATAGAGACCTTGAGACACATGTATGAATACGTGCCCACTGCTTTGGACTGGTGGCATGCAGAGAGGTTCTGTGACCAGCGCTTTGCTCAGCTGCTTTTTGAGCCCCCAGACAGCGAGCAATCATCCTTCAGCAAACTGCTGCAGTCCCACCACATCAGAGGTTCTGTCTGGCTGAACGAAAGGGACGGGGTCCTGCACAAACCAAAATGGAGACGTGAGTATAAGTGGAAGATGAAGAAGAATCATATGCAAAACTTGCTCATGCCAGCTGGAATTTCTCTTTCTAGGGAACCATATTGTGCCAGTCCTGGTGTTTGGAGTCAAAACAGACACAAAATATGTGAAGGTGCTCTCTGACTTCCCAGTGCTGCCTGCTGTCACAGCCTGTGCCCATCTCCAGTGGGACACCAGGACTCAGGAGATTGCTACTGTCTTTTCCTATGCTGTGCCAGCTTTTATTAACGAATTCCAGCTCCGTGGCTTTGTTGATGAGGAAGGCTTTGTCAGATTTGCTCTCATTGTCCATGGGCACCATTCCCCATACCTGCCTGTGTTCCGTGCGGATGGACAGTGGCATCACTTCTGTGTGACATGGCAGCAGGAAAATGGGACCTGGGCCATCTATGCTGATGGTAAAAGGAGGGCATCGGCCAGCGGCCTGTGTACTGCAGGGTTGGCTGCCCCTCAGGCCATCTACGGCCAGGGCACTTTCATAATTGGGCAGGATCAAGATTCCCTGGGGGGCACCTTCAAGGCAAAAGAGTCCTTCAGTGGGAACATCACAGACTTGCATATCTGGCAGAAAGTCCTGAGCACGGAGCAGATTGAGAATGTTCGGTCGTGCTGGATGGTAGAACAAGAGCTTGTGTTTGGGTGGAGCTTGAATGCTCTGGAGATTGAAAGCACTGTTGAGGAAGTGACTGCACAGTTTCTTTGCCCAGGTAAGTCCTCCCTTCCTCTGCATGAGGTCAGCAAGGGATGGCCTGAGAAACAAATCCTGTCCTCGGTGAGGGAACTTTTGCAGTGTGTGGAGACCATCTCCTTTGGGAAGGAAAGTGCAAGGAGATTCAGAGCTGGGATGAGCAATTTCCAAATTGTCCTTAGAGCCATAACTCTCATGAAACCCTTGGTCATTGAAAACCCCTGCAGTCACCCTAGCAAAGATAGCTGCTCTGATGCCCTGAGCTAATGAAACTCATTCTCTCTTCCATGAGAAATGCTTACTTGGCAGTGATGGTGTTTCTGGGGTTTGCATACCTGGTGTTTCCATGGGCTGCTGGGGATGGGGTCTGTCTGTCAACCAGATTGGTTTGGCAGTCCTGATAACATATGAGCTCAGGACCTGGCATTGCCACCTCCTCCAATTTTTTCTGGGTGCTAGAAGCACCTTGGGCCCAGTCTCTGCACTGCTCCAGCAAAGCAGTGCAACTAGTTTCAGAGCAGTTCACAGCTTTTGTCTTCAACAGAGCTCACGGCTTGCTTACAGGAAGCAAGATCTGCTTGGGCATGGCGTGTCTTTGGGGAGCGGTGGGCCTTCTGTTTGTGTGTTTCTACAGGGCCTGTTGAAGAATGTCGAGTTTTTGAAGTTGGCAGCAGCGCATTCCGTCACACGTCTTGTTTGCAATCTTTGCCTTTTATCTGTCGCTACAGAAAGGGTACGGCATCTGTTATCTATTCGTTCATTGGTTCCACAGCATTCATTCCTGGGGGTCCAAGCTAGGCTCATAGTCAGCAGTGGGGAGGCCCAGTGTCTGATCTGAAGAGACTACACAGAAAATGTGCCCTAGCAGTGACTTTGCTAAGTCAGTATGTGGTCTGATGCATTATACTGTTACTCACCAGTGAAGTGGTCCTTATAAAGTTATGTGGCTTCTGGATACCATGCTGCAGGGTGCTTCCTAATTCCAGCATCTCCAGACGTGGTGGGGGGAGTGGGGAGGAGACAAAGGCGTTGTGCTGTCTCTCCAGATGGGATCTTGTACTAGAAATAAAATGCAGCTGTGAGGTCTCCTTGTCCTGGATGTCTTACGAGCTCAGCCAGCATCTGAGAGCATTCCCCAGCTTTTGAGCAGAGCATATGTCAGCCACACTGCTAGACAGAACAGCTATGGTTATGCTTTTGTTTTCTTCTCAGATGCATATTGGCAATTGAAAAAAGCTCAGCTGGAATCCAGCCATTTGCTTGTCAGCCATGTGAACACACTTGCAAAGAGGATGGTGGTGAGTCCTGCAGCAGCTGATGGCTTCAGGGCACTGTGAGCAGCAGGAGCTGTTGAGGTTGCTGATTTCTGCTGTTATTTGACAAAACTTTGCTAAAAATTATGCCTGTGGCCTCTTCCAAGCTGCTGTTGGAGAATGCAACCAGCACAGCTGTAACTTGTGCTGTGATTAAGCAAACTGTGGCTTTGGGTTGGATGAGGTTGAGGGGGACAAAAGTGTTCAAAATGTCAGGGCAGAGCTCCTTGCCCTGAGGTGTGCCAGCTGGTGGTGTTAGGGTTAGGGCACGCAATGTGTTGCTCGTGGTCCCAGCACACTGCATAGCTGGCAGTTGGGCAGAGATCACAGCTCTGCACTGACCTAAGCTATGCTGATTTCCTTTCCACAGCAGATTCCTGAGAACATCTTCACAAGTAATGTCCGAGACATGAACCTCTCTGTCGCTCTCGGTACTCTTGATGTCCTGGCAACTGTTCTGAGGAAAGAAAAGACACCTGTGGCATCCTCTGACCTCCTCATGGTGCTTCAGTTACTAAAGGAAGTTGCTGACGTGGAAGTCCAGGAGAGAGAGGAGCTGGAGATGCTGGAGCAGTTGGGCCAATATTACATGGAAGTGACTGAGTTAATCCTGGAAGAGCAGAATATTGAAACGTGGTCATCCATCAGCCAGGTGATGTGCCAGCTGCGTGCCTCATCAGCTCATTTGCTCTGTGTGCAGGTCCTTGGCTTGCAGTATGACTGTGGGCTGAAGACTTCTTTGCATAGTCGCGTGTCCTTTATGGCCATACTCTGGAGCTCCAGTAACCGCAGTGAGGATGGGCACACAGCCTTTGTGCCAGCTCAGAGAAGGGTTCTCTCCAAAGGCCAGCTCGGCTCTTTCAAGCTTCTCCACTTTGACAGCCCAGATTTGCAGAATTGCACACAGTTTGCGGACTCTGGCGCTATGCAGATTCCTTGTTCCCACATCCTTCTGTCTCTGGCAGGGCATTTCCAGTTTGTTGTATTTTCCATAAGTGGCTGCCAAGAAGTTGTCTATCACCAGACCCCATACTGTTCAAATCACCATCAAACTTTATGTGAGGAATTTCCATCATCCCACCCCCGTTAGGATTTTCTTCACTGGCTTTTTCCCTTCTCACACGGGTCTTTTTTACAGCTCACATGTATTTGTATGGCCCACAATCTCCACCTGTCTCTGGGAAAACTGTGACAGAGCTCAGCCAGGCCAGCGCTTCAGAACTGAGCCAGCATGGGGAGGGAGCCAGGAACCTCCAGAGATGAAAGGATGCTGGATAGTTTGTGTCCACAATTACTCACAGCTTCCTGATAGTGGCATAAAACCAGCCCTGGCTCAGCGTAGGTGGTGTAGGAGATGTATCTGCAAAAGGAGGAAGGACCTGATTGTTGTTGCTGGGAGGTCTTTGACTGTGCACAGCGGTGGCACCTGTGCTGCAGTTGGGCCAGTCACCATCTCGCCTCCAGTGGTAAAACCTTTTCAGGGTCATTTCACGGTTTCACCAAAATTCAGGAGTCTGATCTAAAATGCAGTTTGTTTCTTTGCTTCCCAGAAGCTTCTTTATTTGTTTGCTTTCTGTTTAGTGGCTATTTATGAACACTGGCAAGTTTCCCTGCTTGCAAGTCTTTTCACCACTGCTGAAGGAACTGGGAATGTATGCCTTTGAAGAGGACTTACTAGAAAAGCAAAGCAAAAGTGCTAAGCCCCTACATCTCTTCTTCTGACAAAGACTAAGCACTCGTGAAAACTATTGTGAGGTGTGAGAACTGTGAATTAGCAGTGCAGGTGCTGACTTCTGTTATTCTCTGCATGTTTCCAGGCTGTCGGAGGGCCTATGGCTGTTGTTGAGCTCTGTGACAGAGTGGTGTCACTTCTGGCCCCACTGCTGACTTCAGGGAGGACAAAGATCAGAATCCAGCATCAAAATATTGGTGAGTGGCAGTGTGAGGTGCAGAGAACAGGGGAGCATCTCACAGGGACCTGGCTCAGGGTCCATCTGCTGCTGTGACTCTTGGCTGTGGTTATAATATCCTGACAGCTTTTTGCTGCACAGCAGCTCTGGACAAAGGCTGAACTCTGTTTCAGTGCCTGACTTTGCCTCTGCTACAGGGATAGAGGTCAGGAAGCTGGAGCTGAGCAGTCAGCAGCTGAGCAGTGAGACATACCTGATCCAGAGTCCTGAGGAGGACAGGCCTGACTTCATTGAAATCCCTGTTGAAGAGATTCAAAGATTGAAAGCCAAAGGTAGGCCACGAAGCCTGCTGTTTGCGGGTTCTTCCTGTGGCACTTCTGCAGCACATTCAGCAGGAAGGGTCTTTACTCTGCCCACAGGCTGTCTGGAGGAGCACATGGAGGAGACACACTCCATGAAAGGGTGAGGGGCAGTGGGAGAGGTTATCTGGAGCTTCTCCACAGGCACAGCTTGGAGGTGGGGGAGCACAACACACACAGCATTGTGCATCCAGTCCTGGGGCAGCAGTGCTGAGACCTGGGTTGCCCTGTGTGCCTGCACCCATCCTACAGTGCTCTCTCTGCCCAGGTCTCCGCAGGGTCACAGTGAAGAACATGTGGTTTGGCTACAGCTCCCTGCAGCACTGCCTGCCCGGCCCAGGCAGCAGGGCTGCCTTTCAAGACGTGGCTGCCTCCGATGGAGGACAGAAGTGAGTGAAGCAGAAACCCCCTTGCACCAGTGGGGTAGGGGAGAGTCCATTTTGAAGTCCGTTTCTTGAGTTTCTCAGCGCCTCTCCTTTGGGCTAACATCCACCCTGCTCCATCCCATCCCAGTCACCTTCACCCCTAGATTTCCAGGGAGGCAAATAGAAAGGGGCCCAGCAGTCAGGGCTCTGGGGAGGCAAAGACGCCTCTACGCGTCCCGGCCCGAGTTGTGCTGTGGCAGCACGTGCTACGTGCACCACAACGTCCCCTGCGTGCTTTTGGGAAAGAGCTTCTCCGCTGGGTGAGTTAGGGACTGCGGGACTGCTGCGCTGACCGTCAGGAGCACAGCCGGGGTGCGGAGCCCCGCAGCCGGACGGAGCTCCTGACCGCCAGGGGGCGACGGCTGCCCGCGCATCTGCCGCTCGGCCCGGCGCTCCGCTACGGCGCTGCTCGCGGCCCCCGCGCGGCTGCTCCGAGCCTCGCTGCTGGAGCGCGGGGCTTTTTGTTCGCCGGCGGGTCGGAGCACCGCGCGCCCTGTCTCGTATGAAGCGCGGTCCTGTTTTCTGAGCACGCCCGGTGGCGCTCTCTGAGCAGCGTGCTTTCCCTCGCAGGGACCTGAGCACTGCGGTGGGCACTGCTGTGATTTCATCCACCGTGCTCAGCGATTACCAGGAGATAAGCACTTCTGTGCGCTACCATCTGCAGCACCATACCCAGGTACATCCCCCACCTCAGCTAGGAGCACGGCACAGCCAAACCCCCAGGCAGTGCCATGAGCTTGCCCAAGGCCTCCAGAACTCTTGGGCTCTGTGTGTCCCACACCCAGCTCTTACCTTGCCCTCCGTTTTCCCCGGGAGGTGATGTCTCACACTGACAGCCCTTGCTCTGCTACACTGCAGCCTGGCAAACGGCTGTCACAAGTCTGCATCGCATGCATGTGTGGCTGTGCAACCTCTTCTTTTCCATCTCTCCTGCAGGACCTGCCTGATAAGCTGGTGGGGCCCATCTGTGCCTTCTGGAACTTCAGCATCAGGTGCCTTGCTCTTGTTCAGGTCACCAGATTTATAAGATTTTATTTTCACTGCAAAAACAAACATAACAGCATAAATGTAAAGGTAAAAAGTAAGGATCTGTAATTCTCTCACATCTGCTATCTGCTGGAATAGAGTTCTCTCCTTTAGAAAAGTCACTCAAAAGCAAGTGACTTTTAATGAGGTATGTACAACTAAAATGGTCAGCCTTGATTTGTTACCTACCAGAAAGGCTCGTAGGTACACAAGCATTCAGGACAATTTTCCTGTGCAAGCCTACTGAATAAGGCAAACCTGCTGAGACCAAACCACTAGAAGTGCCATCTGTTACCCTCTTCTTCCTCATTGCAACTCCACATGAAATTCCCTCAGTGCCTTGGCTTTCTGTTAAAGTTGCCAGTCATTTTAATATGTTTTCATTTTCTTTTGCCACATGTTAGCCCGGATGCTGGTGGGATGTGGTCAACAGCTGGCTGCTCTGTGGTGACATCTCTCCCAGATTCCACTGTCTGTTTCTGCAACCACACCACAAACTTCGCTGTGCTGCTGCAAGTGTATGAGATAAAGGTGAGCAAGCAGCCTTTCTCAACTGATCTGTGGGGTGGGTGCAGGAATTGCAAGTAGCACAATGTTAATTCACGGGGGTTTTGCCTTTTGTTGTTCCATGACTGGGGCAGAGGACCACCAAGGAGGAGCTCACACTACAAACCTTGACTTTTATCGGATGTGGAGTTTCCTTTTGTGCCCTGCTTGTTACCTTCATTTTATTCTTGGTGGTTGGGTAAGAGGAGTTATTACTTGTGGCCTTTGTATAGTTTTTGTTTGATATTTTGCCTCAGTACAAGTGCAGAAAGGGCAGCTTGTCAGTGTCAAGTTCTGTTGATGGGCGGGGGAGAGCTGGGGAGCTGCAGTCGGTTGCTGGCAGCAGAGGGTAGGGAAAGGAGAGGCTGGCATTGCCTATGGAGGGGATGCAATACTGTGGTTTCCATGGAGATATTTACATGAGCTGTGCTCACACCTCAGTGCCCGTGGAAAGGCATTTATCAGACAAACATTGTTTCCCATAAAAGCTGCTCCGGTAGAGCTAATTTTTATGAAATAAACAGTGCAAGGACTGTTTCTGACTCAGCAAGCACAGAGATCTGCCCTGTGAGAGTATAGCAGTGAATCCTCCACCTACTCCCTGCCTGTCCCTCAGAGCACTGGCCAAGGGCTGAGCTGAGTGCTTCCCAGCACCAAGTGCTTGTGCACTGTGGCAGTCCTTTGCCTCTTTGGACTGTCATCTTTGCAGTGAATAGTAGAAAGATCACACATTATCCAGGCAGGTCTGCACAGCCCAGCAAGCACCCTTCAGAACACTTCAAATCCTTTCACTTGCCTGCAGCTGAGGTCTTCATGTCTCCTCCCCCAGTGTCCCCAAGAATGAACGAACAACTGTACACAAGAACCTGATCTTTGCATTAGCTGCAGCAGAAGCTCTGCTCATGTTCAGTGAATTGGCCAAGACCAACCAGGTAAGCTCACTAAAACATACCCTCACAGGACCAGTTTCCCTCGCAGGACCAGTCCTGCTGAGGTGTTATCATCAGCAGAGCTAACAGAAGTTTAATTCCTTCTATTAACATTTCATTAGCTACCTGTAGTTTGCATCTAGGAAAGAATTGTGACTCTGTGTTTGAAGTGTGCAATTTGTCAGGAAAGTTCACCTCTTGCTTCTTACCACAAAAGCCTTCAGGAAATACAAGCAGTTGTAGAACAGCAATGTAGGTTTTGCAGTTTTCTTCCTGGATGCACATTCTCGGAATTTTCCAGAGGACTTTTCTTCCTGAAGGAGCATGTGATTTCTCTCCAGGTGCTGTGTTTTCTGGTCACTGCCTTCCTTCATCTCTCATTCATGGCAGCCTTCTCGTGGATGCTGGTTGAGGGGCTTCTCCTGTGGAGTAAGGTGGTAGCAGTCAACATGAGTGAAGACAGGAGAATGAAGTTCTACTACGCGACAGGCTGGGGTATCTACAGATTCCTCTGCACTGCAGACTCAGAAACATGCATCAATTATTTTCTATAGCAAACGTTTCAGAAAATAGGAGAAATTCCCCCAGAAGTGGTGCAGTCAGACCAATGCTTGGCTTGGCTCAATATGAGGGCCTGCTGTCACTTGTTCCTCAGAGGCTTTCATACCCTAATGTATCAAATCACCACTCTCAAGATGTAAGCTGAAAAGCATTTCTGTTATTTCTCTAAAACCAAGGGTTCAATACAAAGAACAAGAGGAAGAAGCTCGTGGTAAATTCTTGTAGAGAATCGCTATTGTATTTGTTATTAAAATATAGTTATGTTCTTGATTAAGCAGTCTTCATTCTGCGTGATTCCTTTGGGTGCATAAAATTCATTGGAATAAACAGATTTATATTGAAGAGAAGCCTTTTTAGGTCAGTGCACCTTGCAAAACACATACCTGGTTGCATACTGAAAAAGTAGTTACAGTATTTTGCATTGTTTTATGTTTTTGATCGTCCATTTTGTTAAAACAGCAGTCTGAGTAAATTACTTTGGTCAGGGCTCAGGATTTGTAATGCTTTATATCTACAAAAAGTGATGCTGACAGCATATAAATCTGGTCTTGTAGAGCTGGGGCAGATTTCAGCTGTAGTAAATTCACATTGTAGTGGGGTTTGGGAGGCTGAGCTGGCTCATGCTGCAGCATGTTGGGTCATGGGGGTTTTGAAGCAATTTTCTAGAGCTCAGCTGATCTGCTCGGGTCATACTTGCTTTTTCTGGGTTCTAATTTATTTTATCTTTTTATTTATACGTATTTTTTAATTTGTGCAGGCCTTCCAGCCATTATCGTGGGTGTGACCCTTGCAACTTCCTTCAATAACTATGTGGCAGACAACCACTGCTGGCTGAATGTTCAGACCAATATCATCTGGGCCTTTGTTGGGCCTGTTCTCTTCATCCTGGCAGTAAGTGCCAAAGCCTTCCTGGCAGGTCTGATTCCTGCATCCTGGTTTGAGGAAAGCACTGCAGAGTCAGCAGTCCCAGCACTTCTGCAGCTAAATGCTTGCTCACTGGCTTTCCTGGTGGTTTTTGAGTTGGGAATTTTTGTTAAACTTCACACATAGTTCCACAAGTCTTTTCAATCAAAACAGATTTTTTTATATTAAAAAATAGTTAATAAAATTGTGTTGACTAGTTTCTGTTTTGTCTGGGATGGTGATAAATGTGTAGGCTAAATGTGACTTCACCTTAAATAAAGATCTGCTCATCATATGGGAATATCATCCTTGAAGTAGTTGTCAGTATCACAGCAGAACAACACGGCAGCAGAAAAAGGTGCAGCGTTGAAGGAGGCTAAAGCAGCCTCTTACCAAGACATTCCGTGGGAGAGGTTTTGAGATCAGTTTTTACAGACCTGATACTTGTGCTGATAACCCTATAAGGTATTTCATTTTTCTCAGGAGCGATAACACGTCTCTTCACATTCTGAAAATTAGTTACTGACTTCCCAGAAAAGAGTCTCACCTCACTGGAGTTCAGATCACTGAAGCTTAATGGGTCTGCTGGCTCTTTTCTGACAGGTGAACACCTTTGTGCTTTTCCGGGTGGTGGTGGTGACTGTGTCCAGTGCTCGCAGGAGGGCAAAGATGCTGACACCCAACAGCAGCCTGGAGAACCAGATTGGAATACAAATATGGTAAGCAGATCACAGCACTGGCTGAAGGAGTATAGAATGAAATGGAAATGCTGTTAAACCGAGGGTCTTTGTCTCACTGCATGTGATGACAGACTGAGTTGAAGCTGTCTGGATAGAAAGGATTTTCTCCTCTAGAGTGGCTGAGCATCGCTCAAAGGCAGTTCCTCTGCTGGACTCTTAACCACTGAGAACATTAATTCTCTGTGCTGCTGAGCAGCTTGCTGTCAGGTGTGCAGACATCCTGTAAAACAGTAACTACAGGGAAGTGAGGGAGCAGCCTCAAGTGTTTCCAGGAGCCAAGGGACATGAAGTGCCTGGTTTCCTGGAATTTCACAGAGATCCGAGTCAAAAAAGGGAGTCCTTTCCACAGAACTTTGTGGTTCAAAGTCATTACTTCCATAGCACTTGTACACGCTTACCAGAAGATGTACCCAGTATAGGAGCTTTGGGCTATTTATCTTAATAAAAAGTATTTTCTAAATGCTTGGGACTTGGTGGATTGAAAGGAACCCTGGCAGCAATTACATGGGGAAGGAGAGGCAACATGGACTTCTGTAATCAGTTAATGTAGGGAGACCTCTAAAAACTGCTGCTTGAGTCACTACTTTATCATCTCTATGGATTTTTATTGTTGTTAGCTGGCGCCAGATACCCCTGCTAGACACGCATTGTTCCCCTCTATCATAAATAAATTTTCCCGAAATTACAGAGGCACAAAGATAGGGCAGTGCAGGAGGGCAGGGTGACATCCATGTGCTTGTAAAACAACTACAGAAGCCCTTCTTGTAGCAGCAACTCCAGGGGAATAGCTATTTTCTCATGGCTAATGACGTCAAAGAGCTCCCTTCTTATTAATTCTCAATGATAAAAAAAGAGCAAGGCTGGCACATCGCAGGCTGGGAAGTGAAGTGTTTGGTTTTTCTCCTCTAATTTTGCTTGCAAAGGAATGTTTCATTGCAACCATCTTGGGTGCTGCTTGCTCAGCACCTCGTCAGAGACGCTTGTTGGGGGTACAGAGCCGTCTCCTGGGTAAAAACAAGGAGAGCTCTCTTCTAAACTGCAAAATACAGGGCAGAGTGCTCCAGAACCCACAGTGTTCCACAGCCTAGTATGGTGCCAGTGCAATGCTTCTGCTTTTAAACATGCCCAAGTAACTCTGAGCTTTACTTTCTGACAGGGCCACAGCCAAACCCATCTTGGTGCTGCTGCCTGTGCTGGGACTGACATGGGTGTGTGGGATCCTTGTCCACCTCAGCATCATTTGGGCCTACGTCTTCATCGTGCTTAACTCCCTCCAGGTGAGTCCTGCACCACCTTCATCCTCACCTCACAGCCAAGCAGGTACCTGCTGTTTCTCGTGCTGCAGTGCAATCCACCTGCATTACCAGCTGGGAAACTTTGTCAGGCTTGAAGTCCAGCCCAAGTTTCCCAAATTGTTGTGCTATTTTATCTGGAGAAACTTAAGCTCCTGCTCCCAAGATATGCAAGATATGCCCTGTGCAACACATCCATCTGATGTCCCCTCTGCACCAGCCTCTGGAGTGTCCTACTGGTGCTACATCTTTCTGGTTCAAATCTTATATCTTACGTTAGGGAACTTCATTTTTCTTCCAACTTTACTGTTTCTTCAAAAGAAGAAAACTTTAACCAGTGTTTAAGTGATTAAGAAAGCAAAGTAAATTGTATTAGTTACAGCAGCAAGGAGTGCTTTGTTCTGCACTGAGGTGGAATTATTCTCATGACCTCAGGAGGCTGAGCCTCAGGGACACATAGTGACAAAATATCATAAGGGCTTGCTGAATTGCCACGTGCAATTCAAAGCATCAACAACCTGGCTGACAAAGCATTCCAAACCTTGAAAGAAAGCAGCTGTAGATGGAGCTAGAGAAGCACTAAACACCACTGCTCCTGATATTTGCAGGAGAGATAGTTATCCCAAGGCAAAAGGGAGGCATCTTCACAGACAGGTAGTTCCTGGCAGCAAAGAATCTACATGGCCTCAGCCCAGCCCCAGGTACAAAGACTGGACCAGTCCAAATAACATCAGCGTTCACCCACAGTCAGTTCTGTGGCTTTGTACTAGATACTCACATGTCTATTTTTCAGAATCCCTTGCCCAGTTCTTGAAGGCAGATTTTATTCCAGGGGATCCAATTCAAGAGTAATTGGTTACTATACTCCAAGCCATTGAAATTTTGGTTGTAGAAGTCCTCCATCTGTCTCTATGTTTTGGATGCTGTCATGCAACGGAAAGCACAGCAATGATAGCAGAGATAGCAGGTAGCAACATCCACCTTGGGTGAGATAGGAGAAGAGATGGTAGCTGGATAAAGATTTGTTTTCTTCCTTTGCTTTCTAAGTTACTGCTTCTTTTGTTTTTCTTCTTTCTCCTAATACTCAGTGTGAGTCTGGTTGTGTGGGCAAACTGTCAAGGGTTTGCCCATGAATATGCAGTGCTTGTTTGCCTTCTACTCCTTCTTTGCTAAGTTCAGGTCAATTTGGAAATTACCCTAGAAAAGGAATTTTGATGCTGGCGGGCAACTGTGGAATTGAGAAAAAGCTGGGATAAAAACGTCGTATTTCAGCTCCTTTTCTGGCTGGCCTATTGAGGACAGCTTCTATAGATCGCCTTAGGATTTCCTCTAAGGCTGGCGTGCTTCTTTATGTGCTGGTGTTGTACTGGAAAGTTCTGCTGCTGTAGTTGTTTGTTTGACTGCTTTCTATTTAGCTGAGGAAAGTGAAGACTGTTTTCAAGGTTACTCTGTGCATTGACACCACACCTGGCAGCTCCTCCTCCAGCCAGGCAGCATGAGAGCTCAGCCCAGCAAGAAGCAGCATCGTGAGGTGCTGCGCCCCAGGGAGCTGCAGTGCTGTGGCCAAAACCTGACCAAGATGAGCCAGCAGTCCCTGTCCTGCCCAGCTAACAAGGCAAGAAACCCGTAATTGGTCAATGCAGCCCCTCTGCTATCACCATGAGATCGGAGCTGGGGTCAGCCCAGGGCTCCTGTTTTGCCCAATTCTGCTGATACTGTGAGGGCTTCACACCTCTGCCACCACAGGAGAAACCAGCTGGAAAAGCCTTGCAAGGCATTGGGCTGTGAAATCCGAGTGAGACAGATGCAGGAAAAAGCTGTTTCTATGTGCTTCACTGACAGCTTACCCTTGCTTTACATCGCTGGGCACCTGCTGAGCACCAGCAGCAGAGCCGGCTGCCCAGAACTGAACCGGGCTGACAGAGTGGGGAAGGGACCCCAGTGCCACGAGCTGTCCTGATACAGGTGGGATGACTGGGGGTGCTCTGGTTGCTCCTGGGGTGCCCCCCTCCAGCTCTGACCCTGCCCCACAGCCTTGACCCCGGCAGCACACAGTCAGAATGAGGTGCTGCCCTTCCTGCCGCTGTGCCCTGCCTGTGGCACGGCCTCGGGCCGGCTGCCTTTATTCCTGAAGCTATTTCATGTATCTCCTACTCATCCAGCAGTTCCTGGGACAAATCTGGAGGACTGCACAGCACTGTGCTGAGTAGTTATTCCCCAGTGATGGCTGCTTGCTTCTTTGACCCCTCCCTGAGTGGAGCCGGAGCTGCTCGTGATGGCGGCCGCTGAGGAAGATGGCGGCTCTGCTTTGCTGGGGAGGAGGCGGCGTGGGCAGCAGCAGGGCAAGAGCAGCTCCTCTGGTGCAGCCCTGCGCCACAGCTCTGCTTCCGCCCGCCACTGCAGCTGGGCCTCCTCTTCTTCCTTGCTTTCCTCCCCGCTGACCTCAGCGCTCCCTCCCCCACTCCACTTTCCTACAGAATGATTATTTCAAGGAAGACCTGCCTTGGCAGCCTGGCCAGAAATCTGCTCTGGAGGAGTGACCAGCGTTGTTGTCTGAAGGACAGGTCGTGGCACGGCGCCAGGGTATTGCTACCATTACGCCTGCCAAGAGCTCGCAGATGAAGAGCGAGGCTCATTGAAGACAAGATGGATTACTTTTCTTGCTGCAGCTGATTTATCTAGCTGCGATAACAAACACCCTACAGATATAACATAAATCTGGTGGACCAGATAGGGCTGCCTTAAGGCCAAAATTGTTGGTCTGGAGCTGTAATTAGCCCCTGGCTGTGGCCTCCAGGTGGTGCTCGCTCCGGGCTGTGCCCAGAGTCCTTCCCGCTGTGCAGCTTGTGTGAGACACGAGCTGTGGGTTAGAACAGAGCTTTGGGCTGTGGCACGGCATTTGGTTGCTTGCTGGTGCCCAGTACTTTCATACAGGAGCACCAGTTTGGTGGGAGGGAGGGGGGCCAAGACCGTGCATCCCGAGCCATGGGGTGCCGGTCTGGGAAGGTTTTACCCAGGCTGCAGAAAGCCTCTGAATCAATACCCCCTAAACATGCATCAGAGGCTCCCGCTGGCACGCAGTGGTCTGTCACTACACGGGACAGAGGAATTGTCCACAGCATCACGCTGCGTTTTGTGGGAGGATGGCCCAGGTCCCCGTCCATGGGCTCAGCGGGAAGGGAGTGCTCCTTCCTGGACTTCAGTTTCCCTTGCAACAAATTCCTGGTGGTTTCTGTTTCTGAGATCTGAAGGAGGTGTTTCTGGAGGGATTTTGCATGCATGAGTGAAGAGGAGTGTGGGAGAGTGTAGGGTGAGGGGAGCAGCGGTGCCCAGCTGGAGATGCCGGCTCCCCCTAAATGACTCCAGAGAGGCACAAAGCAACTTCTGCCGAGTGCCTGAACTGCTGCTGAGAGGTGAGATAGAGGGAGAGGAAAAGGAAGAGGGACTGGAACAGAAACCTCCTCTCCTTTGGACTCTCTGTGAAGAAACTTTTCTCGGGCTTGACTTTAGGAATGCTCTTCTAGCCCAGCTTTCCCCTGGTTGTGCCATGCCCAGTGTCTGCCTCTTCCCCTTAGCCTCATCCTCAACTGTTCTAATACGCATCAAACTCATTTCCTCCCATGGAAAGTAGCAGCAAAGCAGCTGTACATCTCTAACTTTCTGTGTTCTCTCCTTTTCAGGGCCTTTATATATTCCTGGTCTATGCAATCTATAACAGTGAGGTAAGAGATACACCTGACTGAGGCTTTGTCACTCTTCAGAGTAGCAGTGAAGCAGTAGCTGGGATTGTAGTTGATGCAACAGAGGGCATAGCACAGACTGTGCTTCTGGGATAGCTATTGCTTTTTGTCTGTGTCTTGCTGGAGGATGTCTTGCTCTGCTTGAGTTGCTGTGTCCCTCTGTAATGTCCTTGCTCTTCTTCAGGTGCGGAATGCCATCCAGAGGATGAAGGACAAGAAAAAAGCACTCTCATTCACAGTAAGTCACAAAGAAGCTTTGCTGCCCCCCTTTGTTCATCCTTCACCCGTCATAGGAGGGCCCTAGCAACGTATATTTGGGCTCCTTTAAGGGGATAATGTTGGAAAGAAGTCTTATTTTCCTTCCCACTTGTCCTGTGTAGGAAGAACAGAGGCTGGTTCCTTTCTTTGCAGTCTTGTTGGACAATGCAGACCCAAGATCATCAACCAAGATTAGGAGACAGCCTTCTGCACCGGGGTGGGATGAGAGCTCATGTCCCAGGGGAAGCAGTGTAGATCAAACCAATCTTTAAAGTTGGATCTGGATCCAGTAAATACACATGTTACAGTTTTCACTGACCTGAATTCCTTCCTTGTCACTGCAGAACTGCTCTCATCCCATCAACTACTTATCAAGTCCAAGGAACACCACCTCCTGGGAGACTGGGAAACCAAGTCCTGCAGCAGTGAGTGCCTCTTCAAACCCTGTGCAGAAAGACCCTCCAGTGAAGAACATCACCAACAGAGGTAAGGAGAGTTGTCACTGCTGTTGGCCCAGACTCTATCATGAGACCACAGTTTATCCCAAGGCTTGAATATTGGTATGCATTCACTTGGCAGGGCGCTGAACCCATTTGCACATTGGGCCCGTGTGAGCACACAGGGTGAGCACAGCATGGGATGAAGGGTTCCCAGGGAAAGCAAGGGACTATCAGCACGTGGGTCTCAGAGGGATCAGGGCTGTCCCTGTGGGCTGGCTGAGCATGAGCAAGGGGTTCTCATAACTGCATTATGCAGCATTGCCCTATTTTCAGTCAAGAATACATGTTTGTGTCTAAAAATGGATTTCCTAGAGGAGACTAGGTGAAGGTGGTGATGGGAAATAGGTTTCTGAGCTTTAGGGAAAAAAGGTGTTGCATGCTACATCCAGTTTGTGGGTGCAAGAATATACTTGCAATTATGGCTGGCCCTTTGGTTCAGTGGATGATGTTTAGGGAGTGCAAAGTTTATTGGTAAAGCATGAATATTTCTATTCCAATCTCCAAACTCACTGTGCTGCTTTGTCCCCTAGGCAACTTTGGAGGCAAAATTCCCATGGGGATTTCATCAATCATGGCACCAGAGAGACCGGTAGGTAATGCCTTCTGATATTCGTCCACCTTCAGCCACACAGAGAGCGCAGTGGGGAGGAAACCCCCAGAGCGGACGTTTTCAAGGAGAGCACTCCCCTCTGAGCTGTGGGGAACTGGACCTGCTGCTGCTCTGTTCCCCGCTGCACTCAGGGCTTGCAGCCCCTCTCCTGGAGAGGAGCGTGGTGGAAGGGTGATCTATGGCATGGGATATAAATGAACAGAAGCTAGTGATATTGAGTTTGTAAAGCAGTGAGCAGAGGATGGTTCAGAACAAGGCAGGAGGCTTCCAGCAGGGGTTTGCTGTCTGTGCAGCAGCCAGGTTGTATCCAACCAAGGAGGGCTGCCCAGTGTTCTGCAGCCATTTCACTTCCCTGGCAGACGCCTGATGCAGAGCTCAGCAAGGTATGGCCTAAAGTGGAGAACAATTTAAATTTGACTACTCTGATACCACTTCCATCTCCCACTATTGAAATGATCATCAGTCCTTGTGCACTTGACTTACAAGTGCTGTAATTTCCTCAGAATAAAATCCAACTACTTTCGTATAAGGCTCTCACTGAAGGATCTCTCTCTCCCTCTCTAATATTTATCCTTTGAAAACCTGTGTCACATAGACAGCTCTTATTTATCCAATAGATAATACTTCTATAGCTGGCATATCATTTTGAAGCCACTCAATAAAATCCATATTTTCATCTCCCGTGATTTATACTGCGGTTAATGCCATTCCTCCTTCGTGCTAAACACCGACCAGAATTCGCAGGTGATGCTTTTCTCAGCCAGCCAGGTGTTTGCTGTGTAAACTGGGAGCAGAGTTAAGCTCTCTGGCACAAAACGCGAGACGTGGGCTAAAGAGATTAGCCCAGAGGCCTGAGTTGTCTAATGCAAGGGGTATTAGGAGGCAGATTTCCTAAATGCCAAGGCCATGGCATTTCCTAGCAAGCAAAGACAGAAACTGTTTTCCTCTGTATGAGGGTCACCTAGGACTTTAGTGTGTCATTGCTGCTTAAACATTTCATTTTCAATGTATTTGTTTCCTTGCTAACGAAGGTGCGCTCAGCAGCGTGCAGCAGGCCAGGCTGGTGCCTGCATCCTGGGGGGCAAGGATGGGCACAGCACTGTGCCCCATGCCAACCTCTGCCCCTGTGGAGCCATGAGCCCCACACTGCTGAGCGGCTCTGTGCAGCATCAGGCCCTGGCAGTGGGGTTGGCAGGGCACAGGGCCCTGCGTCGTGCCACCCCCGGGGGCTAATGGGCACTGCTTGCTGCGTTACATAAGTCAGTGCTGTTTTCCTGCTCCCTGCCAAAGTGAGTCATGTAACTCTCTGGAGGAGCTGTGAATTAAGAATGCCGCTGGCAGCTGCACAATAGTTTGGATGAAGAGAGGATGCTACTTAAAAACGTTTGAAAACACTTAAAACGACAAAACACCAAGCAAGTGAAGATACAAACACAGACAAGATGTTCTTTGTGTTTCAGCTTTTTAAAACGTTGTTTGGTGATGTTTATTGTTGTGGGGCTGGGAGCAGGAATTTCACACCTTGGAGCGTTAACCATCACTTGGGCACATGGAAGAAGTTTATGTGCGGACTTTTCCACGCACAAGGAAGTTCTCTCTGCTCTGCTCCTGGTTTTCACAATGCTTCTAGCAAGTGCCCAGGCTGCAGGTCACACCAGGGCTGGGGCTGAGCAGCGGAGCTGCCAAGAGGTGCAGTGAGTTGCAGGGAGCCCTGCAGAGCACCCATCTCTGTGGGGCTGGGTGCAGGCACTGCAGGAGCTCGCTTGCAAAAGAGGGCAGCTTGGTGCTGTGAGGAGCCTTGCTGGCCTTGGAGGGGGGTCTGGGGGTTCCAGCCATGCAGCAGACTGACCCGTGCTTTCTGCTAACAAATGTTCTCCCCTCTTTCAGGCTGTAGAGCTGACAGCATTCAAATCCTCAGGTAACGTTTCCTTCTTCGTCTTCAATTTATTTTATGCCAATACTCCTTTCTCTGATTGCATTGTGAAGCAGTGGAGGGTGGAGGGCGGGTTATTTTGCTCAGAGTGTAGGAAGTGTTTTATTTCCATCATGCCTTGGTGGCTGCAGTCCTGGCAAAGTGTGAGGCATGCCCTGCAGCAGGGGTGAGGAGCAGGGTGTGCCCGGAGGCCCTGCAGAGCTCGGCCATAGCTGCTCATCTCCCAGCACCCATGTGGCTTTTTCCAGCGTCTCTGCAGCCTTCCTGCTGCCTCCACCTGTCTGCAATTTGCTGCGCACCAGTGAAGCTGCAGCTCACAGACTGGAAGGCAGCAGCCATGCAACAGATGCGTGCAGGCACCGGGCAGCAGTGGGAAGGGTCCAGCACCCTGGGCTGCTTGGCTAGATTCAGGTTGCTTCCAGGGGTGGCCGCAGCTCTTTAATGCCACAGGGTATTGCAAAGCAACAGCTGCTGCAGGAATCATGGGCGGGCGTTAGGAGCAACTTGCTCCTGGAGAAGGGAAGCCAGGAAAGATGGGGTGTTCAGACAGGGATGGATTTATGAGCTTAAAAGCAGCCATTTAGCTTCTTCTGTTTCAGGTTGTAGAAAGGCCAATGTCACCATGAAGGTGGGTAGAGCTGAAAACAGAAATCCCTTCTAAGCCCCAGACCTTTGCTGGGCTGCAGTGCTGGGGGGGCTGGCAGCAGCTCAGCTCCCTGCCCTGCTTTGGGCAGGTCCTCGACTCCTCTGCACACAGGTGCAGTGTATTTTGTTTTGTTTTATTTTTTATCTGTCACTGATGAGTACTGCAAGCACTCTCAATGCAGTCTCTCGATGGGGTCACTCAAGCAGACAGTGCAGGGAAGAAGCAGCAGGGATGGATTGATACTATTTTTTCTGCGTTGTTACATTTTCTTTTGTCAAGGGATGCAGTGCATTAGCAGGTTCTGATTTTGCTCCATATTAAGTGTCTAAGCAGGGCAAGCTTAGACTGTTTTCGAGAAGATGCCACCCAGAAGCCTTACAGCTTTCCTCCCCACAGTGGACACATGAACGAGGCAGACAGCAGTGTTTGGGAGTAAACGTGCTGCAGTCCCAGGCTCAGCACTGTGCACGCTGAGCACGTGCACTGGTGCATCTCAGCCTCACCTGCTCCTGCCTATTTTAATGAGCCACATGTGTAATTAAACTCCAGCTGTGTAAAGAGGTGGGCTGTTTAGCTTGTTTTTGCTTTCTCAGGTAAGCCCCCAGCATATGTTTAAAAAAAACGCACAGCCCTGAGCACATGGAAGGGAGCCTCGCAGTGCCATGCCTTTGGGGTTAGGAGAACTGGCAGGGCCCATGCAGAAGCTGGCCAGTCCTGGGGCCTGGCTTGGTGCCTCCCCTCTCCCTGGGTCACCAACCACACAACTGCAGGGGAAGCGACAGCTGAAGCGGCCCACGTGCACACAGCTCCCTGCGAGCCTGGAGAGCAGCTCTGCTCGCACCTGGGGCCACGGCTTGGGCTGTGCTTCAGCCTGAGGGTGACGGAGAAGATCTCCTTGAACCAGAAGAGCCCTCCTCTCACACTTGTGTGCGTGTAAGGCAGCGAGCACAGTGCTGTGCTGCTCTGCAACGAGGCGCAGGACTCAAAGATAAGTGCTTCCAGCCATTAAACATGTGAAGTACAAGGCAGCAGTGTCCAGCTGCAGCAATGCTGGGATGACCCCAGGGCAGGGCAGCATTGCACATGGTCGTCTCAGCTTGTTTGGCAGAACAAAATGCTGTGTAGCTCTTGGGGAAAACAGCTGCCGGGGAAGCAAGCCGTAGTCCTCTGTGTTTGATGGTGATTGAGAGACAAATCGTCTGAATACTCTCTTCTGTTTGTTTTCTCCCCAAATAGTTTAATGCGAGAGATGTACTTTGCCCCATGTGTGTTTATTTGAAAACTTCCAGCCAGCTCTAATGCAGATTGTCATGGTGCCAGCAGCAGGCCTGCAGGAGGTTATGCAAAGATGCAGGAGGATACCGCCTGCCCCTGCCTGAACCAGGAGATCTCGTGGGCAGGAGGGAGGAAGCTGGGGGCTGGCAGGACCTGCTTGCAGCTGCCCAGCAGAGCGGTGCTGGGCCTGGGGTGGCATCCATCTGCCTCGCCCCGTTGCAGTAATTGAGTGCAGCCATGCTCTTGCTACCCATGCAAGGGTCACCAGTGGGGTTCGTGGTGCAAGACAGAAGGGCTCAGGGCAGCACTTTGCTGTGTGTGAGGGTGAAGGCAGATTGAGCCCAGGTAAAGGCCCAGCCAGGTTCAGGAGCACACAGCATGCTGTTCAGCAGGGTGGCTGCGGCACAGGCAGGCTGGGGCTGAGTGCTGCCCCCACAGCCCTCCCTCTCTCTCACCCCCAATATTCGGTCTCCCCTTCCAAGGACTCAATTCACTCGGAGGGGCCGCGTGCTTTTCGCAGTAATGAGCTCCAGCCCAGCTGTACAAAGATGTGCGTTGCATGGAGCACTCTGCTCAGATTCATTACACCCATTATGCAAGAAGGGGATGGCTGGGGGGATTCACATGTTTGCACAAACAATAAGTGCTGTCTTCCTTGTCTTGGTGAACAAGAGCTCCAAGAGGCCTCCACATCCTCCATCTCTTCAAGTGATGGCTTCTTTGTTTCCCCACGATAATTTCATTATTCGGTTTGAATACATTTATATGTTGCTAAGCCACACATAGCAACATGGATCTTGTTTCCACGGGCCAGCCTTTCTGTGATCAATATTGAGTATTTCTGCAACTCTCGCAATACTGCCTTCAGTAGGATTTCTTTTAAAATAATGGGGAAATGGTGGATCTCAGGGATCTGCAGCCAGCCAGGCACTGAGCGTGCCATGGGTGCTGGGGAAATGCCAACCCACTGGGCTGCCCTGTCCCTCCCTGCCCTGGGTGCTGCTGTCCCTCCCAGCTGGGCAGAGAGGGCCCTGTACCTTGATGGGGGAAGCGCAGCCCAGGCAGAATCAGTGCTCTCTTCCACAATACCATTGGTATATACATTAAATCTTGCTGAAACCTTTATTCGGTGCATTCAGAGCTGGCGGTGCCCTGTGCAGTGTGTCTGGTGTATGTCACTGCTGAGCAGCTGAAGGAGAAGTCTGCCTGCTCTCTGCCTGTGCCCCAGGACCCCAGCAGGGCAGTGGGGAGCCACCCTGCCCTTCTCACAGCCAGTGCGGCTCAATCCATCTCTCTTTTGCTTTAGGTTTCTGAGAGGAGGTTTCTGAGTGCCATGAAACTGGTGGTTCTTCAAACAGCCAGGAGGATGGTGGGCAGAGGAGCTGCTTCCCATGGAGGGCTGCTAACTGTGCTTCTGAGCATCATGAAAGCCACGGCAGGACAGGGGCTGCATGGGGTTCTCACAGGGCCATTGGGCTCCGTGTGCTGCTGAAGGCACTCCACACATCCCCAGCACCACATTGCTGCCAGCACTGGTTGTGCCACTACCAGAGCTGGTTTCACTTGGAGGATGTGGTGTGGGACGCACTGTGCCCAGGCCTGTGCCCACACAGGGGGAGAGCATCGCTCTGCAGGGCAGGATTGGTGCTGGGCTGCATGGGAAGCATAGGCATCAGGGAAGACGGCAGCTCGCTTCAATTCTTTTCTAAACCAGCTGACTTTAATAGCTTCTTTGGCTGTGTTTTGGACAAGAAAATCTCCCTTCTCCTCCTGGTTTCCCATCTGGCTGGTTGCTCCCCCCTCCAGCTGCTGTTATGTACTCCCTCCATTCTGTGCCTTGGACTGCTTCTCCTGTTACTTTATAGTGTGTAGAGCGCATGAAACGTGGGTTTTTTTGCTGGTTATGATGACAGTAAATGCTGATTTTTAAAGGCAGCCTTCTCTCCCTGTAATTTGTCCCTGGGAACAGTTCCGTGGGCACGTGCGATAGCTTCACAGGTTGGAAGTGGTGCAGGGCTGCAATGCGAGGGATCGGGGCTCTGTGATCCCACGGGCTGGCTGTCCCATCACGCTGTGTTCCTTCCTTGGTCTCAGCACAGCTTGTGCCGGATGGCATTTATTTATTGATGGAAACCGCAGCCCTCAAAACATCTCTGTACTGGCCAAAAACCACAATCTGGGTGCAGAAATACCACTTCTGGTGTCAGCATTTCCAGCTGTCGGGGGCAGGGGAGTCCCTGCTCGGGGCTCTGCCAGTGGCACTGCCTTCACAGCCATTGCTTGATGCTCTGCTGAGGTTTTGCTCCCTCCCTCAGCACATGGCATTGCCCATTGCCTCCTAAATGCTATAATTCTCAAGCTTATTTGCAAAACATACTCAGAGTTGCTATGGCAATTACAGCAGCACTTGGAATCAGGTCCTGAGTCACTGATGCCCTCCTATTGAGCCACAGCAGTGGTCCCCTCCTGCTGGGGTCCCACGGGATGGGGGCTGGGGGCTGAGCAGAGCCCTGGGGTGAGGAGGAGCAGCGGCACCAGAAAGGAGTGTCAGAAATACAATCAAAAAAGACAACGTCTGCCTTCTTAAATGAACTGCAAAATTTATTACAGTGGTTTACTCCTGACATGGAAGTTAATAACCTCCTGTCTGGGAAGGAAGGTGGGGAGCAAGGGGCAGAGGGATGGGAGAGAGGAAAGGATGTGTGTGAGAGAGAGAGAGACACTTAAGGACACTTTTCATTTTCTGAAAATAAAATCTTTTACCTCCCAAACAATTTTCTCCAGTTCTTTAAGTTCACAGAAAGAAGAAGGTGAAACTGAACCACAGGAGGAAAATGCACAAACGTTGAAAAGCAAAAACAAACATGCTCTTCTGTATCTAACAAGCTGGGGTTGGCAGTTGGCAGCGCGAGAGCTCCTCAAGCCCCAGCTCTGCGTGGAGCTGCAGTGTGTGTGTCCCCTGCGACTGGCACAGCGGAGAAAAAACCTGAACCAAATCCATTGGTGGAGCTGGCAGGGCCATGTGCTGGGCACCAGTGAGGAGCAGCGCGGGGCAGGAGGAGGCCGCAATGGAGCCTCTGTGCTGCCCTGCTGAGCCCCAGCCCAGTGCAGGAGAACCGGCATCTGTGCCTGACTTTGTGCTCTGCTGTCACCTGGGGACAAGGCAGCGCTGGCCCTCCTGCTTCCTCCTTGCCCAAGTGTCAGGGTGTTGCCAGGGCCCGAAGCTGCAGCCCTGGGCACGTGTTGGCACGTGCTGCTGCAACTGTCCCAGTGCCCACAGCATGAGGCCAGGCCCTGAGCGTCCCTCCTGCCCTGCTGCCACCAGCATCACCTGGTCAGGGGGTGGTGCCCATCCCTGTCCCTGTCCTGCCCTTCTGCTGCTCCCCAGCAGCACACAGGCACAGCTGGTGGCTGGAGTGAGCTCCAGGAATCTGCCCAGGCTTTGGGTGCCTGGCTGTGCCTCTGTCCCTGCACCTTCTCTTGCCCTGCTGCAGGGCAGCTGAAGTGTCCCAGGGATGAGTTCCTGTCCTCAGCACTGTCTCTTGGAGCCTCTACACAAAAACTTGCCATCCTGGACGTGAGCTGAGCCCAGACATGGGTGGGATTTGGGCACTGCAGGTGCCAAGGGCTGTAAAACCGTACTTCCTGCCGTGGCACTGGCAAGCGCTAAGAAAACGGAGCCAGCTGAGGGTCAGCGGTGCCCTGCTTTGTGCTGGGCAGGCAGTGACTTCCCGTCAGACAGGAGCAGGTCTCTTAGCCCCAGGGCTCAGCTTTGCTGCTGCAGAAATCCCCTGCCGCTGTACTGGTGCCAGAGCAAAGAGAAACCCCACATGCTGGGAGGATTTCAGCTCACTTCTTCCCATGCCCTCTACACCAGAGGGGGCATGCTGGGCAATGGAGGGCAGCGGCAGAGAGACAGAGTGCAGGGATGACAGGAGAGGAGCAGAAACGGGAGCAAAGCTGGGACAGGCTTTCCCTCTGCTCACGTTGCAGACCCAGGTCAGGCAGTGGGTCGGGCACTGACTGTGCAGGGTCTGCAGGGCTGCAGTGCTGGCAGGGCAGGCCGGCTGTTGAGCACGCATCCCTGCGACCGCTAACTGTCCTTACCACGTTTTAAAATAAATCACCTGGGACCTTCCACTGGCACAGGTTAAATAGCATCACTGAGAGGCGAGGGGTGGAGAGGAGGTCCCAGGTGCATGCCCTGCCCCACTGCTGCATGGGGCCCTGCAGAGTCCATGTGGGAACTGCACTCAAGTCCGCTTGGCATGCAGCATCTCGATGAGGAGGTTGTTGCAGGGCACCTCTCCGCTCAGGTGCTTGTGGTACAGGTACTCCTCTGCCTGCATGCTCAGCGCCCGGACCTCGGTCAGCCGCAGCAGCAGCTGCCGGAACTTGTCTGTGCAGTGCGGGTAGTGGCACACTGTGTACTCCAGCAGTGCTGCATTGGCCTTCTCCTGAGCGTCCTTAGCCAGCGTGTGGTTCTCCAGGTACTTCACATCTACAAGAGAGCGAGATGGGGGGAGTGAAGTGGAGCCAGGCACAGGCACTGCCTGCACTGTGCTGGGTGCACCAGGAGGGTCTGTCCCCACTGTCCTTTCCCCGGTGCCGCAGCTTGGGTGCTCAGTTTGCTGATCGCCGTGCTGCCAGCTCCCCGTGTGTCCACACTCAGGACTGAGTTTGCAGCTTGAGCGCTGCCTGGCTGTGTGGAGCCCTCAGATCCAGGCAGCAAAGCGGTGGGGTTCTGCAGTTTATCTGGGGCTTTGGAGCCCAACAGGCATGGCCACGCCAAGGGCTGAGCGGCTCCTGGGAGGGCAGTGTGAGGTGCTGGTGGTGGAGGGGCCTGGGACCCGGGGGCCCAGCCTCCGTGGTCAGGGTTTGCTGGACACCACACGGTGTGGGCTGCAGGCCTGCGGGGTGTGCCTGGCACTTATCAGATCACCCTTCCCTTTTAACTCCTGTGGCACATTTGCTCCTATTGTGGCCGCCTCCCTTCTACCCGGGGTTGTTGTTATGAAATCTCTTTATCTGCATAAGGTTATTGTGCATGTCATTAAAAAAAAGAAGTTATATTGATAAATGTCAAATCTATCCCCTGAGTTGGCTCAACAATAGCTAGTTCTACTCGATGAACTCACCTGGTTCTCTGAAAGACCCTATTCACTGTTTAATTGAATATTTGAATAATCTTTTCATTCCTGCAAGGAATAAAGAATGTTGTCCAAATAACATTGACTCACTTCATTTAGCGACACTGCAGCAGTTGCAAAGACTGTCCTGTGACAAAGCCTCCCATCACACATACAGATATGCCTGGGATTATTTCTATGCCCTCAAGTGTTCTTCCTATTCACAGCTCCTTTTGTTTGGGAGAAGCTGCTGATAAATTGCAAACGCTTAAGGGAATGTGGGCTATAAAAGCCTCTCTTCCTCCCCTCCCCAAGAGTAGCTGCTTCATGAATGTAAGTCATGAAATCGAATGATAGGTCAATCCATTAAGGCTCTATTAAGCCCTTCTGTAGAACAAAGCTAACCTGTGCCGTCCTCATAAATATTGCTATTTTGAGAAGCCCTAATTTTAATTAAATCTCTTTACCTGCTCAGGAGAGAAATCTATTTAGAACTCAAATGGCAGCTCTTGTGAGTGGGGCTTGGCTTTGATTGTGCTGTGGCAGAGTGGTAAATGTGGAAATTCTCTTGTTAAAGGCAATTACATCCTGAACATAATACACAATCCCATCCTCTACAGCTGAGCCTGAGAAGGGCAAATTACTCCAAGTGAGCTCTGCAATATGGAGAGAAAAAGTTGAATTTGGGGCAAAATAATGTCTGGGAAAACACTGCTGTTTTATTCCACGCCCTCCGTGAAAGCTGCTGCTCTGGGGATGAGGAATCCCAGGCTGAGAGCAGTGCTGCAACCACCGGTGCCTGGAAGGATGATGCCCTGCTTGCTGCCATCTGCGGGAGGGATGGGGACAGGGATGGGTTCAGGGATGGGGATGGGGCAGCCTTGGAGGTCACGCTGCTGCAGAACCCACGGGGCAGCAATGGGGCATGGCCCCCTCTCCAGCTCCCTCATTTCCCAGCACTGTTTGTGCCACACCTTATCACTGTTGAAATAGCGAGTCGCCATATCTGGTTGCTCTGGATTTCAAAACAGCTCCAGAGAAAAAAAGAATGCCTTGGGAGGAGGAGATGCTGCAGCTGCAGGAGGGGACAGCTGCATGGCTCCCGGCTCCCTGGGACCTGCTGCTGCCAGGGATGTCCTCAGCAAACTCCACTCCGAGATTGGGATGGGACAGAGACGCCCATCTCTCCCCAGCACCCAGGTGCTGCATACTCTCTCTGGGCACAATTAGCAACAGCGGTGGCAGAGGTGTCAGGTGGCAGCGGGGCAGACAGCTGAGCGCCTGGCAGCCCTGTGCCGGGGGGTCAGAGCTCCTGCTGGGACGGCACCAAACAGGCGGTGGTGGCAGTGGTCACGAAGGCCACGATGGGGCCACGCGTCGCATCCCTGCACAGCAGCAGTGGGCAGAGGGTGCAGCCCCGGGGCGGCAGGGCTGGGCCGGGTGGGCTCTCAGCTGCGGCTCCGCGTGTTTTGTCTGGGTGAGGAGCGGCCGTGTGAACGCGCCGCCTCGGCAGACCGCAGGCTCCGGGCAGAGCCTAATCAGAAGCAGCGCGCTCCTGGTGCTGCTGCTGACGCACATCCCGGGAGATAGGGCTGTCCGTGCGGCTGCCCCTGCCAACACGGCGCTTTGCAGGGCACTATCAGCTGCTGCCTTCTCTGCAGAAGCAGGAGAGTGATCAAAACAGGCTCTGCTCATGGGACTGGGGATGCAGTGTCCTCCACAGCCACAATGGAGCAGGAACAGCCCTCAAAGCTCCAGATTCACAGGGCAGGGCAGCGGTGAGGCCTCAGCCCTTGTTCTCAGTGCGACACCAAAGCCTCTTTATCCCCTCTGCCCATCCACGAACACAGGCGCTGCCCTCACTGCCCACTGCCCCATCCACAGTCCCCACTCACCGAGGCTGAAGAGGATCAGGAATTTGAGGCAGACGAACTCCTGACGGTCCACCTGAAGTGAATGCAGGTGCAGGACCAGCTCCTGTGCCCGCAGCACCAGAGAGTGCAGGATGGAGCCCGCCTGCGCTGCCACTGCTGACAGATCCACCTGCAGGAGGAACAGCATCAAGCATGGGGCCCCACTCCCACCCCACCATGTGCCCACCACAAACTGGAGAGAGGAGTGAGCTCAGAAAGGAGGCAGCAGCAGTCCCCAGCTCCACAGTGCAGTGCAGCCCTGCGCTCACCTCCTGCCCGGTGACCAGCAGCACACTGTGCTCTTTGCCATGCTGCAGCTGCCGGTACACATGGTCGAACACCAGCAGCTCGCTCCAGCAGTTCTGCAGCAGCTTCATCTGGTCTCCCACCTGTAAGAGAGCAGAGTCACATTGCTGGCACCGGCACTCAGACGTGGTGCTGGGCCCTGGCTGTACTGCAGTGCATCCCACGGGGCCGGGAGTGCTGCGCTCAGTGTGGCACAGCGTGGGTGCAGTAACAGAGAGGAAGCAGTGTCAGAAATCTGTATCCACTGCCCAAGCACAGCAGCGAATCCGGTCATCAATGGGTGCCACAACGGGAGGCCACCTGCTAGCAGGGCGAGCAGTGGCACTGCTTTGGCACTGTACCAAAGCCCACATGGGATACCTGAGGCCCAACAAACTTCTGCTCAAGGGGAGTCAGAGCCATGGGGCCACCGCTCGCAGGACCACAGGTTTGTACACAGGGCCACAGGTGGGGAGGGCTCACAGCAGGAGCCCACGGGGCACTGCTGCCTTCCCAGGAGCCCCCTCCCTCCTCTGCCCAGCTAAAGAATTACTTTTCACAGATCTGTCCCTACCGGTGGAAGCCCTGTGCACACTGTACCCACAAAATACTTCCCAGTCCCTCACCCGCACACATCTATGTCCCACTGACGCTGGCTGCCCCTTATCAGTGCTGCCTTGCCTCCACACAGCAGGAACCTCACAGAGCCACGCACAACATCTTTAACAAAACGGCCATTGGCCGCTTCCCTGCAGCCTGACGGGGCTGCACAAAGGCTCTGTGTCTGCAGGCTGCTCTGGGCTGCTTCCAGATTGAAGGAACAGAGCGTCCGTTCTCCCAGGGCAGGTCTGGGGGAGGCGTGGGCAGCACTCAAATCCCAGAACCCACACAGCATGCCTGGCTGCCCACACCTTCACACACCCCCACACACAGCCATGTGCTGGTTGGGCATGCAGAGCTATATGTGTGCACAGCTGTGTGTGCAGCTGTAAGAAATGTGCACGGCTCTAAGTGTATGCAGTGACATGTATGCAACCAGGTTTGCAAAGAAATACTAAGACATTTAACTCGAGAGGCAAAGTGTCCAAACTTCCCAGAGTCTCCCTGGAGAGTGGGGCTGGAGGCCCCAGTGGTGGATGGCAGATGAGCCAGCCATAGGTTTGGGTGCATGTGGCACAAGGCAGAGCTGTACCCAACCCAGGCCTGATGGTGCTGCAGGACATGAGAGGTGCCAAAGCCATCGTTCCCACAGATGAAGATGGGGTGACTGCAGTCACCTCCCCCCAGCACCACCCGGAGAGCTCTGCAGTGCCATTTGCTCTTTGCTGTTGATGGAAGGAAGATAGATGCGGTATCATAGAGCTGGATAATGCCATCGTTTGGCTGAAGAGGCTGCAATAAACCAGTGCCGGGAGATTGCAAAAGGAATAGGAATGAGATGAGAAAGAGCTTTATGGATCCCATGCCAGCACCCCCAGGGGCCACTGAGATGTATTTTGGGGGCTTTGGGGGTGAACATGGCAGCAAGGTGCAGCAGGACGCAGTAGGGCCGCCTGGAAGCAGCGCTGAACAGAGCACAGCTGGATGGAGGGTTCTGCCCAGCTGCTGCACGAAGAACTGGGGAAAAGCTCATCCTGCATCAAAACAAGTGGGAGATCCACATCCTGGCTGACCCTTGTCCTGAGGCGGTGCAGCGGCGCAGGGATATGAGCTCCCAGCACAGCCCCCCTCCCACTCCACCGCTCGTGGCTGCACTGAGCCCCACGCTCACTCTCACAGTGTTGTTTTCTAACCTCCTTCCTGTGCCTCATTCCTCGTTGGGATGATCTCCAGAAGGGACAGACTGAGGGTTTTGTGCTAAAAATGGCTTAAAAAAAAAAAATCTTTTCCAAAAGGAAACATTTAAACAATCTTGAGATCTTCGTTCTTTCCTTGAACAATTGCTAACTGCCTTCTCCCCACCTCTGTGGGCAGTTCCAGCACATCTCCATCACACCACCAGCCCCCCCCTCCATCTCGCATTGCCCAGCCTGAGTCAACACCCCACCCACAAGGGGCAGACAAGGCACCCCCCTGCCATGGCTCCATACCCCGCAGTGCTCGTGGCTGAGCAGGGGCTCGTAATGTGTGGCCATCCAGAGGCGGTTGGTCCTCTGGTGCAGCGGCACACTCCCTGCTCACCTGCAAAAGTTAAGCAAAGGATCACCCTCTTTTAACGTCAAGGCTTTTCAGCAGAGTGCTGCATGGAGGACCTGATGCAAGCTGTCTTTAAGCGGTGACCTTTATTTTTTGAAGAAGGCATTCAACCCATGCACAAAACACGGCAGTGAAGGGCTCCTCGCATGGCGTGAGCGCTCACACATCTCCACCACTGCAGAGAAGGCCTTTCTGAGATGGCAGTCTGTGATCAATGGAAAATTCCATTGCTCTGCAATAAAGGGCTGCCAGGGGCAGGCGGTGCCCCCAGGGCTCCGTGTGGCGCTGTTCCTACAGGTGCTCCCCGGCCCACAGCACAGGCAGCTCCTGGGTGTGAACACGAGCTGCCAGCACCACTGCTGGGAGCGTGAAAGTGGATTAACCATCCACCAAACACCGCAATTAAAACCCACACGAACACAAGGTGTGACGGCCAGATGCAGGAATCACTCCCACTGCCCTGACACCACCACAATGAGCAGCGCAAAGCAGAATCCACTGAGCACGGTGCAGGGTCAGCTCCCTGCAGGCAGAGCTGTGCTCAGCCCCAGGCTGCTGCCCCTTCCCTGCATCACTGTGGGAGCACACGGCTGAGGGAAGCGGTCACATTTACCCCAGTGCATGGGATGCTGAACATTGCTGCTGCGTCCACCGCCAGAAGGAGATTTTAAATCTGCCAAAAACGCACTGGCTGTTGGCCAGGAGATGGGGTCAACATGACCCATGTGTGCTAGAGACAGAGGAGCAGCCGAATGCATATGGGACCAGCGGGAGCTCCCAGATCATTCCCAAGGAGCGAGGGAAACTGGTCCCAGGGACAGGGACCAGCCACTGTGCCCCTCACCACATGCCCATCACCACGTGCCCTTCACCACGTGCCCATTGCTATGAGCCTATGTGCCCACACTCAGGGCTTTGGGTGGCCTCTGACTGGAGCCACAGCAGTTTGTTGCACATTCCTGGCTGCTCATCCAAACCCAAAGGTCATCACACGATGTGTACATGACATTTATATGTGCACGGAGCACCATCACCTATCTAAACAGTACCACGTTAATATTGGTATATAAAATGAACCTCGGGCAGACACAACGTGTGTGTATGAGTGTGTGCGTGCACATCTCTCTCTCCTCATATATATATAAAAAAATTACATCTGAAAGGACAAAGTTGCCTGAGACTCACAACCCTACAAAATATATTTCACCCCCGGCCCATATTTTTCTTCCTGAAGAGCCGCTGCAAATCTTCCCTCAGCCCTGACACATCTCATCTAGACTCAGTTAAAGTTCGTATTTATGGGCGTCAGCGCTGACCTCTTCCACCTCCGCCCGCGTGGCCTCGCGCCGCGGCTCTGTGGCCGGCCCTCGATAAACAGAGGGCCCCCAAATCCCCCTCTGCCGCGCGGCATTATTAGTCTTGCCTCCGAAGGCCAGCGCAGTCCGTAATTCTCCGCCTGGTGACACAAGATGAACGCGGCGACATCAGTCTCGCGGCGGATTGGCATGGGGACCCTCGTTTGTCAGTGGCAGACTGACAGAATTACTGGCCCTTAAATGAAACGATATATCTGGGAAGTTAAATCTGTTTTCAATCTGGCTGCCCTGTGCCGGCAGGCGGACGTGGCGCGTGAACTGATGTCAAGAGGCCGCTTGCCCCTCTCCCCCCGCGTCCTTCCCAGGGCGCAGGCGGGGGGGTCTCCCCAACGCCCCCGGCCACGGTCATCCCCTGGAGGTGATGGCAAAGGATCTGCAGCAGCACGACGATGGCAGGAACGGACATGGGAACAGGAATGGGACTTGCTGACTGGGGGGTACCCGCAGCAGGCTGGGGCAGTGCTGGTGCAATAGCTGTGCAAAGCCAGTGTGATGCTCAGTTCAATGCCTGGTGCAACGCTTAGCGTGATGTCTGGTGCAATGCCAATGCTTTGCCTGACTCCTCAAAGCATCTAGCTGCCCTTCCTTGGCTGGTGCAGCAGCAACCACCTGCATATGGCCATTTCCAGGAGTGGGGGGGTCCATGGAGTCCCTGCCCTGAGAAGCGCTGACTTTGCAGCAGGGACTGCCTATGTTACAGCCATCAATCCCTGAGGCCACGATTTTACACTGTGCTCACAGACAAAGCCATAAAGTCAGCAAAGCCATAAAGTCGGCACTAGAAGAGTTCATTTCCCACCCTGCCGCTCTTTGATGCGCTGTGCAGGGCAGGGAGCAGCCATGGGTCTGTGGAGCTGCCCTGTGCTCAGGTGAGAGCTCTGGCCCTCCTGCCTGGAGCCCTCAGATGTGGATTCATACAGAAACAGCCCATTCTCCTGACTCGATCAGAAAGACAATAGCATTGCAAGGCTACGTGGCCATGCAGCTGAGATCTGCGTTTACACTGTTTATAATATCTCCTGCAAAACAACAGCCTCTCTGTTCCCAAAATCCAGGCTGGACACTGATACGATTGAAAGAAGCCTGACCCAGCCCCACTGCGTGCCTTCCGGACACTGTTCTGTGCAGCCGGGGGCTATTTTGGGCGTGAGGACTGCTCTGCAGCCCCTGCCTGAGACCAGGTCCCATGGCAGCAGGATGGGTCGGTATGGGGCAGTGCAAGAGGGCACCACATGTCCCCACCTGTGGCTCAACTCTCTTTGGCTGCATTGCAAAATGCATCTCCTGGTTTTGCCCCAGTTTGAGATCTTTGATCAGCCGGGGCTAACAATGCAAAAAGGCTGAGCGTGGCTGGGCTGCCCCAGCCCTGCTCCCCCCCACTGCTGGCCCCAGTTCTTGTGGGGCTGGGAGGTAGAAGGGCCCTCGTCCCATCCCTGCTGGCTGCTGTCAGGCCCCTGCCTGACAGCATCGATTTTCCTCCTGAAGATGAAGGAGAGAATTGTTTCACCCGTAATTCCTCAACGTTACGTTTTTCAATTATATCTTCAGCTTGACACTGCGCTCACTCTGCCTTGCGATTGCCTCCATAACCCCCGCTGCCGTGATGGATCACATACGTGAGCCCCTTGTTGCCAGCTGGGACCATTCTGGTGCTCAGCTGGGACGCCCAACCCCGCCACATGTTGGCACGCTGCAGCCCCCACCCCACTCGTGCCGGCCCCCCAGCCCCCATTGCCCAGCCCTACCTCCAGCTCCTTGAAGAAGATGCAGCTCCGCGCCCACTCCACGATGGAGAATAGTGTCTGGTCAGCCATCTTGCACATGAGGCCAAAGGTACTGAGCTTCTCATGCCGGCCCTTGCCCTGCTCTTGCTGCAGGCAGGCCAGGATGCGTGCCTTCACCTGTGCCTCATCAGGCTCCAGCTGCAGCAGCTTCAGGATGACCTCGGGGATGTCGGGTGGGGAGCTGCTGGGGTAGGTCTCTGGGTACGCATAGGCAGGCACGGCCTCATGCACAGCGCTGTAGTGGTCGGGGTACTCAGACTTGATGGTGCGGTTGGGGAAGGAGGGATAGTGGTAGCCAGCGAGCGGCGCGTGGCTGGGCACAGTCATGGCCAGGGAGGGGGTCCCGTAGGGGCCGCGCTCATAGTCAGCAGGCGTCAGGGCGGCGGGGTTGGGCGGCAGGGTCTTGGCCATGGCGTGGATGCTGTGGATGGTGGAGGACAGCCCGTAGTCGTTCTGCACGGGTGACACGATCTGTGGCACTGTCTCCAGCTTGAAGCCGTTGGCACGGATCAGCGCTTTCTTCTGCTGCTTTAAGGCACGGTCCCGTTTGTACATGGGGCCAAACTTGTTCCTCCCACCACGCATCCGATCCGCGCGCACGGCTGTGGGCAGAGGAACAGAGCTGCAGTGAGCAGAACAGAAGCAGGGTGTGGGGGGGATGGGGACCGATGGGGCCGGGGGAGCTGGGACCCCTTCCCAGAGAGCTGTGCTGCCGGTTGGGGTGTGCTGCATGGTGAGGGAGGAAGGCATATTTGGGTGCATGAAATACACGGAGGTAAAGAGCGCAGAGCAGAGCCCCGGGAACGCGAGCGAGTTGGGTGCCTGACGCTGCTTTCATTTTCACGGCCCCCGGGCCTGGACCACCCCTGGAATTTCATTCGGGGAAGCACAGACCGCGCTGCCTTCTGCAATCCTCTCCCATCCTTCGGAGTGCTCTCCCTGCTGCCCCGCTCGTCACCGCCCTGCTTGCTGCGGCGGCACAGCAGAGGCTGCTCCGAGCCTCGAGTTAAACCCAAGAATGTGTCACCCAAGCAGGTGCTTCTCTGCAGCACAATCTTGGCCCCGGCATGGCGGCCGCCGGCCCACCCGCACAGCCCCGGCAGCCGAGAGGGGAGCGAGCCAGCAGGCACCGCGCGGCCCCGCGTGCAAGGGAACAGCCTTTGGCGGGTTTGCAGCCCTCGAGAGCAGGCTGCTGGCTGCTCTGTTCCGTGCCCCCCTCCTTCCTTTGCCTCCCTTTCCCCGCGTTCCCCGCGGGGCTGCAAGCCCCCAGACTTTCCCCAAGAAGGCTGGAGGGGAGGCAGCACGGCCGGGAGCAGCATTTGCAGGAAAGCAGGAATGTGCTCCCCGGGGAGCTGCTCTGCGATTCCTCCCTCGTTCTTTATTCATGGAAACAGCTTACCCAGCCGCGCAAAGCAAGGATGCCTCGATACTGGGGTACCTGGTCGCTGGGATGCCTCCGCTCGGGCTATGAGAGCCCCGCTGCCCTGGGTCGCAGCCTGCACCCCCGTCTGCACTGCAGTGCGCGGAGAACACAGATCTCCCCCGCCCTCCAATTAAAGTACTGTTTCCCCCCCACGGCCCGAGGCCGGGCAGGGCGATGACCAGGGAGCGGAGCCCGGCCCTGCACGTGCGGGAGGTGCTCACAGAAGCCTCCCGTGGTAAACGCCGATCCCCTGCTTTGCTCCCGAAGCGCGAGCACAAAGAGGGAAGGGGCTTTCCTGCTCCCTCGCGCTCCACTTTCTCATTTCAGAACCGGATCCGTTCTGAAATCTCGCTGGATTTTGTCCTGTCTTGCTGGAGGATTCTCCGTGTAGCTCAGATTCCCTGACCGAAAAACACCGATCACAAAGGCAAGGCGGGCTCGTGTTTTTAACACAAAAGAGTCCCACGGGAACGCCGTTCGCCTGCGGGTGCCTCCTCCTTGGTGAGCTGCTGCGGCGAGCAGCGAGGAGATAAAAAAAAGGGGTGAGAGGGTGCCCAGGTGCAGCCTGGGCAAAACACGGGGCCGAACGAGCTCCACCGCACGAAAACCGCCCAAAATAGGAAAGCGGAGCGTGTCCATCCCAACCCCGAAGGCGCAAACGCCGCCGCTGCCTCCCCTCGCTCCCAGCACCCGTCCCGAGCCCAGAGCTGCCGCAAGGCGCGGAGCGGCCCCGCTCTTCGCTCTTCGCTCGGCCACCACTGCACGGACCGCGCGAGGAGCGCTGCCGGCCCGCCACGCGCCCGCTGCCACCGCGGCCGGGGAAGGGGAGCGGGCACAGCTGTGGGATTTCCTTCCCCGTTTGTCTGCGGTCCTCAGCGCGCTTTGCGTGTGCCGAGCGCGGCAGAAATCCCGGCGTAAGGCTCGGGGATATCAAAGCCCGACCGTCGCGACGCGGTGGGGCTGAGCGCTGCGACGCGCGGCTCTCGGCGGATCACCGCGTGTTACCGCGCTGCCCGGAGCCGCGCAGAGAGAAAAACTGATTTGCGGCGGATCTCCCGCAGTTTTCGTGTCAGTCTCATAATATTTAACGTTTTCCTTAAGTCTCTGCTTCTGGAATTGTGCGATTAAGGAAAAAAAAAATTCTAAGTTATTTCCCAACGTTTTGCCAAGCAAGGACAGTCCCGGAAAGTTGAAGCCTCGACAGCCAAAACACGGGAGAAACAAAACAAAAACAAAGAAAAGAAAAGCAGAATACAGGGCGACAAAACGAATTTTTCGTTGACTTGGGGAGGAAAAACGGAATCGGAGCTGCCTCGGCAATTCCCGGCCCGGGAGGCGCGGGGCACAGAGCGACCGCAGCGGGGGGACAGCACCCAACCCCCCCCCGGGCCGCCCCGCGGTACCTTCCAGGCGCATCCCCACGGTCAGGCACTTCTGGAAGCGGCAGTACGGGCAGCGCTTCCTCTGGGTCTTGTCGATCTTGCAGTTCTGGCTCTCGGTGCAGGTGTAGTGTTTGTTGTTCTGCACCGTCCTCTTGAAGAAGCCCTGCGGCGGCCAACAGCGGCGATGCGTCGGCACCGGCACCACGCATCAGCCCGCATCAGCCCGCACCCAGTCCCCTCTCCCGGCCCCGGCCCCGCCGCCCCCCGCCCGGCTCCCGCCCGGCTCTCGCCGCTCTCCCGTCCCGCCGCCGAGCGGTGAATCGCCGCCAACGAAAGCGGGCGGGGGGCGGCTCGCGAGAGGCTCCCCTGCCCCTGCCCCGGCCGTGTCCCCCCCCGCTCCCCGCCCGGCCCCGCTGCCCGCCGCCCGGCGGCTCCTACCTTGCAGCTCTCGCAGGTGAGCAGCCCGTAGTGGTACCCGGAGACCTTGTCCCCGCAGACCGGACACAGCTCGTCCAGGTCCTCATCATAGGAATAATCCATCCCCGCCGGCGGCCCTGCTGCGGGACGGGCGGGTCAGCGGGGCGGCACCGGGCGGCCCCGAGCCCTGCGCCGGGTGCGGAGCGGGAGAGCGGCGCGGCGAAGCCCGAGCGCAGGTGCCGGAGCCAGAGCCCTTTATAGCGCCTGGAAGAGCATCTCCATGCGGGTGCGGGCGGGCGGACAGCCCCCCGGGGGATGGGGAACCTCCTCTGGGAGAGCGGGCGGCGGGCGACTGGGGCCGGGCTGGGGAGGAGGGACCTGCAGGGACCCGGCAGCCCGAGGGCAGGGCGGGAGGGGAGCTGGACGCCGCCGGGGCTGCGGCCGGGGGCGGCCGGGACTGAGGGAGCCCCGGGCTGAGGGCACCTCCTCAGGAATCATCGTAAGAAGGGACTGGGGGCTGCTGTGTCACCCAAGCACAGGACGTTGCCTGCAGCACTCAACAAGTCCTGAATCCCTTAATTCTAATGCTACCAACCCCAGCTCTATCCCCCAACCCTAACCAGAGCCCCGCACTCCCAGCGCTGCCCGGACCAAACCCTTTGCCCCCACAGCAGGCAGTCGCAGGGAGCTGATCAGAGCCCGGACTGAGGAGCGCGGAGCGCACGGCCTTCTGCACCTCCCCTGCAGCCATCGGGAACGGCACCGGCACTGCCGCTGGCCGGCTGCCCTCGCACGGCAATGCTGCCTGCCCTGTGGCACGCTCAGTGCTGCTGTTTAATTAATTGCTTCATTTTAAGGGACTCTAATGAAACATTCCCTGTCAAATCAGTGCAGAAGCACATTCTATTCATCATCTGCATTTGTCCTGCATGGAAGTTTCCTGCTCACAGGTGAACACAGCCAGCTTGGCTCCCTGCCCTATCAGCTGAAGAGCCAGGGCCAAATTCAGCCCAAATTACAGCCGGGACTGAAGCAGGGGGGAGGGCCACACCTGGTGCCCAGGGGCACAGCAGCACTCAGGCAGGAGGAGCTGCCCGCTCCAAGCTGTATGGACTGAGGCTGCCATGAGGGTGTTTGGCCACGAGGAGAACAAGGGTCCACTGCTGAGCCCCGCAGGGCCAAACCACACTCCTTGAGACACCCTTCTGTCCTGCTGCCTGCATGTCACTGCCATTCGAGGTGCTTGGTGCCTGATGGAGCTGCAGGGAAGGCATTGGCCACAGGGCTTGGATCATCCCACACATTTCATCGCACATGTCCCGTCCTGCACATCCCATCCCACACAAGTTGTCCCACTCTTCTCACCCCTTACGGTTCATCCTGCACACCCAAGGAGGCCCACGGTGCCCCGCGGAGGAAGCAGTGCTGGCAGGGATGTGCGGCAAACAGGAAGTGGGCTCAGCAGAGAATCACTCCAGAGCCACCCGGCGTGGAGCCCACACTAAGAATAGAATAGCAGTGGAGCAGCCCTGTGCAGGGTGGTGTGCAGGTCCTGTTGCCTGTGGAGCCTCTCGGCAGCAGCCCCACACCACAGGGAGCCTCTGTGAGCTACAGAGCCACCAAGAGAGGAGCCCAGGAAGAGCTGTGGAGTTCATTTGGGTCCCAACAACCCCCACGCTTGCTCCAAGATGCAGGGGCTGGGCTGGAGCAGGGGCCAGGCACACGCAGCTCAGCACTGCCTGCACTCCCAGAGCCCTCGGAGGCCTCTGCTCACCGCCCCCTCGTCCCGTCAGCTGGATCTGGCGCTTCTGCGCAGCATGGCCGAGGCTATGGCAGGGCCTCCTGCTGCTGCCAGAGGGCCTGGAGAAAGGGTGGGCATCCCTGGGCATCCCCAGGTGTCACATGACATCCCTGGATGTCCCTGCGTGTCCCCAAGCACAGCTAGCACTGGTGCCTCCATCCCTTCCTCACGGAGATGGGAAGCGGAGGCCCACGCATGGCTCCCACTTCCTCGCCGGGCGTCTCCACCCTCCGCCATGTCGCTGAGACCCTACGAACCAAGAGCGTGGGAAGGGGCCCAGGCAGCCACGGGGCTCCCCACCGCCAAGTACTCACCGCGATGCGACTCAGCGCTGCTGTGCAGGGGGCCGAGGTCACAGGAGAGCTTCTTCTGCGTCGATGGCGAGCAGCTCCAGCTTGAGGACTCTCTGTGGGTGCCGGGCAGCGCTGCCCGCTGCGGGCGGGCTGGGGGATTTATAGGGCTGCGGCCGCCGGGGAGGTGTGGGTCCGGCTGCGCACACCGCCCGGTGCAGGACAGCGGCCAATCTCCTCCCCACGGGGGCCAGGCTCAGCCGAGATGGACCAACTTAGTTGCCTTATTGGTTTCTGCGGCCACGTGACCATGCTGAAAAACATCATAATTAAGCTACAAAATGCTGCTCATAAACTAGCATTAGAAAGTGACAGGGGAGATAAGTGGGACCTCTGTGGCAGATAAAGCGCCAGGAGAGAGGAACTGCGGGGAGGTGGGGGCACGGCGGGCAGGGCAGCGCACCAGCGCCCACGTTGGGGCTGCGCTGATTTACGGTGCGAGGGAGGGGGCTGTGAGATGGACGAGGCGGGGCAGGCCATGGGGCAGCGAGCCCAGCAGCAGGCAGCCGAGGTGCATAGCCCTAGTGGACTGGGGCTGCAGAGCTGCACAGGAAGCACTGGGGATGAGGTGTAGGGGCATAGAACTGCTGCTCCACGGGTTTCCCACCCCCCGCACTGCCCCGGTGCCACCCCAGCCTACAGGCACAGTGGGGCTGATGGCTCTGTCCCCTGTATGGGCAGCGAGCTGCAGCCCTGGGGTGCGACCACTTTGACATCTCTCCTCCCAGAGTGGAGATTTACTCTCCCAACAGCACCGCGTTCCAATGTGGCACAGCATTGCCCTGTGGGTCCATGCTTGGCCCCAACCACAGACTCTGGCTCGGAGGGTTGGCACAGGGCAGTGGGGAGAGCAGCGACAGGGCCCAGGCACGTCCTCACAAGCAGAAGGGAGCACAAAGCCCCAGGGAAGGAGTGGGAGCTGCAATCTGCACTGCCCAGGTTGTTTTTTCCGTGCTCTGCAGCTGAAGAGAAGTGAAAAGTAACGAAAACACAGCTCTGTAGAAGAGCCAGGCCTGGAGAGGCAGCTTCCGCCCCAATCCCCAGCAATTATCAGCTGAATGCCAGATGTTCCGATGCAATGCCAATGTCAGGGAAAATAAATCTCTGGCAGGTTCAAGGTCCCGCCAGGCCGGCACGCAGCGGCTCGCGGCTCAGCCCCGAGTGAGGCGGGGACGGAGCAGCGCGGGGCGGCCGCAGCGCTTCCTCCCGCTCCCGCTGGGCATTGTTCCCCCGGGAAGGCCCGGCCTCACGCCGCCCGTCTGCTATTTTGGAAGCGAGGTGTTTGTGGGGGTAAATGCGTTCCTGCGGCCTTGGGCACCTTCCCTGCTCAGGCCCTCGCCAAGGCTGCAGCCCAGCTCCAGCGGTTCCCGGCCACACGGGCTCCTGCATGTAGCCGACTTGGGGCCGATGGGCACCGGCACCGCCTCCGCTCTGCATTCTGCTGGGCCGGAGCCCCACCACGGCCGTCATCACCGCCCCAGCTGCTGTGGCGGGCACCAAAGGGCCGTGCGGCCGCAGCCTGAGCCCACCGCACCGCGCCACCGCTGCAGACTGCAGCCACGCTTTGGCGCCTCGCTGGTGCGCAGCCTTGATGCTCAGCAAAGCACATCTCCTCCTGGGATGTTATCTCCATCCATGCGGCTTATCGGCGGCAGGGCAGCCCTCCTGCCTGCGCCACGTTCCCGGAGCGTGCCTGCAGCAGGTGTGGTCAGCACTACTGTTGGCCGCCGCTGGCTGCCTGCACCGCCGGCTGCCCGCAGTCCCTGACTCCGCGGCCCGCACCGATAATGCGCGCGGTGAGGACTTTGGCGATAGCGCTGCCGATGACATTACCTTGTCCCCCGCATTCTTCCGATGCCACGCACGCCTGTGCTTGGGGGCGCGGGCAGGCCCGGCGCATGGCGGTGCGTGCAGATGGTGCGCAGGCACTGCCGCAAAGCGCTGGTGGTCTCCTCCCGGGGGGACTCATTGACATATCAGTCACATAGTTCTGCATAATTGAGACTTGGATGCAGCCTCTCTTTATGTTTCCTCTTGGCAGTTGCCAACAACATGAAGCACTCCTAGGTCAAAATGACAGCCTTTTGTTTACTATTCTTGCTTATGTGCCTCATTTTCTTCAAGGATAAGAGCTCTTTATAGGAATCTTTATTGTGATGAGGTTAGCGGAGAGAAAGATTTCTCTTCGGCTTTCTTTCTCTTTCACAGCTGATTAGCAGGGTCACCCTGCGGGGAGAGCAGCGTGGGGCTGGAGCCCAGCGCCCGCCTTGGGGGCCGACGGCTGCTCCCCGCCTCGAGCAGCCCCATCCCAGCACCAGGAGCGGCAGGCAGGAGCCCACTGGGGACACACTGCCACCATCCCGGCAGCAGTGGCTGTCCTTCATCTGACTCCTGCACAACGTGGGAGCAGCTGGTGCGAGGTGGGAGCCCAGAGGAGATAGAGTGGTGGGGAATGAAGCAGAGATCCCCCCGGCCCAGAGCTATGCCTGCAGACCTTCACCCACTACATGGGGAGCCCCATCCTCACTCCGCACCCCACCCTGGCTGTGGGTGACCTGCTGGGGGGCAGCTTCTCTCTTTAAGAGGAAGGCGGCTTATCCTTGAAAGTTACTTTGCGAAGGTCAAGAGTGGGACTGTGACAGAACAGCCTGACAAACGCATCTCCCAAAGTCCTTGGGCCCGATAATGTATGTCCCATGCAATGTTGACACTGGTGATCCACCAAAGATCAGGTTAACAAGTTTGACGTTGGTGACAGCGTGATTTGTTCAGTGCTGGCTCTGGATTCATAGAGCAGTTGGCCTTCGGTGATAAACTATGGCACTCGGCACACGAGGCTGCGGCAGTTGTCACCAGCCCGAGCTCGGAGATGAAAAGGAAGCAGAGCTCTAATCAAAATACAGTGGTCAGCAGAGGTTCAGCTGGAAATTAAAACGTCTGTGCTTTTCCCAACCGCAGCAGCCCCCGTGCCGCCGCATGTCCCCGGACTCTGCCTTGGTGCTGGGCAAACCCAACCCCGCAAGTACAGCGTCCTCTGCACTGCCCTGCACACCGCCAACCTCCGGGGCCCCTCGGGGGAATAAATCCAGGCAGTATGGGGCAGAAGCATCACAGCCACTCTGCTAGGAGGAGAAGCACTGTAAATAAGCAAAATGAGCACAGTGGAGAGGGACAGGACGAGGGAAAGCATGCGGTGGAAGAGTAGAGCAGTGTGGCTCATGCTGGGACTCCTTAACTCCTGGAAGGAGCAAGAGAGGAGTAAGCAACGCTACAGAGAGAAGCTGGGGTCTGGGACACGACTGACCTGCAGCCATCCTGCAGCCAGTGCTGTTTGGCTTGGCCCAGCACGAGGCAGCTCCTCCACCCTGCTCCCAGAGCAAAACCCATTCAGGTCTGAACAAAAGGATTTCTGTTGTTGAAAGAGATGTTGGAGACCTTCCTAAGTTAAAATGTCTGCTACAGGACAGCACTGCCCTTGTGAGTGACCCTACACGGATCCATCGGCTTCGTGGAGGACCAAGAGCCACCATCTGTATGTTCAGCAGTTCACAGAGTGCCCAGGGCCTCGACATGCACCCACTGCACACAAAGATGTAAGCACCCACCTCACACCATCTTACATCTCTGAAGGGTTCGTGCAGTCGCCACAGCTGCTGCCAGCGCTCCCAGGCACAGCTCTCTTCCAAATGACCCCTCCCACCCCTGCTGCCCAGCCATCCCCCCACGGCCCCATGCCATCAACCTTCACCATCACCTCGCAGTGCCCCTGGCCCACCCTGACGCCTGCTCTTGGTGGGACGCAGACAGGCTCACGCAGCCCATGAGACCCAGTGGTACCCAGAGACATCCAGCACCAGCCCAGTGCCGGCCCCCCAGTGATGGGGCAGTCACTCTTCAGGGTGGAGGACGAAAGCAGACGGCAGCCTGGCCAGCAGTGCAGAACAATTCACATTTATTAGTTCGTACAGCTAACACTCGCTAAACATGCGTTCAACACTTATTGGTCACATTTCCACAGGTAGTCAAGTCACAGAGCGGAGCAGCGGAGAGGGGACAGCGCCGTGCCCCGTGCGGGCTGGGGGACGCCAGTGGGGCCGCGGCGAGCCGGGCCGGCTCCAGCTGTAACAGCATGCCATGCCAGGGGACATCCTGCTTCCCTGATTTACACAAGGGATCGTGGGAAAAACACAGCGTGCTGCTGGAAGAAACCATAGCTGGAAACATCTGCGGAGGGTCCCAAGGACCAGGACCGTCCCGCTTCGGGCACACGCTGTGAGCCAGGATGCAGAGCTCCAGCAGTGCAGGGACGGGGCTGCAGTCTGCTCCAGGCTGGGCACCAAGCAAGTCAAGCCAGCAGAGCACATCCTGCACCGTTCTGCACTACGAGGAACGCGGAGCTCAGCACTGTGCAGTGCTTCTGCCCTGCTACTCCAGCACCCAGCGCCTGCGGATCACAGCCGCTCCAGCACCAGGGAACAACTGCGGAGCTCCCTGGGCCGCACCAGCACCAAACCCGGCAGCATTTCGTTTTTCACACAATCCCTTTGAGATGATAAACAGGATGTCACACGAGGTAGTTTTGTCATGGAAATTGAGTCAATAATGTTATCAACTATTACAAGTCATTTTATAAATTGAAAGAAAACAATGAATCACAAAAGGCTTTGTTAAGGTTGATCGTCATCTGGTTTCAATTTCTGTTTCTTTCTGCCCTTGGGGGCGTTTCTGCCACTGAACGTGTTGCTTCTTTCATAGACCTGTTAGAGGTCAATTGCACAGTATCTCTCACTTTTTTTCTGTTTTTTCACAGCAGAGATATTGCCCTCATTGCCCCCCAGACCTCTGCACACACCCGAGGTGCTGGGACAGCCGATGGAGCAGGTTGTGAGGTTGTGGCCCCACTGCCCACGTTGGTCCTGGCCCAGAGCTGCTGCTCTGCAGAGCCTGTGGGTGCCCCCAAGGCAGCTGCAGAGAGCACAGATCTGAGAGATGCCCTTAGAAGCAGGAAGAGGAAGCTGCACCATGGAAATGAAAATGCTTCAATTCCTAAGTAACCAACTGACAGCAGGAACGGGACTGTCTGCCAGACTGTCCTATTGAGTAATACCCAATTTCAGCTTTCCCATGAGCATGTGAACACATGTGACACAGAGGCAAAAAAAGGATGGGGTACATCAGTTGGATTTGGTGATCGTAGAGGCCTTCTCCAACCCAAACGGCTCCATGATTCCATGAGCTGCCAGGTGCTTTGTACATGGAAGCACGGGGGGAATCTCCCGCTCCCTACAGCGACGCACCCCCAGGGGAAGCGCAGCTCCCCACGAGGACGGCACGTCGCCCCTTGCTTTCCCAGGGTGCTGAGTGGGAGGCAGCACGCTTCCCAGCCGCCCGAATCTCCAGGGGAGGCTCCATTCAGATCTCAGACAGTCCTCCAGACAAGGCATGAAAGAAGCAACCACTGCAACATCAAAACTTAGGGTTTCTCTGGGTCACGTTTAAATACTTATCCCTGAGCTGCTGTGTGTTGCAAACAACACACTGAGAACCCAGAGAAACACTACGGCTTGATCCTGACATCTCATGCATCACCCCCGATTCATACATCATCTAAAACTTAAAAATCAGCTTCACACCTAAAGTAGTTCCCCACGTTTCCCCCTTTCTCCTGCCTTCGACATGGCAGGGATGATTGCCGCTTCTTATCCTGAGAAATACAGAAATAACAACACTTCACAGACACCAAGCTTCATAGCTTCAAATCAAAACCAAGAAAGAAGAAAGAATGAACGGTAAATAGCACATTCACAGAAGATTTTTTTTGTTGTTTTGTAGTTTTAAAAAAATGTAATAAAAAGAAATTCAAGTTTTTTGTTTAAAAAGGTTGGTTTGAAGGACAAGATTTAACAGAGCGGACCTGAGCTGGCTGCGCCCGCCCCGTGCTGAGGAGCCCCGCACACAGCCGCGCTCAGAGGCACCCCGTCAGTCCTTATGCGACAGCAGGCCGGAAAAGCTCAACGCTGCAGACCTACAGATGCCGGAGCTACAGCTGGATCCCACAGCTCTGCGGGCAGCAAGGTGAGACGAGGGAGATGGCAGCCACCAGCACGCCTCACCCTTAGAAAGCAGCTGGCGTGCGTGCAAAACGGCTGCGGGGCCGGCGCCACTGCATCACCTCCAGGACCACCAGGTCAGGAAGGCTCCTGGCATCTTGGAGCGGCCTGGCAGCCACACACAGCACAAAAGATCTTGCTGCTGACACGTCACAGGGGCACGGCTCTGCTCATGGGACGGAAGCCCAACCCGAAGCAAGCAGGGGAAGGGAAGCCAGCGGCTGTCAGAGCTTCTGCTCAAGTCCTGGGGTCTCACCCCCGTCGCCTGCAGCAGCAATTTTTGCTCTATTCTCCCCGCTGATGATGAGCTGCGAGCTGTGAAACAGCAGCAAGGTGCCCACGCAGAGCTCCTCTGAAAAGGTGAGCCCCTGCATTTCAAATTTATGTCCCAGATCTCTGCTCGGATTAAAAGTAACTCTTCAGCTTTCCATTTGCACAAATACTATGAAGGAGAGGAGGGGGTCAGTCAGCCAATTTATCTTTCAAATCGGGGATAAAAATTGACTTGTCATGGCAGAAAATTCTACCAAAGACTATTATTGTTGATTGATTCCTCTATGACAGAAGGTCAGATAAGCAACAGCAGATAGATACCAAAGATAATGAACTTCCCCCTACTAGCATTAAGCACAAATAAAATATGAGGCCCTGTAAACCGAATGCTACGTGAAGAATGGAACAAAAATTCCAACCTTTCCAGGGTGTCCTTCAAACCAAATTCACAAATACATCTAGCGACTGACCTAACGTCTCTACATTTCTAGCTACATTCCTACCTTCTCATAATACCTGAGTTTGCAAAGCAACACATTCACTTTACCCTGTTTAAAAAATACAAGTCATTAGAGGACTCGGTGCAGAAGGTATTAAGAATGACTGTCCAGTGAGTTACATTCTGGTTTGCTATATTAACTTCTCCCTTGCTTGTCAGTTCAGTAAGGATCTTCCACTCCCTACAATAAATGCTGCCAATGGACCTTTACAAAATCTGGTGTATACAGCAGAAAGAACACGTGCTGTCCATTTACCATCCTAAGTGAACTTAGGGGCTTTGTTGTTGGTGCAGCATGAGTCTTGGGAGCACTTTGGATAAACTCAGAATAACAAACAGATTGGTTTTGTTGGGTATTTGGCAATAAGATGACTGCTTTTATGTACACTTATTAAAACTAACTCTCATTCATCAGCAGATTATACAAGTTTGGTGATTGTAGAATAAAATTATTCCTATTCAATTCGACAATTCTTTGAGTGTATAGAACAGCAAGTCAGAAGATAACCCGTAATAAAAAGATTATATCAAGCTATTTGGAAATTAAAGTTAAAAGCGAAGAAATACTTTCTAACTTACAAACAGATAAACTAAACTCTTCCCATTTACACTTGAGGTATACGACGTATGCAGAAGGCCTTCCTGAGAAATACGTGCCTGTCTCATTTTACAGTCAGAAAGTAAATGAGATTTACAGAACCAGCTTTGGATTTGTGAAGCTCTATCAAACCGAACTGCTGCTGGTCCCAGCAGCTGTTACCCGTAACTTCGTATTTAAATAGTGAGAAATGAACAGCTAGTGGACTTTTAGAAAAGGGAAACCATCGAGCTGGAAAATTCCCAGGCAGAATTCCAAAGAAAGCAGTGCTCCTTGGGCCTTCTGTAGCCAGCAGCACACCTCCAAGGGGCAGCCTCAGCGAGCAGCCAGGGCTTCCAGGCGGCACCCGGTGCCCCACATCGCTGCTGACCAACCCAGAGAGTGCCAAGCCAGTCTCACAAGGGCTCCTGGGCTTCCACAGAATGAGTACAGGGAAGGAAAGATGACTTTGGTGAACGACATTTTTGTCCCGTTCACCATCAGATTCGTCTTCATCTAATAGCAGCTTCAGTACTTTTGAGTAATATGCAGCTGTTACCAGGACAAGACAGAAAGGGAGCAACTGGATCCTCCTACCCTGAGCAGACAGTAGGTTTTTCCCAGAGTATTTTAAAAACAGCATTCAAAAGATCACAGTAAGGACACAGGGAAAGGACTCCAGCCAGGGTAGCGTGGCCCTAGGATGACTGCGTCTTCCTCAGCTAATGAAGGAAACCAAAATAAAAGCACCTCCCCTAAACTCCCCACCACCACTATGGGAAGGACATGAGATTACCCACGAGATATTCAAACTGAGCCAAACGCCGGGATGGAGCAATTGCTCACACAGCTGGCTGCCATTAAGCCATTCCTCCACGCGCTGAAGTGGTGTGGAGGTTGCTGGATGGAAAAGCCCAACCCAACACCTGGGACAAACAGCTTACCAAGCTCTGTAGTCATACCAATTTTTTTCTGGAAAGAAGGGATTCCACTAAACAATAACACTGTCCTTGCAGGATACAACTATGGGCTGTGCACACTCCCCGAGTCCAGCAGAGAAAGCCATGCCAGAGGATCCTGGAGTCCTTTCTCGCCCTTGTGCAGGCTGCATTTCACTGCAGGATAAGTTAGCAGTTCCCATAAATGAACTGCTTCTGATGGCTGCAATGCAGAAGTTTCCTCAGTAGTCAATGACATCTTGGGGGAATACACTAAAAGGGGCAACCCTGCCTCTTCCCTCAGTAGGCTTTTCCTGTTTTTATGAACCTAAAATGGACTTTAAGGAAGCAATTAGAATGACAGTTCTCACTCTCTCACAAAGAGTACCTTACTGCTGCCATGCTGGGAGCCTACTATGAGCTGCAACAGCACAGTTTCAATCCAACAGAAAGGTGTTGCAGCAACAATGGCAGCCCAGCTGGGGAGGCTAGGGAAGGAGGGCAGCTCACCATTGCCAGAATGAGGGTGAGAGCCCTCCTTGCCTTGGGAGCCCTGCAATCCTGGTGGCAGGATTCAAGAAAGCTGCAGGCACCACCTGCATCTGAAAACTGCTGGAGGAAAAGAAACCTACTGGGCAGACAGACTTCCCTTCTTCTCCACTCCCTGTCTTCCCTTTTTTTTTTTTTTTGTTTTTTGTTTTTTGTTTTTTTTTTAGTTTTTTTTTTTTAGTTTTTAAACAAACAAACAAAAGCTTGGCACTTCTCTAACACCCCCTTTTCCAAAATTGTCCATCTGGAATATTGACAGCTCTGTCAATGAGGCAGTTTGCATTCTATGACAAACACTTCTGGATACAAATCATGAAAAGAGCAGTGTGCGAACAGCATCTTTCCTTGAGGTAGTCTTAGTCATCTCAGTCCCCAGCCCCAAAATACAAAAGAACTAACCCTAACAAACACTGCAACTTTAAACATCTTCACATTCTGTAAACTGCTGGAGAATGCATCTGCTGCATTCATACAGAACCATGTGCATCGTGTTGAAGATCATACATTCAACTCTGTCGTGAAATAAATATATAAGGAAAAAGAGTAAAAAACAAAACAAACAAACAAAACAACCCAAACAAAAGATTCTTGCTACAATGGCAGGGACACCCGTTGCCCTGTCTCAGCACTTCCCTCCTGCCTTGATGATGTTTCCCCCATCCTCTGGAGGTGAGCCCGCTCCCTGCCTGAGGCACACAGTAAGGCACGGGCCGGGGCCAAGCTGGGCTCACTCTTTGCTCACGCTTGTCTTGCAGGAATGCAGAACGGCCTTAAAAAGGAGAGGCAGCTGCTCCAGTGGGACATTCACCATCTTTCCTGTTAAGAAAAAGATCAGAATTAGCAGCCATTCCCGAATCAGATTTCCGAGAGACACCTAAGCCAGCTCCACTGATGACGGTTTTACCTTGAACCTTTCAGAGAAACAGTTAATCATCCTACGGCTACATTAGACATTTGATACCCATTTGGGCACAACAGGATTTATTATTTACTGAAATGAAAGCTAAATAAATGGGCAAAGTCAGATCAAAATGATTTCTCCACAATGGAGCAGTATTTATAGAAACTGGGAAAGACTAAATCCTGTCTCTCCTCAAACTCCCTTGTTGATCTCAGCGAGTAAATTACGTGAGCTATTATGTGATTATTATCTGGTTTGTTACAGCAGGGTAGGACGAAGCACACTGAGCCTTGACACAAGGAGACAACATCTTCCTTCACTGTAACATCTGGGAACAAACGATGTCTTAATAACACCAGATCCTGCAGATCTAATTAGCGGCACAACCAAGCTAGGAACTTCACCTGCATGTCTCAGAGGTGCCGAGGCCCAGAGCAGCTGAGGCAGGGGGGACCTGCAGGTCTGCTGCTGCCCTGCTCACTGAGCGTCCCAGGCAGTGTGCAGGGATTTCCCTGCCCCTCCTGACACAACTCACACCAGGACCACACACCTCAGTGCTCCTGGAGACAAAATGCCTCTGAGCCGGGGCAGGAGGGGAGAAAATAAAATACGAGCCTGAGTGAAATGTTGAACGTGGGCACTTTGGGGGCGAGGCCTAACTCCTTGGGAGCGGGGCAACATGAGCACACAGCTCATGTACTTGGCACAGCGGGACAACATGGCAAGGAGTCAGCCTGGGTGAGCGACCTGGGGGTGGCAGAGATCGCCTCAAAGCCAGGGCTTGAACAGAACGAGGTCTCACATGAACGCCATCCAGCACCCTGAGCAAGGATTCCATTCTCACATGTTAACTTTTTTTCAGAAGCAGATTTCATCAGTAGAACAAATGATCGCAGCGGGAGAAGAGCTGAGAAGTTACCTGCAATATATCGTATCTCTGGCAAGCACATCATTAAATCCGGAAAACGGTTTGGCTGGTGTGGATATTTGTACTCTGTGAAGTCCTGGCAAACGTACCAGTACCGCTTATTCAGCTGCTCCAGTTGGGATGCATTGGTTAAACCCCTAATGTCTGAAAGAGAATATGACCAGAGTGATGAAAACATAAGGAAAACGTCTGAGAACAGGAGCAGATTCATGCTTCTTCAGGAAGGACAGACTGACTTCTAAAACTCTAATCTGGGTCGCTGTTCTGGAGGCTGAGTGCCCAGTTACACAGCGACTTCGTGCCCGGTGAGTCTGGGCACAAAGCCTCCTTCCACAAAGGCATGGAAGGGAAGAGCTGAAGGCCTAACCTGCTCATCTTCAGTGCTCAGGGCACTCCCTCACAGATAACAGCTCGAGCAACCTTAAATCCCTGCCTGGCTTCTGCAAAGCAGCTGCATGTCAAGGTTTTGTCCTCACAGCGGATCCAATGTAATACTTCCTCAGACAGAAACACGGTGATTTTGGTTGTATCATCTTGGCTGAGGAAAGCTTTTGACTATAATTCAAGGTATCATCATATTTCTTCCCATCTGCTTATGAATTACGTCAAACGAGCTTTACAAACTTGTCAAGTTCTTATTTTAAAATTCAGCTTTATCCATGTCAGGCAATGAACACGAAGGAAAATGGACATTCCCAAGCCATCAGCGTGGCAGGAAGAGCCACTGCCACCTTTCAGCGTGATCAGTGACATTTGCTGGGTGTCCTGGGTGGGATCCAACGCATTGGATACGGAAACTATGCGACCCTCACTGCGGGCTCAGCCCTGCGAGACAATCTGACGGAAGAGGCATTTATCTGCTGCCCAAAAGCTGACTTTTAAAAATAATTTTCAGGTATGTCACATAAAAAATTGCAAACTTCAACTAAAAATAAAAGAAGACAGGAAGTTAATGAAAATACATTTTGGAAAACAATGGAGACAGCTAAAGATGTGTCAGGAAACTGCCCAGGGAAGCAAACCGGAATCTGAGCCCGGGCACACATTGAAGCGTCAGCATTATCTCCTGGTGAAAATGAGTGGGGGAGGAGGGAGTTTTCTGCACATTTTACAGACTGCAACCATCTTTCATAGTATTGAAAACTCTGGGGACATTTATTTCCAAAATTACAGCTGAGCACCATCTATTAAGCATTTTCCTCTCCATACATGTCTTCGTTCATGCACACACACCAATAAAGGAGTGTCTCAAGAGGTTCCACAGACATGAAATGGCAACAACCAACTACTGGAAAGGGAATCACAACAAACCTATTGATTCCAAACTATTTCAAGCCCACCACATTTGCTAGAGCTGACCAGGATCTCCTCACATGCTGAAGAACTAGCCCACATTTCATTTTGCACTGACTTATTTGAAGATTTTCAAGGGCACTGCAACAGGCTGAGCTGCTGGCTCTAATACAGTGATTAACCAACAGGAGGATACCATCCCTCGTTAGGCAGAATCCATTGCCTGCACATAAGTACTTCTTTCCTCCTTTAAAGACTTAGCATTAGGAATAGGAAAATACATTGACGAAGACTCTAAATAGGAAGCCAACTAGGTGACCTAAGCAAAAATCCTGAAGGTAAATCCCTTCAAGAGTCAGGAAAACTCCACGAAGGGAAGACCAATTTTGCAAAGCCACCCTCCCAAGCAGACGAACAAATGCATTTTCAGTTTGGAATCTGTGAAAGATTGTTATTTACTATGGAAAGAAATCATGCAAATTAATTGTTGATTTGCCTAAACAGTTATCTACACCAATGTCAACTCCAGATGACTGGTGAAAAGTTCATTAGCAGCTGGTAAGAAATTGGCCACCCAAATGTTCTCCAGACAAATGTTACCAGTCTCTCTGTTACACTCTTACTCTGATATGAACATTTCAGATACGTTCCAGCTGTATGTATGGCACAAGCACTGTCTTTGGTGTCTACGTTTAAAGGCAATAAAAGCAACCAAGCAAAAGCATTCCTTCACTTCCAGAACTTCCTCACACAGATGTCTGCTATCTGCACGACAGCAGAGGGGTTGCAGAGCCCACATCAATCCGTGGGTCTCAGGTCCTTCCTCCAGCAGGACTGATTCCTTCTCTTCACTGACTCACCTTGATTTAGGAAGTTAATGGCTTTCATGCATGCATACTCCTCGTTGCTGACCTTCAACTGGTTGAATTTGCGAAAGAGGTAGATCAACCGCTCCATCACCTCCATCCCCTCTTCACTGAATCTGGAGGACAGAGATCACACATCAACATATTTGGGGCACAGTCCGCATAACAAAAGCAAGAAGCTCATTTTAGTAACTTCAGAGATTTTTAAATCTTGCAGCAGTATTCAAAAACCCTCACCAAAACTGCTTCAAGTCTGCTGGGACTGTTAAATGGAAGCAGAAGGAAGTGCTTCAGTTTATCCCCACCCTGCTCCAGCTGTCCAGTGGAGCACGGAACATGCAGTTACCTCTCGTATGCTTACAGGCAGGCTGCTTTGCCTCTCTACACTTGTATTGCCCCAGGTCACCATCAGGACAGTGCCTTCCCACCTCACGGGGCAGGCATTTTCCTTCACTTTGTATTTCCAACACCAGAAGTGCCCACAATTTCTTTTATCTGTGTAATGCCATTTGATTTAACATCACAGAATCACACTGACCCAAGCACAACAACACTCCCCGATTATGTAATGGACAGGTGAGGACCAGCCATCACCTCCCTAAAATTCCCATGAGTAAATAACAAAGATTCCATACTTCCACACAACCATATTTATTGCCCATTATGCTTTGTTCGTCTTCCTCAGCTGAGAGCTTCTCGTGGTGAGACTGCAGTAAGGCCAGGACCCTCCTCAGAAATACAAATATGCACCAAAACACAAATAACCAAGGTTAACGCAGGTGGAACTCCAGGTTGCAGACACAATGCCTGAGGTTAATCATGCAGTCTAAGTAAGGCTATTTCCTTCTGAAGCCCTTCCCCCAAACAGGCCATGCAGGAGTCACTGTGCTTTCTACACGCACTCTGAAACCCAACGGCAGCAGCACTGCCACCAGTGAGGGCTGTCATGGGCCCACTGCTGGCACCTGCAGCCACCACTACTGCCAGTCCCAAGTTCTCCCTCTATGAGGTGTGTTTGCTTCTGAACGCATGGTGCTTGCACTCAGAGCTCCCAGTTCCCTGCACGGCCACCCTGCTGTTTGTCAGCACAGCACACAGAGATGGACTATTTGTCACACAGCAGCATGGGCTCAAAGCAAGCAGGTGAGGAGATACAGTCCTGTGGGGGAGCCCAGTCCAATACACATGACTATAAACATCCACGAAGTTCTATAAACAGGAGGGGGATGAGATGTTTCCACAAAAACCATCAGCCTCAGACACAGGAAGTCTGTTAAAAACAAGCTGCAGGCTTCCCTCTGAGCTCCCACCCTGGCCAAGAGAAGCCAGGACCCAGCAGGTGGCAGAGGGCAGCCCGTCGCAGAGGGAAACCGCCCTTCCACCCCGGGAAACGGCCTGATGCAGAGCTGAGGGCACAGAACCCAGCCCCGTGCTGCAGGGCAGAAGCAGCAGTGAGCTGCAGGGTGCAGAGCAGCTCTGGTGCCTGCAGGCACTGCCCACGTGTGCAAATGGCCAGTACCGGCCTCTCCTGAGTGCCTCTCACCACAACATCTCTGGTTTCAAAGAAACCGTGTATTGCATAAATCCTCAGAAGTGGGACAGAAGTGTTTCGGGAAGCCTCAGCTGCGCTCTGCCATTGTGCCGCACAAAGAATAAGAGCGCAGCCAGAAAGTCAGCTCTGAATAGAACGAAAATAGAACTCTTCTCAGTGAATAACACCTTATTTTGGCATGTATGTTTGTTTACTTCAAAGTTATTTGTAAAATGCATGGTGGAGGTTGGCCTCAGAGAAGTGAAAACAAGCTATCTGAACTTCGGGTCAGTTCTTCAGGAAAGTAATATTGTAAGTGATGAAAGCCTTGTCGGCTAATCTAAAGTTGTACAAGTTTTCTTGCTCTCAAGCTGACATTAAAAATCTTGCAGGTGCAAGATTGCAAAGCTCAAGAAGTTAATGAGCACAAAGACCACTCAGTTGTCTGTGGAGTTTAATTGTTTTTAGAGCATGCATATTTTTACCAGCCACTCATCACTTCATAAATCCAGGAGAGCTCTTCTCTCATTCCTGCAGTTGAACTGTCTTAGTTTTCCATGCATACTTTCCTCCCCCTTTCAAACAAAGCTGTTCTGTTTTTCACAGCCCTATTTCTTCCCGAGGACCAACTCCTCCACACACCTTTCCTCGCAGTTTATACCCGGCGAGTTTCTGGCTATGGGTTATCAGGATCAGCTGGGAAGAGGGGGAAGAGAAGTGCTATCAGAAGAGTGCTGGGAGAGGTCAGGAATCCATTCATTTCATATTCACCTACAGAAAACAGCACAATAAAAGAAAACATTTGATCCAGCAGCCCAGGAGAACGTTCAGCCTGCTGTTAGAGTGGAATAAGACTCAGGAGCTCATCCGATGTGTTCACTGCCACCTACCTAAGCATTCGAGTTGCTCCTGTCATTTTGCAAAATACTGAAATAACCCCAAGGAGTTGGACCAGCACAGCTCACAGCAATTGTTTTCAGCCGGCTGCGAGATCAAACTTCATTTTGCAATAACCACTAATCAGCACTGAGTTCTCCAAGGAAACGGAAGCTCTTCAAGAAACCTCTCCAGGCAGAAACCTCTCTTCATGAGTTCCTCACAAATCCGAAGGAAACAGCTTGTCAGGAGCGTATGTCCCCCTGCCACATGCAGGCAGTTTCACTATGGAGAAGCTGCCACAAAGACAACAGAGACTCAGCCCTCATCTGTGCAGCTTCCCGCAAATGGCTTTTGGTGTGCATTTTCCTATTTTCCTTAATGACAATTAGCGATACTTGAAAAGCTAAATCAGAAGAGACCACAGCAGCATTCCACTCCTAAGAATGCCTATTTTCACCCATGTGCACAGATCTCCTCTGAAGGACTTTTGAGGCTACGGGCTTTGAATCGCCCTTTCCGAAGGGGGAGGGCTCCTCCTTTGTCCTGTTTTCTTCCCTCCCGCTCGTATTTATCACAAACTCCAAATGAAACACACTCTTCTCTTTTGAGGCTCTGACCAGGACAGTGCAAACAAAAGGAAGGATGAATATAGGAACAAGTGTTATTGTGCTTCCCTCTGACCCACGCTGCTCCCTGCAGGAGCAGCACCAGGCACAGGATGAATGGCAACAGCCGGGCTGAGCATGGAGCAGGGACTTGCCCCAGGAAACAAGGCACCTGTGGCCAGCCCTCACCTCCCCTGTGGCCCTCAGCAAGTTGGTCTCCAAGGGGTGAAGGGAGATGCACAAAGGAACCTCAAGGAACTGCTTGGTGATACGATGACCTGAGGGGAGAGACGTATTCTAAATCTCTCCTTACTAAACATTTAGATCCCCCGATGACTCCTGCTATGTTGCCAAGCCTAGCACAGGCAGAGCACCAACAGGGCAAACGATAAAGCAGAAGGTGGGCAGCAGCCTAGGTAAATCCCACCTATTTCATCATGATACTGTAAGATTTTGACTGCTGCCAAAAGGATCTGTCTGGCACCAAGACTACAGAAGGAAGAAAAAAAAAAAAAAGAAGAAAAAAAAAAAGGCATAAAAACCCAACACCCTGGCCAAAATGATAAATGACAGGCAGGTTACTCAGAGCATCAGATAGTACAGATTATGGAAAAACAACAGCTAGGTTGCAACATCTTTACATTTATGAAATCAAAACAATGAAATGGCAATTAATAACGAACACTTTGATAATAAAGACAACTAGCTTTGTGAACAATCTTTCCGTTGCCCAAACAATCTTTCAATAAGACCTTTTGTATCTCAGGGTTACCCAGTGTCAGATTTGTTTCATTCTCCCCGCAATAAAGTTGGTTTGTAGGGTTGTGCTGAAGTGAGATGGCATTGCTATAGGAGAGTCACCCTCAAGATGATGCAACCAGCACATCTTTTCTCTTCCAATAGCCAGAAAGTCTCTGTCCAGCTATTTGCTCAGGCAGCCAGAAGCCTCTCTGGCTGTTAGTGCTGTTAGCTTGAAAACAAAAGCTAAAAGTGGACTTACACTCACACTGCGTTTTTTTTTCCCCTCACGGTTTGATTTCTACAACTTTCATGAAAGAAATAAGAATAAAAAAATGGATTTAAAACATGTAGCAAAGATCCTTGAAGAAGGACGTGGAGAAAGTTCAGGTAAAATTAAGAAGAAATCTGCCACGCTCTGAGAAACACAGAACAGCCACAGAGATTAAGCAGAAAAATTGTCAGTCTCAACAGAAACCACAAGCTGAAATCACAAGACATCCACTCCAGCTGCATGACCAAAAGGAAAGGAAACATCCTACACCTCCCTGCAAAAAGAAGCCTTCATTCAGCACTGACTACCACAGCCTGCCACATATGAAGTCTCAAGCACACACCGCCAGCACAGAACTCCCACCAGCACCTCACCTGTGCAGCTCATCGTCAGAGGGCGAGTACTTGGAGGTGACATCTGCGAGGTCACCAAAGATCTGTTTGCTGTAAACAGTCAGCGAGGAAAGCAGGATCAGCTCCTGCCAGGTGGAGCTGAGCAGGCAGGTATAGTCCTTGATTGAGAGTTCACAGAAGAATGGCAGCTTCTTGATCCAAGCAATCTGCCTGAAAAGCAATTCATCCGCCAGACGACACAACAATGCAAACAGCTCTGCCTGAGTCACTTTATACCTGCAGGCAGAGTTAATATGAAGGCATAAAATTAAAAACACAGAATGACACAATCTAACAAGGCACTTGAAAAGCAAGAAAAATGTCACCAGAACTGGTGTGCGAGCACCCGGAATGCCGGTGCCCAGAGTGTCACCTGGCGGCAGCAGCAGCGATTGCCAGTGCCTGCTGGGGCCAGAGGAGAACGTCTGCAGCTGGGGCTCACCCCAGGCAGCACCTGCAGGTCCTGGGCACAGAGCAAGCGGTCCCTGCAAGCTGACCCCACTTCACTCCAGTCCCATGTACTTTTCCAGCTGAGGTGCTTGTCACCAGCCCTTGTGCATCGCCAGTGCAACCTCGGGATGAAATCACTGAACTCCGTTGCCACGCAGCCTCAGCCCAGCACGTACAGACTGCACTACTCCGCAAAGCGCCAGCCACAGGCACGGCCCCGCCACAGGACAGGCTCTGGATTGCTGCCCGCAATGCGGCTGCAGCAGCTCCCCAGGCTCCCTGTACCTGCAGCACCCCAGGCAGCACGGCAGCTCATGGCAGCGCAGCCTGAAATGCGCAGCTCAGGGCTGCACACTCACCCGTCTTCAATGAGCATCGGTGTGCCGAGCGGCTCCAGGTCCTCCGCTGACACCAGCTGGTTGATCAGGCTGTGCGACTGGGGGTCCAGGCTGCGCGTCTGGGGGGGCACCAGCGCCGAGTGGGCAGAATAGCTAAAAAGGTGCGGGAGGTACTGATAGTGCGTGGACACTGGCGTCCCAATATACTGATCCCTGAGTGCAGCGAATCCGTTCAGCTCCACGGACCTACTGGAAAAGGTAAAGATTTTAATATACTAAAAAAACTCTGCCTCGTTCATTAAAATGTTAAAAATCCATCTACAGAATATACGGATTAAAACAGAAAAGAAAAAGACCTCAATGAAAGAATGAAAAAACCCTTTGTGTTTAAATCCTACACTGGAAATAACTGAGGTGCAGATCGGGTGCTTCGTGCTGAACGCAGCTCCGGCCAGTTCCTGTGAGCAAAGTGCTGGGAGCAGCTGCTGAGCAGCCATTCTGAGCAGACACCCGACTGCAGTGAGCACTTCCACTCCTGCTTTCTTAAAGGAACAGAACTTGTGACTGTAAATTAAATAGTTCATGTCAGCAGGGAAAGCAAATACCTCCTAGCTTACAGTACAACTGAAAGCAGATGGACTGCAAGCCTGAGATCCTTGCTGTGTCCAACGCTGAATCAGGAGGCCAGCACTAACTGGTAGCTCACAAACACCACCACCAATTAGTAACCTAAACGGAATCCATTTATTTTCAAAATCTGAGCACAGAGAAGCAAAAGAGCTTATACAGATCGAGCAGTGAAAGCTAATCAATTCTCCATAATCTGCAGGAAAAAAAATAAAATCAATACCAATTAAGAGCTCTAGTTCAATTATTAACATTTTAACTCAACATTGCCTTTTTTTTTTTTTCATTTCAACATGAGCATTTCATCTCTCAATTCAGTACTTCTCAATCCAGTTACTGCCTTCCTGAAAGTGCATTTAGAGACGTAAGGATGTGCAGCACGTTCAGCTCGCACAGAAGTATTCCCAGTGAACTTCTCCTACGCTGACCCCAGGCATCACTCAGGGAAACAGTCAGAATTATTACAAGATGAAATTCTTCCAGAGTTAATTCCCACCTTGAAGATGGAGTAGACACAGGTGAAGGCTGGTTGCTCTCAGAAACTCCATTTCCAGGGGAACTGTGGTCGCTGTCTCCATTGTTGCTCCATGACATGTTTGCCTCTCCCTCAAATTCTTGTCCAGACATAATTCTTTCAATCTCCTCCTCCGATATCTTTCAGAAATAAGATCAGTGCAGTTAGTGCCAAGCTGCTACTTCCACTGAACAGAAAACAAGGCAGAGCTTCCATATGCGAACGCCTGCCGCACTGAGCGGGGCTGGAGCCGGCTGCCCTTCACTGTTCCTACAAACACCACATTCTCCCTTTACATTTAACAACACATAAAAAATTCTATTTACAGCTGATGTCGGTGACCTTCAGCTCCAGCAGTACAATTCAAGTGTCAGTAACAGAGCAGAGAGGAATGGACACACAAAGGGATTATGTCAGACACACACAGCACTGCGCCGTAAATCAGCCGCTGTCAAAGAGCGCAAAACCACAGAGCGGTTGCAGCCAGTCCATCGACAGCATCACTCAGTCCTGAGCATGGTGCAATGCTTCAAGGAGCTGCATATGCTCCTGGGGAAGTTACATCAGTTGTGAGGAATATGCAACATCCACGTTTTGAGCTTTTTTTTGATTAATTCTTTGTATTTCCTCTTTGCACGGCTGTCTGTGCATGGGCAGACCTCGCACTGCCATGATGCAAGAAAGGGCTGTGAACTCTGAACATCATTTTCAAGTACCTAAGATTGTTCAGTTTATTCCAGCCCTGGAAAACTGTTAGACAACCACACTAGGCTTACTAGGTACAACATCTGAAGAGTGCAATAATTAAAGAGCTGCACACCAGGACATGGAATTGATGGCACGATCCATGGCTCAGCAGTGACCAACCACACGGCGCTCAGAGGGCCAGGGCCTGCTGTGACTAGCAGAGGCCACTCTTCTATTAAAGCTGCATTTTGCAGAGAGGCATTAAAAACTGAGTCACCACCTGGCCAGAAATAAAAGTTTGTTCTTCCTTGATAGACCCACGTGGACTTTAAGAATCAGAAACTAACAATATAAATATGATGGTTGCAAACAGCAGAAAGTGCTATATGATTTTCATTATGATTTGAGCTGCCTCCCTTCCACTGCTGGCAGCCAGTGGGGCTGCAGGAATTCTTGCCTTGGTCAGTCACAGAGGATCTGCACTTCCTGGCTGCCTGGCTTTTCATGTTTTTCATTTTGCACTGTAGTGAATACTGCTTTCATAGGTACATTGTCTCAGAAAATGCTTTTGGTGTTCTTTCTGTTTTACTAAAATAAACAGTAAACTTTTTAAAGACTGCTTCTCCAGAAGCCAGCTGGAAACAGCCGTCATGCCTCACACACACAGTACAGGCTGCTGTGCTGAATTACCTCGCTTTTTACAAGACGTCTCCAGACAAGCTATGTCATCAATCAGCAAGACATTTACTGGGAGCTCCTCTTGCAACAACTTAAGAAATTGCAGTGCACAGCCTACAAGATTTACTGGGAGCTTTGAAGGGATTGAGGTCCCCGTGCTGCTCATGAAGGACAAGCAGCTCTGACGGCTCAAGCAGCAGTGCAGGGATCCCAGGCTGCCCATGCAGGCACACACCATGATGCCCCAAGGCTGCAACGTGTCCTCTCCCACAGACAGCAGAGTTGAACTTTACTTACAAACCTACTGACCGTGGCACGCACCTGCAGCAGACAGGGTGGCCAACCCTCGCTGTGTTAGCAGGAGGCAGGGACATGTCTGGGGGACCTTTGCCAAAGCACCACTGCCCCTGTGTCCTCCCAAAGGCGCTCAGTGCCTCTTTCTCCACTCCAGGGTGTGCTGCCCGTGACTGGCTCCCAGCAGCTAGAACCAGGACTAATGGCAAGCAAAGCACTTGGAAAATGCACCTCCTGCAGAAATTACTCAGCTTCCCCATCCCAAAATGGCCAGCTGCTTGCCTTTCCCCAGCCACAGCAGGGAGAAACCCAGCTGCTGCAGAAATGACTGCCAAGGTCGACAGAACAAGAACAACAGAGAGCCCTGGAGAAATTTCTGCATGTGCTCACCTGGACAGGTCCAATACTCTTGTTTCTTCCTCCTGGCATGCCATCCTCTCTGATTGCTGAAAGAAGACAACCAAATCTTGGTAAGCAACAATGCTATTTGGTATTTTAAAAAAAGATTTATTTACTATTTTAAAACAATTTTTATGTCTTAAAAGATTAATTCTGCTTAAAGTGCATTGCAGCGCAGTGATCCTCACCCCAAGAGCAACTTATTTCTGTGGCAAAAAACATTATTCAGAGAGTTAAGCGAGATTCTTGAGCAACAGAGAATGAAGGAACGATCAGTCCTTTATGATAATTTTGTATTAATTTGAGGGATGGCATATGGAAAGCAACCCTACTGCTCTTCCTGAAATGATTCAATACTAGAAAATGAAACGTGAACAGTCTACTCCATTCAGCCCATGAGGCCGGTGCAGGCCCGCTGCACCGCACAGACTCCGCTGATGCTGTAGACAACACAGAGATAAAGCACCTCACTGCAGCTGGCTCACAGTGCTGCTGTTCCAGAGGGTCAGCTCTCCCAAAGCAATCTCCGAGTTAGCTGCACACAAACTACCCACTTAAAATTCGAGTGACGACACCGAGCTAAGCGGTTTCATTCCAGAACAGCCTGGTGGCTCCATACAGCAGTTGCGTTCAGAAAGCTCTTTAATCAAATTACAGAAAGCTGCAGTGAAGCCCAGTTACAGGGGTGCTGCTGGAGCTCTCCTCCCACCGCAGCAACCCCACGGAAGCAGTGTCTGCGGTGCCTCCTCTCCACCTGATCCCCATCCCCACGTTTATCAGAGCCCAAGCTGTTTCCCAGCAGCCAGGCAGACTTGGCAGCAGGCTCTCCCAGCTGCACCGTGACCTTGTTGCTGTCCCTGCTGTACAGTGCATGGGGATGGGGGGGCTCTCCAGAAGCAGAAAACTAGAGAAAATCTAAGTGAAAATTCCTGTAGCAGGAATTTCTTGTACCATACCTGGAGATGCTTGGCAATACCTTCTATTTTCTGAGATGTTTTGTATGGATATCAGTGAAGATAAATGCCCAACTCAGCCTTTGTTGACTAACACCATGCCCTGCTGTTTATAGCTCTGTCTTGGAACTCCCCTGTCTCCCAGATTACAGTGCATTCAAGATGTTTTGCCTAAGTGCAAGTTTTGTAAGCCTCGCTAGCTGCGTAAGCTGCAAAAAAGGTGTTTGGGTTTGCTGGTAGACCATCAGAAGGCTTCCAGAGGGCTGGCTGGTTCAAAACACATATTGTCCAGGAGAGCTGTCTTCCTTCTGGCAGGCAGGACAGCCAAACTCTCCTCGAAGCAAGTTCCTTCAAAAGTTAAGCTCTATGGCTTATCTGGATTCAAAAATGTAGATCTAGTTACAAAGTAACTTTGCAACTTGATTATGCAATAATTTTCTTATATTGGCAAGCCTGTCCCCAAGAGGCAGCACGGGACTCACTGCAGGACCCTGCTGAGCCTGTCCCTTCCTCACCAACTGCACTGTGTGTTTGGGAGGTTTCTACCTTGTGAACTCTGCAAATGCTTAGGTGTAGTTCCAAACCCTGCTGCATGCAGCAATCCTGAAGTGCTCGCAAAGAGTCCAAAAAACCGCCCACGAGCAGCTGTGTCCCATCGCCACGAAGGCGCAGCTGCAGGACGAGAGACCTCCTGGCCGGGAGATGGCAGCGCTGCCCCATGGCACGCAGCTTTGCGCCTGGTGCCAGGACAGACAGCAGCACTGGATGCCTGCGGGAGAGCATAAGGTGTTCTCCATAGAATGGAGGCATGCAGCAAAGACCAGGATGGCTTTGGAACGGCTGCCACAGCCCCTGGCCCTGCACAAGGGAGAGCAGACTCAGCTGACTCCCAGCAGAGTCAGATGTTTCACAATAAAATACTCCCATTTATAAAATTCTGATGACAAGATATGCTCCCACCTGTGCAAGACTGAGCTGGGAGGAGCAGGGACTCCGCCTGCCTTAGGGGCAGGGGTGGGAGAAAGGCAAACCAAAAATTTTGAGACAGGCCAAGATTTATTTACATGGTTGCTTATTCAGGCAAATAAAACTTTTGGTTATTTACGCTGAAAAGGCAAAGGGTGATTCTGCCTGAGATTAGCTACAACTTTTGTTTCACACCCAGAACTCCACCACTGCCAAGCTCACGTTTCTTTACCTTTCCGGTTCATCCCCATCTGGAGGCATTTGAGCAGCCGGCAGTACTGGCATCTGTTGCGCTGCTTGCGTGACATCACACAGTTCTTGTCTCGGCTGCATCTGTAAACCCGCTTGTTGCAAATGCTCCTTTTGAAAAACCCCTTGCAGCCTTCACAGGAGATGATGCCATAGTGCAGACCCGTAGCTCTGTCCCCGCAGATCAGGCAGGTTCGCTGATCAACCCGGTCATCTGGAAGAGAAGAGAAAGGGCTCTGCGGTCAACAAAACAACTGCACCAAGCCATCTTATCTCTTCCAGTGGGACTGGAGTTGCCCCCGTGGCCACATCCCAAAGCCTTCCCAAAAGAATTTCATTTCACAGGTGCTCATGCTGGAACCCCTCTCCCAGCAGCCCAGGCACCAGCCAGCCCTACTGCCAGGCACAGTAGTACGCAGGGCTCTATGGCTAAACCATCTCAGCTCACCGCATCCCACAGGATTCAAATCCAGGAATTCTCAATAAGTGACAGCAAGAACAAAGAACAGTACACCTCAAATTTGTCTCAAAGACAGCCTCTGGAAATGCTCTCTTTTTTAGTCATGATTTACCAGAAATGTACAGCTGTTTGGAAAACTGGGTACTTCTTGGGTTAGAAACTGCACAGCAGGTCCCTGCACTGAAAGCACAGAACGCCTGGCAGATACCAGCAGGATGCTGCACTGCACACAGGAAGGCAGCACTGGGATGGGGGCAGGGAGGGGGACACGGAGACACGGCCACCTCCGCAAAGACCCATCGCACGCACCGCATCCTGAGTGCTATTACCAAAATGATCATGAGGTTAAGCTGCCACGACTTGATTTTACTATTCCTTTTCTAAACCTTTGGAAGGCCTCTGGATGACAAAAAATGTAAACTGTATGACCCCCAGCAACAGGAGCTGTCATATTAAATTCAATATCTTAAGACTGTAACACCCCCTCTGAGACAAAAGTGGAATGATGCACTGCTCAGCAGAAACCTCTGTGAGCACATGGTAATCTTCATAGACATGGATGTCAAACGGGAAAGAAAAAGAAAAAGAGGGCTAAAGCAACCAATTTTGTTGACCTAGATGTATGCTCACTATCTAGAGGGACATCTAAGTCCTGCTTCATGTTAAAAGTTAACTGCATTAAAATGATGGCATCAAATTGCACCAAATTGCTTCAGCCTTATGCAGCAACAGCTGACCAACCACAGGCCAGAGGAACCTCTCCCACGTCTCCTGCCCCAGGACTTTAACCCAACAAAGTCCTGACCACGCAGCAGAGCCGCGCTCAGCAGGTGGGCACTACTCCTGTGTGCAGTGGGACACGTACATCTGTCACATCCCTCACTCAGCTTCTTTCCCAAGTGTCATTCATTATGTGGACACATGGGCACCCTATCCTGGCAAGGCATGGGAAGAACTCGGTGTGGGTTTTGGTCACAGGACTCAGGGAACCACACACCTGCATCTCACTGTGCTGCATTTCCTCTGGGAGCTGGTTAAGAAGGTTTCATTCTGGTATTTCTTAGCCTCAACACAACTACGCACGGACGTGCACCGCTGCCCGCAGCTTCCACAGGCACCAGGAGGTGGCAATGGCTGCACGGAGCTCCAGGGATGAGTGCTGTGACCCAGCTCCTGCAGCCAGCCTCAGCCCTTCACACAACAGAGCAAACTGCTTAAAAGGCAGAGGGAAGCATGTACATCCACCAGAGGCCTGATGTGTGAAATCGCTCCTTTGCTGCCTAGGGTTCAAATCACAACAGAATCTGCTCCAGAAACTCCCATAATAGCTACAGCTCAAATCAGCAGGGAAATGGGGAGCATGCAGCCTGGGGAAGTTACCACACACAGAACAAAGCTGGAGGAGCAGGAGAGGAGCAGGAGCTCCCCAGCAGAGCACTACCCCTAGGCTGTGCCTCAGCCCTGCTGCCCGGGACCCTTCTGGAGCAGCAGGACAGGAGCCACAGCCAGGTGCTCTCCGATCCTCACGAAATCTGTATCAGCTGACAAACCTCTGGGTAGCTCCTTACTACCAGAGAACACCTGAGCTCAATAGCAATAAATGAGCCAAGCCCATTAGGGTCAGGAACAAAACCAGTTTTCAGCTCCATGAGCCAACCAAAAATCTAAGCCAGCTGCTGTTCTCATCCGTGCCTCTCTCTGCTCAAACCCAGTAGTAACCACAACCAACTGGCAGTCATTTTTCAGACTTAGCAATGAATAGCATGCAAGTTCACAGATGTCACTGTGATTGTTCTAGAAACTTAAAATAAAGGCCTAGGCAACGGAAACACAAACTTTAACTGAAGAAGCCTTTGTGGTGTCATCGCTGCTCCACAGCACTCCCAGTTCTTCAGGACTGACCAGCTCAGGTATGTGCCCCAGGAGGCAGCAGGACCGACCGTGGGGCTCCCAGCAGGCTGGGAATCTCGCTGGAGGCCCAGCAAACCCCAATTTGGAACTGCATCACCTCCACCTCCAGCTCCCTGGTAGCTGAGGGGGCTGAGCAGTGGCCCCATGCAGCACTCAGCTCCATTCCTCACCCCTTCTATTCCCAGAGCTGTGAACCTGGCCTGCAGCAGCCTCACACCCTGCACAATGCTGCAAACCCACACTGCCCTCCCCTCACTCGCCACACAGCACTGCGATCGCACACTGCCATCACACGGGCTGCAAGCCAACGGTGGGGATTTAAATGAGGGCTCATTTCCAGGCACAGCTTTTTGTTATGGGAAGAATAGGGCTGTCGCCAAGAGAACATAAGCAGCAGGGCTAATGAAAGCGGCCAGGAATCAGGGCCTTCCCTCGCAGTGCCCATTTCCCCACTTAGCAGGCAGTGGTGTGAGCAACCCCACTGCTGCTGGAACCTCAAGCTGCACGTGCCGTGCTGCAAAAACTCCTCACCAGGACGTTTCCAGATTAAAATTCACCGTAGAACAGTGGCACGCACCACAAACAAAACAAAACAAACCTCCTGGGAGCAGAGAAAGAGAAGCCCATGTACCCCGTAAGCTGCTACTCCAACAAAACTGCGGGATGAAAATAAGTGCCTGAGAGTTCCAGCGGTTTACAAAATCCTGCAGGAACTGTGGTCAGGTCACAATGATCCTCCTGCAGCCTACGGGTCTGCCAGCTCCTGACCTCTGCTATTTTTCACGCTATTTAGTGCAAGATCCTCCTGTGAGCCAACACCGGGATCGCTGGGGCTGAGCCTTACAGAGCTTGTAAAGCACAGGTGGAATGAGAGCAGCCTTGCACTGGGGTGCCCTCAGCTCCCTTCACCTTGAAATTTCACGGGAACACAGTAGGAACAACTGTTTGAAGCAAAGAAGCCCTCCCTCCTCCCACTAATTCCTCTGGTGTTAACAGCCACACGTGACAATACTCACTAAGAACCAAAGCCGCCGATAATGAGTTATTCCAAATGGCTTGCATGTGGTTCATCTGGAAACATCCTTCCTTTCAGCTCTCCTGATGGGTCTCACACATAACGGCTCATACGCGGGATATTCCGGCTTTGTTCTCACCACCTATTGTCGCAGGGGCCACTAAATCAAACAGTTGCTGCCACGACAAAAGCACTCACAAAAATCTCAACCTCATCTTGAACCCTGAAGATTTTTATGGCTACTCTCTCACTAACCCCTCCCCAAAGCCACATTAAAGGATGTATTGTTTTCAAAGGTCATGGTAGGCTTCATACCGCGTTTTAATACAACGTAAATTCTACAAGAATATTATGATGTTACACAAGAGTCACACAGACAGTGCGAGGGAGTGGGGGGGGACCTCTACTTGTCTGCATGGGAGAAGCCGTGCACTTGTTTTTTAAAAGACTTACTTTTTCCCTCAATGAAATGAGTAAAAAAAAATCCCTGTGAATTTTCAAGAGGAAATACCTTAGATGCCTACCGAAGCACACAGCACTCAACTTTCTGGGCACATTTGTACACAAGCACAGAAAACACAAGTACAGAAAGCATTAAAGCACACAACTGAGCAGAGAAATACAGCGCAAATAAAGTGCTGGGACTTGCGTTCGGGCTCCAGCAAGCATCCATCATCGCTCACTGCTTTCGGGACAGGCTGGCAGCACCACGCCTGCCAGGGGAACAGATGCCAGCAGTCCCAGGGCTGCAGAAATGCTCTGCAGCTCAAAAGCACAGCAGCTCCAGCTGCCGTGAGAGCTCTGCCAGGAAACAGAGCCCACGTGCACACGCTCAGAGCACTGCCTGCAGCACCAGGGCTTTGCAACATTGACACCTCCGCACCCGAGGCAAGAAGATGTAAAACCCCCACTGGGGATCCCAAAAAGGGAATTTATTGGGATTTAGTTTTGTTGAGAAGCGATGATGGAAGCTGCAGCTTGCAGAAATTCCAGCTTGTGCAACTGAACACACTTTAAAGCAAAGAAAATGTCCCCTTGAGAAGAAGATTACAGATGACACTCAGCACTGCAATTTATCAATAGCTTTAACATCTTCACCACCACATCTCGTTCCTCTGCTTCCTGACTCACTCTCCCTGGAGCTCTGGGCTCACAGCACTGCTCAGCACGCTGAACTCCCAAGCTGCTCCACACCAGCTGCCAGGGGCACAGGGAGGGCAGCTCACACGTGTTAAATCCCACCCAAACCTCACTTGCCTCTCCCCTCCAATGATGCCTCAAACACCAACAGATACGCTGAGATCACTTTTCCCCTTTCTCTTACCTAGCGATTTCTTTCACTTTCTTTTCCTTTCAAGAAAAACAGTGACTGAGCTGCTGGGGCCCAGGCATCGCCCTGGGGAGCTGACACCAACCATAGGAAAGGTTAATAGCCTCAGGATAGAAAAGAGAAGGGGGGGGAAAAGAGGCAGCCTGCTGCCTTTCTTCTTAATGTAAAAAGATGTCATGCTAAGGAGGCACAGAGTGCTCAGCCAGTGCACCTATGTGCGCTACCTCACCCACTAACTGCAACCAACGCATGCAGATGCATTCCATATCGATTTGTTCTGCAGAAGGATTTAGCTAAAAGAAATCCCCTGCCCAGAAGTCAGGGGAACCCCATTGACTCTATGCAGGGACACACGCTCCAGCTGAAGGGCTGCCACCAGTGCCGTACGGCTCACCTGGAGCACAGCCTGTGGCAACGAGCATGGCACAGCTCGGCACGACCAGCTGCACAAAGCCCTGGGAACAAAAGCCCACTTCACCAAACTGTGCCCCAGCGCAGGGAATGGCAGCCTGCAGCTGCTGCGGCGGGAGCTCTGCCCACATCTGCACATCAGCACAGAGCTCTGCTTCCTCAGCCGTCAACTTTCTGTAAACCCAGATAAAAAAAAACCAAAACTCTGCTGTTCCAGCACGGCCATGTGCTCTTGATTAAAATCTGATTGAGACCATTTTTTAAAATTGATAAGTTGCAAAGCAGCAAGATTGCAGCTTCCCATCCTACGATGACTACACTACCGATACCAGCTGGACAAACGAGCACAGAGCCGGGTTAAGGAAGGCCGGCCGGGAGCCGCAGGGAAGGCAGGCCCGGCACAAGGCAGCTCGGGCGGGAGCACCCGACGCGTTTCCCTTTAACGCTTTCACACGAAGTATTTCTGTCCCGACTCCGAAGCGCACTTAGTGGGGCTCTGCCACCGCCTTCGATCACGGGGGAAAAAAAAAAGCCGTGAAATATCTGCGAAGTAGCGCTGGTCCCGGGGGGATGGAGCTGCCTTATCGGGAGCCTGCATGACCCCGGTACCATCCGTAATTAACGATACTAAAAAAAGCTCTTCCAGATGGTCCAACGGATTAGGAAGTTTCAAATACAAACAAATCAAGCCACAGAACAAACGATTTTGTTTTAATTGCGCGCCGCGCAGCTCCGAGCGCGGGGCCGCCGTAACCCAGCAGCGGGAGCGCAACAAAGCGCCGCGCTCGGGCCGCCCGCGGCCGCACTCGGCTCCCAGCTCCCCGCTCCCACCGCCCGCTCCGGACCCGCAACGCGCAGCCGGGCGGAGCGCGGGCAGCGCGGCCCCGAACAAAGGCGCCGGGCGAGGCGGCCCCGCTCCGTCCGTCCCGGCCCCGCCTCACCTTCCATGCAGGTCGAGTCCCGCTTCATCCCCCCGGCTCCTAGCGGGGCCGCCTCATGGTCGCGGCGGCGCGGAGCGAGGCCAGCGGCGCGGCCGGGCTCCCCGCCTCGGCCATCGCCCGCCGCCCGCGGGCCGACCCTATGCTAACGAGCCGTGATGTCACCGCGGGGCTCTGCGGGCGGCCCCCAGCGCGGGGCCTGGCGGGGCTCGGCCTCCTCCGCTGCCGGCCGGGCCGGGGGCGGCCCCCGGGCAGAGCGAGCACGCAGCGCCGCGGGGCGGGGGGCCGGGGCTGCTGGACGAGGCCGGGCACCGAGCCCCGGCTTCGTACCCGCGTTGGCAGAAGCGCGGCAGCCTCCGCCCCGGAATCCCCGCGGCCGCGCCCGGCAGCTCCGGCACGGCACGAGCCGACGGGAGCCCTACGGCCGAGCGCAGCCCGGCGCCGTCCGCCGCGCACGCGTTTCGCTCTCCCCGAGGCCCCGGGCTTTAGGCCGCGAGACCCGCAGCGCGCCGATCGCCTCCGATCGGGTCGTGCCCCGCTGCGGAACGGCGCTCCTCGTGCGGCCCGCCGGGCTCGCGGCCGTGGCGGCGCACCGGCAGCTCCGAGGGCGGGGCGGGGGCTGCGCGTGGCGCCACCGAGGGGTTACCGCAAAGTCGGGCCGCGGTCCGAACGTGGCAATAAGCGCCCAGCGGTGCTCCCGTGCCTGGACCGCTGCTCACCGCGCCGAGGCATTTAAGAGCGGCCAAAAAAGCTTCCGTAATGCCACACTCCGCTCGCCTCCACTGACTGAGCTGCGAAGCCTCGGCCTGCTCCCCTTCCTGAGGGGCTCAGCCATGCTGAGAAATGGCCGACTTAAAGCAAACAAGTCACGGAGGCAACAAAAGAGGTCGTATTTCACTTACTCCCGAGCCTGACATTTTATTGCTTTCTGGTGACATCCAGCAATGCCAATAACCCCTGGTGCAGCACAGCCCCATACCCTGCCCTGGTGGGGCCAGATCCCTCTGCTGAGTCCTGCCCGTGCCCACCCCTCACCCTGCCCACAGCACGCAGCAGGTGCACGAGGTGGTGGCAAGGCGTTGCAGCTCTGCCGAGGGCCTTGCTGTGCTGGCGCTGTAAATCTGCAGATCTGCTGTGCTGGTCCTTGACACACTCTCTGCTTTGACCTCTCCTTTCTCACTGCAGAGGTTACCAAAGCAGGGCTTGCACAAGGAGCCTGTTAGCCACACCCCCAGCGCACGGCCAAGGTAAGCCCGGCCCCTGGCCGTGCTGTTTACACAGCTGCTCACAATCGTGCCTGCTCCAAAATCTCCACATTCTTTATCCTACATGAGTGCCCCACTCTGCTCCTGGTCCCCCTCGGAGATGTGTGAGCAGAATGCAGAGCACCACAGCACTGAGGTGGTCTGACACACAGCAGCTGGCTCTGGGGACAGCGTTACGCTGCTCACACTGCTGCTGGAGCAGCTCAAACTGCAGGATGGCAAAAATCCTGCAAATCCATGTAGAGTTGCAAGTATAGACAAATCTGATGCTGGGAAAAGGGTAATTGGCCAGACAGCCCAAGTCTTCCAAATTGCTCCAAACTCACGCTAAACACTTATGTCACAGTTTACTCATATCCATAATGTCAGGGCAGAAAATAATTGCAGAAATCTGGAAAGGTTCTGTAAGATGAGAGGCTGAGCTGTGAATGGGGCACAGGGCAGGAAAGGAAGACAAGATAGATTAATTCTATTGTCTGAACCAAGCAGCCTTACAGCTACTTTGGTAAAAGAAAAAATATTGTGGCTGTTTCTTATGTTGCCCTGAAATCAGCCCATTCCCAAACTCAAACAAACAAACAAACAATAAAAACACAGAGCCATGACACTACTGCAACTGACAGCTCAAATTTTAGAACAGCAACAGTTATCAACACGAGAAGCTGAAAATGTTGCAATGACTCGACGAGTGACAGCAGCTCCTGCAACAGATTTATTGTCCTGACATTATGGCCACGAGGGGGTGGGCAAAGGAAGCAATAGGAGAGGTGCGGAGATACCCAGGGCATCCTGCACAGGGCTGGGGCGGAAGCAGAGAGAGGCACCTCCATCACCAGCAGCATCTGCTCCTTCCCCCATTCTTAGTCCCAGTATTCTGCACAAAGCCCATCAGAAAGATCTTTACTCCCGTGTAACACTGCACGGGTGTGAAAGTCACAGGGAGCAATTCCTAACCCCACAAAGAACTGTGGGAGAAGATGTACAAGTCAAAGCCTGCCGGTGTGCCTGCATGCAAGCTGCTGCTCTGACTCAGCCCAATACCAGCACAGCCACTGGCATGCAAGTGGAGGCAGAACGAAGCTGTGTGCCGTTGTAATTTCTGCACAGTGAACTGTGGCATCATGCAAACTGCTCAGAACACAGCAGATCACTGGTAATAAAAGGAAAATATGCCAAAGAGTTGTGCAAGGCTTTAAAAGGTATCCTGCAAAAGCATGGAGTGCTGCTGTGGGCTTTTCCTTACAGATGCATTCGCTGCTCATTCTGGAGATGCAGGCTCCCATCGGCTGCCTGCAGCAGGAGCACCATGCGTGGCCAAATGAGCCCTCTCCTTTAGAAGGGAATTGTTCAGAAGCTATGGAAGGAACTGCAAGGAGTGATCATAACCACTTGCATGGACACTGAATTTCCACGCTGGTGCACGGAGCAGATTGCAAGAAAAGTTTCATCATCCTTTGCTCAATGGGTGACAAAGAGTGGGCATTGCCTCTGAGTGACTGCAGGAGAGGGGGAGGTTAAGGGCTCCTCAGGGAGGAGAAAGGAAAACAAATGGGAGTGCAGGAAGGAGAAGTATATGGCTTTACTGCCTTAGTGGGCAAGTACAAGAAAAGAGAATTACAGAGGGAAAGCTTTACATCTCTATGAGCAGGCAATCGAGCTCCTTTCTAACCCTGAGCAGGAGGAGCTCCTCTGTGCACAGGTCAGCCTCATCCTATGCTGAGATGCTGGCACTCTGCAACAAGCCAGCAATTTGCTACCCCCAACCGGCAGCGCTATCGTACTTGTAAGCAGCTGGCTCAGCAGCTGGGAAGCACCTGTGTGCTGGCATCACCAGGGCAAAAAGCACTGAGAGAGCATCCCCTCAAACTTTGGGTCAGACAGCAAAAGTAAGGGGGGAACTACTTCCAATCTAAGGCCACGGGTGCAGGACTGCATCATGCACACTCTGACTGCAGCCGGCCGCTTGCTGCTGCACAGCACCAGGAGCACACGGCGTGCAGTGCAGGAGCTGCACACAGCGGGGCACACGGGAACCAAGGAGGGGGACCTCAGGGGGAAGGTTGACATGAGCTCAAGCACCAAGGCCTGAGCTGCATGTGCTGCTGCCAAACAAAGCTAAATATGTGTTCCACTGAAAGAGAGAAAACACGACAGTTTGTAATCCTTGGGCTTTTACAGCCGCTTTAAAAAACGCGCAGCCTTAAAGCGTTCCTGTGCCCTACGGCGAGGCAGGGCTCTGTCCTGGCCTTCTGCCGGCGAGCACCAGAGGGACACAGCCCTGCTGCCAGTCCCAGCCTGCAGCCAGAGCCTGTGCTGGGGGAACTGCAGGGAGGCGGCTGGACAGGAGAGGGCAGCACCCGCAGCACTGCTGCATCCCACAGCTGCATCCCACAGCATCCCATAGCACCTACAGCACTCGCAGGAGCCCCTTGCAGCAGGATGCCACCTCCTACATTTTCATACAGTTCTCATCTTTCAAATTAAATGTTGTTGTTATGGCAACAAAAACACAGAAGTAGCAGGTTGAACATGTATGGTGCAGCCCCAGGATTAAACATCCAGTCCAAAGTCTTATCTGCTGCTCCTCAAGAAAGGTGCCTCCATCACCTCATGTTTCCGTTCTGTCCAGGCCTTCAGAGAGGCCTGGAAATGCAGGGCCCTTCCGCACCGCTGCCCCCTGCCTCCTCCTGACAGCATTCTCACTTCTGCGCCGTGCAAGAGCCACAGCCTGGGAAAACTGCAGCTACCTCCCTGTCTCCCTCCCTCTAACTCTGCTCCCAGCCTCTCCCTCCCAGTAAAGTTTTCACACAATCGGTACCAGCAGCCCCCAGGCTCCAGATGCACCCACCCCGAACAGAACGAGGTCCCAAATTAAGATGTGTGTGCCTGCGAAGAGAAACCAGTGTCAGTAGATTAACATTAGCAAAAAGAGCCTTCCACCCTGCTCTCTGAGCAGCACAGGACGTGACATTCGCATGCTCACTGTGTCTCAGGGCTGCTGCAGACCACACTGCTTTGGTTGGAAGGGCTGAACCAAACACACCGTCTTTAAGACAATTAGATTTTCAAAGAAATTACACTAAACATTTCTTTCGTGTGTAATCAAATTATGTTAAAGCAAACCTCATAATCTAAACCATTCCATTGGTCAGCTCCTATTTGTTTTCCCTGCACCCTCATTTTTGCTCCAGATCTGTCACATTACATTAACACCTTTCCTACTCACTGCCTACAGAAATAAAAGCCTTCGACATGCCTGCACAATCCATTTGTCCTGCTCTAATTACTTTTTGACATAGCCTCTTTTGCTGCTATCTTGCCTTTTCTGACCTCTGTCTGTATCAAAGCCATTTAAACTCCGTATCTATTGTGATGTGTCTTATACGATACCACTGGAGCACTGGGCTGCAACATCTTGTAAATCCAATATTTAAATCTAAGGTAATAAGATGATGTACTCGAGGAGGATGGCTTCTGCATTTGGTAGCAGCTACAACCAGCTGCAAGTACACTGAGTCCCTGAACTGCAGCACGCTTGTAGGGTGAGATTCCTGTAGTCAAGAAACTGCTGAACAAAACCAGGTAGCTCAGGGAGAAATGGGGCCCTCTGTGTCCTAAAGAATGCCCCTTAATTTCACAAATAAGGAGGAAAGCAGGAGAAGCTGGGAAACGTGGTCATCTTCCACACAGTCTCGCACACAGAATAAGAAATAAACCACTGCTAAAGAACTTCAGCAGACAGGGAAAGAACTGGGGCAACATACAGCAGCAATGCAAGCTCAGAAGGAAGCATGACAAATAGCACTCTTCTCCAAAACCAGGAAAGAAATCAATAATTTGTAATCCCAACATTCTTCTGTTTTCCACAAACCCATTCAAACAAATGGGCCCTGAGTGGCGGCTGCAGCTCCTGCTTCCCCACTTCCCCCTCTCTCTCCCCAGCACTCCTGCCCACAGAACCCAAGCACAAAGGGACACTGTGCCCATGGCCAGGACAGGGATCTGGCGTGTGTTGGGTCTGGGGCCAATGTGCCATCCCCAGCAGCTTCAGAGTTAAATATCTGAAATTCCAACTGCTTTAAATGTCCAGATTTATTTCCAGGTTGTTTAAGGTAAGCTGACTCTTTTTTTTTTTTTTTAAAGTTAAAATAGAACAAAACTGCCTTCGTGTTGTTATTACGTACCTGGGAGCCAAGGCAAACAGCCTCCCAGTGCCCAGCACGGGTACAGTGCCAGCACACGGCGTGGGGCCGCCCGGGCCGCCCTGATGACCGCACGCACCTACAGAAAATCAGTCTGCGCTGAGACAGGAGACACTGCCTCACTTCCACGTTCTCCTACCTGAGCACACAGCGGTGGGACACCACGTGCCAGAGCAGTGCCACTCTCAGCAGCTGAGCTCCTACCCCAAAGGCAGCAAACTGCCACGCTGCGCCGCGGGAGCAGCCACAGAGCTGTGAGATGGCAGCACCGCAGCTGCAGCCCAGCAGCGCTGCTCCGGCACGGCGCGGCTCTGCAGCCAAAAGGCCGCTCAGCAGCACAGACAGCGCGGGGTGGTGACCCTGCTATTACAGCAGGAAATCTTTTCCTGCGTGCGCTGCCATCTCAGACACATTGCCAAAAAACAGTTGCATTACTGCACGTTATTTTAACCAAATATTAATGTTTTCCTTGCACCTTTGGACGGCAATCACAGAAGAATCTCTGTACCTGCAGTTTGATACACACCGTTATGCAGAACATGAAGTGCTCCATCAGCACCATGCAACGACTGAACTGCTAAAAACTCCTTACACGTTTCATCCGCAAGTGCAGAGTGAGGCGACTTCATGCGATGCACTACTACCAAGTTTACAGTGACAATGTAACATGGTGTCCTGCTGAGATCCAAGAATAGCAATGCCTTAAAAGGCAGCGATGTTGAGATCACAAGGAAAGGAGAATTAGGGCACAGCTGTGGAGTTCTGTAGGCTAAAACATAGACTCAATATGTCAGAGAAAATTAAATCACAGCGCTACATGTAATTTCTGGTCTTGTTTATAGCTGAGCTGAAGCTGTGCACAATTTGTATCCAAGTCATGCGTGTGCACTGCAATTTTTTTGCACACAGAAATAAAAAGCACAATTCATTTTAAAAGAAACCAAAACCACAAAGAATTCACATGCAAGCAATGGCTCTGCACCTTTGTTTGGAGTATGGTGTGCAGGTGGCTGCAGTCCAGGTCCACAGTCCGGCTGCAGCTTGAGGGCAGAGCAGCCCCAGCACCACTGTGCAGAATGCAATGCTCACAGCTCATGGCTGCACTGCACAGAGCAAAGCCTGACCAGAACAGCAGCAAGGCACACACATTAGAATGCATCTGAATGCCTACAGCCAGATACGCGATAGAGAAAAATGGAGGGACCAAAGCTGAGAACAAACTTTTACAGAGGTTTTTTTCCATGTAGGAGTGGCGATGCTCTTCCAATGATCCGTGCAGTGTCTGCATGGGCCTGCAGTGTTCCCTTGTGCTCAGGGCCCAGAAGCACTCCGTGCCCAAGGAGCACAGCGTGGTACCACCGGTGTGACGCAGCCCTGGGCACAGTGAGCTGCGGGCACAGCACAGCACTGCACAGCCAGAGAGCAGCAGTAGGAAGCTGCCCACAGCTCTGACTTTGTTAAGCTACGTGTATTTCCTGTGGAGCTTACAAAGCACAACTGTATGCAAAGTATGCAGATCTGCTGATAGCAGCTATCCTTTGTCCATACAGAGGTAAATCATAAATCTCACTTGTACACGGAGTTGGGAAACAAAAAGGTTCTGCTCTGGCTGCAGGCAGAGCTGGGGGGCAGCAGCCCACGGTCGGGAGGTGCTGTGGGTGCTGCAAGGAGAAAATGTGGGTGCTTTACAGAGAAACTATCAAATCTGAGATCTGAAAAATGCTGGAAAGCCATCGCTTTCCCGCAGCAGAACACCGTGTTACATTCCCAGCTCCAGCACAGCCCCGTCCACACAGACATGGTGCTTTTCACCACACGCAACGCAGCGCACAGCGGTGCAAAACGAGGTCAGCCTTCTCCCGCAGCACACGCTGGCAGGGGGCTCCCGGCAGCCCCGCGCCCTGACCCACTTTCCTGCAGTATTTCTGCATAGCGACAGAGGTCCTAGCAGGACAGGCAGAACTGCAGAGCACGGAGGCTCCATTTCCTATCGCTGCCACTGCAAGAACGCATTTAACACATGCATGAAGTGTTACGCACAGCCACAGAATGCATAAACCTAGGAGCAGGAGGACACAACGACACAAAGGTTCCATCTCATTTGCAGGCTGTAACTCCAAAGCAGACTCAGGGCAAAAGCCACTGGGGCCGCAGCCGCTGTGGGGAAGGAGCCCGGCTGCCCACGTTCTGTGCCGAGGGGCTCACGGCCCGAGCTGACCCTGCACACACACCTGGGCAGGCTGGAGGTCAGCACGCGGCTGCACACACACCGCACCGCCCTGTGCACGCAGCCCAAACTCTGTCGGGGTGAGGGAACCCTCCCTGCCCTGAGCCCCGCACACCGTGCTGCGCCGTCCCTCCAGAGCTACAGTGCAACAGCTGCAGACGGACATGCAGGCATGGAGCTCTGATGGCAGCACTGCGCTTTGTTTTTCTTTTTTTCTTTTTAGGTGCACTGTCTGTATTTCCCCTTTTCTGCAATTTTGTGCTGAAACTGCACCGAGACCCAAACCTCTTCAGTGGGAAATTTCACAAACAGAGGATTATGACTTCAGCTACAGAATAAGCAGAATAAGCAGCAGGAGCAGATGGAACTCTTCAGAAACAATGATTCTATTTTCATGCAAATTTCCTCAGTAGTTAAAAAAAGATGAAGAAAAAAGCACACCAAGATATCAGCACGGTCTCTAAACACAAGGGTTTGAATGATGCTAAAGCAGAGGGCCGGCAGCTCCGTACAATTCCCAATGCTTTAGAAGCAATCAGAAAATAACCCCATGGCCAACAGAAACCACACTGTGTCCCCCCAGAGCCGAGGGGAGGAAAGGAACACAGAGCAAAGGTACGTTCCAGTTTGTAAGGCTCCCACCACCATCGCACGTTCCGTGATGATGCTCCAGAGCTCATTCTTATGCTCCTGCAGAGCACAGACCTCATTCACGAAGCAGCATGACAAAAATTCTTTATCCACTTGATGGCTACGGAAGGTGACAGCCCCGCAAAAAGCCAGCCCTGGGGACGCCGCCCGTGTGGTGCTCCTCTGATTGCAGGAACACAGCCATGCGTTTTTCACAGCTGAAACGTGGAAATGAAGCCAATTCTTCTGTTATTAATTCTGGCAGAATACCCTACAAACAAATGCACGCACAGAGTTAGCAGACCTCATCCCTGCCTCTGCCACTGACTCGTGATGCTGTTTCAGCCCTGCCCCTGTATTTCTTCTCCTTCTTCACGTCTCCACGAGCAGCCGCAGCCACTCCTCGGCTCCCGATGCTGTAGGGATAACAGCGCCGTGTGACTGCCGGTGCGATCCCGCAGCACACAGGGCGCATTTCAATAGTAACGCTCCGGAAGGCTGATGTCATTCACTCGAAGGGCTACGTGGCCTGTAAGCGAGATTTCAAAGCGCACACACAGAGGCGGCAGCACGGCAGCTCCTGCCCCCACGCCCAGGAGCGGCCCGGCCCGGGCCCAGCAGTGCCGCTGGGTTCCAGCCGTAACAGCGGGTGCCGCATCCCGCAGCCGCCCTCGCCCACCACAGCCCAAACCGTTTTCTTCCCAGCCTATGGGCACGGAGCAATGGGACACAGCCCCACAGCAGCGCTCTGACCGCACTTCTCTGCAGCCCCACCAGAGGTGACACTGGAAGAGGAAGGCGAGTCCCTGAGGTTCAGCCCGCAGCTCCCAGCGCGCCGTGCTGTGGGCCGTCAAGGAAAATGGGACAGACGTGGGCCGGGCACCTGCTGGCTGCGGCAGCTGCGTCTCATCTGAACAGACTTAAGGAAAAGTCCTTCCTTCCCTCCTCCCTCCAACTGTGCCAACTCTTATCCAGGGTTGGAAGTGCCAAAAGACCTCAGGAGCAACTGGGAGAAGCACCGGGTGTTCCCTGCAATGCCCTTCCTTTGGTGGCCCAATGATCTCCACTGTTTTCCTCTTTCAATTTGTGTGAATTCTCTGCAGCAAAACTTTGACACCAAGGTTGACTCCGGGACTTTTATGTTATTGCTACGAATCCTAGAACAGGCTCACCAGAGGCCTTCTAAGCAAATCTGCTCCATTTGTTTGTTCAAAGCAGTCCTAAGCATAAAGCACTAGCAGAGAGCAGATACTGCACGAAGATTCCTCCGCTCGGACACCTGCGAGGCCACGCACAGAGCTCCCAGGGCTCAGCAGCAGCCACAACAGCTCACAGAGACCACGCTGCCCCCAGGGACACTCCTGCCATCCAGATTCGTCATAAATAGATTCAAAGATACCTCATTCTTTACAGGCAGCGTGATCACACCTGCCTGCTCAGATGCACATTCAGGAGCCAGAAAGCACTCCTAGGGCACAAGGAACATACTTTGGCCATGGCATCATCTGTTTTGGGAGCAATGGTCGAACCTCAACCAGTGAAAGACAATAAGGGCAATCCTCAAAGTGGGAGAGGGAGTGGAAGCTGTGTAAAATCAGGAGGAACTACCACGGGGTTGTGGCTGAACGGACCACTATCTCCTTCGCTCTCAGTGACGGAGGTGGGAACACCTCATCCACATCCCCAGCAGCTGCATGGCACCGACAGCCGGGTACCACTGAGCAGCATGCCACCCTTTGCTGCTAACTGCTTCCTTTTGGTGACTGTTACAGAACTGTCATTAGATTTTTCATTCCACTTTCACATCCCACGTACTCACATACCTGGCCCTTAGGGACGATGATAGAATCCCATGTGAAGAACTCCAGGAGGGCCCCCTGCCCCTCCCATCCTGGGAGCATCTCCCAGCGCCATTGGCAGCCCCATTTCCCCCCTCCTGTGGGGGCATGCCCTGTGTGATAAATGCAGCACCTCCTTCCCAGCGATGCTTTGACAGCCATGTGGAAGTAGTGGGAAGGGCTCCGGTCACGGTGGCTTTGGCAAGGCACACCGATGGGCTCAGCGAGCTGGGGGCTGCCACACTGCAAAGACTAAGAACAAGCAGAGAAGGAGGGCTGAAGGGTCTGGGAGCAAAGGAGAATGAGACGAGGAAATTCACTTCTCCCCATCTATCGTTGCAGTTGGCAGTCCCTGGCAGTGTTCAGAACCATGGGGATGTGGGACGTGATTAGCAAGCACAGTGGGATGGGCTGGCACTTGGAGTTAATCTTAGTGGTCTTTTCCAATCTTAATGAATCTTGTTATTCTGTGCCTCCCACTCACAACACCTCCCTGGAGAGAGTACATCCCCAGCGTGCAGCCCCACACTGCAGACATTAGCATCTCATTGTGCTGCTGGGGACACGGCGACACGGCAGGAGAGCCACACAACTGTGGATCCAGCTGCTGATAAAGGCTTTCAGAACCCCGCGTCCCACCGCCCAGCCACACTCCTGAAGGCCGGGCCTCAGTCCCTCCGCCACCTCGGGACGGGGACGGCGTCGCCCCGCCAACGGCGGTGAAATCCTTCAACCCCAGCCCCGGCAACCTCAGCAACCCGAGGCCGGCAGTCAGCGGAAGCGGCTCGGTTTGTATCGTACCGAAAACACCGAAACCGGCAAACCGGCGGAACTCCCTGCTCTCCTGCCAAGAGCGCGCTCCGAGCGCTTCACCCCCGCCCGGCCCCGCCCCGCGCACGGCGCCGTCCCCGGCGGCCGCAAGGTAGGGCCCGTCCCCGCCCGCCCCCGGCGCGGCTCCCCGCGGCCCGGCCCCGCCGCCAGACACCCAAACACGCCCCGGCCCCACGCTCCGCCGGGCGCGGCCGCCCCCATCCCGCCCCTCGGCGCGGCGCGGCCACTCGGCGGCGTCGCGGCGCGCACGTGACGGCGGCCGCTATAAAGGCGCGGCGGGGCGGCGCAGACAGGGCTGCGGGGCGCCGGGAGTCGCTCGGCGCCGCGCCCGCCCGCCCGCCGCGCGCCCCCGAGCCGCCGCCGGCCGAGCGCCGAGCCGGGCAGGGCGGGCGGGCGCCACGGTCTCGGGCAGCGGCGGGGAGGAGCGGGCGGGGCCGCGAGGGGCGGCCGGAGCTGCGGGCGCCCGAGCGGTGCCCCCAGCGCGGGACCGCGCCGCCGGGGCCGTAGGTAAGGATGAAGGGTTTCCGTTCGCGTCGGGGCGGTCGGGGCGGCCGCGGGCGCTGGGCGCGCGGCCGGAGCTCGTCGCCGCCCGGCGGGCGCGGGGCTGTCAGCGGCTTTTCCAGCTCCGTTTCTGCACGTGCTCCTTTGTTCTCCGATAGAAGCTTTTTATATCCATCGCGTAATGTAAGCCAGCTGCGGAGCGGCGGCCCGGCCCCGCGCGGCGGCCGCACAAAGCTTCGTGCGCTGCCGGGCGCAGAGCGGGGCGGAAAGAGCCCCCGCCCCATATCGGCCCCATCCCCAGACGGGGATTTAAAAAAAAAAAAAAAAAAAGAAAGAAAGGAAAAAGCGGAGGAGAAGAAAGTCGCGCTGTAACCGAACACGGCGCGGCCCAGGGGCGGGCGCGGCGCCGCGGACGGGAGGAGCCGCCCGGGGACAAAGGCGGCCGTGCGGGGCGGTGCGGGGCGGCGGTGCGGGGCTGTGCGGCCGATCCCAGATCTGACGGTAGCGCGAACCCCGGGTGCAGCATTCCGCAGATGCCTGAAACGTGTGGAAAGCGTCGTGCGAAGATCGCTTAGCCAAACTTATGCCGTGAGAAGTGCCGGGTGTTTGCTGAACGCATTGCGCTCTGTCACTCACTGTGACGCTTGCACCAGATTCGGTCCGCAATAAAACTCAGCCAACCTGTACGTTTAGTACGCTTTAAGGAAATACTTCGATTTCATCAACTTTTTCTATTGGTCCCTGAGCTTTAGAAACGAAATGAGCTGGTCCCGCTCAAGAAAAACGCTGCAACAAGTTTAGAAAGTTCCCAAGTGGGCGACTGCTCCCACTGCTCGTGTCCAGAAATGGGAGAGGGCTCCAATAGCTCTCAGCAGTACCAGAAAGCGGCGTTAAACCCCACCCCGAGCTGAGGCGCTTCCCGCACGGCCCCGCATTGGGCGCCCGCGGCTCGCGCTGCTGCCGGGCGTCTCCATTCATGCGCCCGTACCTGGATTTGAATAGAAACCAGACAGCAATTCTTCGCTGCCAGCCACCATTCGCCGCCGGACAATAGCGGTCTGTTAGCGCAGGCACAGGCCGGGGGACACAAAGCTGGAGCGGCAGAGCCGGGCTGCAGCGCACAGGAAATTACAGCTTTTGATGCGGCGCTGCCGTCAGCGCGGGGCTGCACCGCGCCGGGCGCTCCGCACCGCCCAGCTGGCACGAAGCCGTGCGGGCACGGCCCTGCAGCCACGGCCCTGCCGCTGCTCTGCGGCACCTGAGGGCCAGAAGTCACGCGGAGAAGGAAAAAGGGATTTCGCAGACAGAACCCCGCGTTCACTCGCATACGGCAGCGGTGTGGCTGCCTGGGGGGAGCGGTGGCTGGGGGCAGCCTGGAGGCTGTGTGCAGGTATGGTAGGGACCCTGAGCTGTGGCACCTGGCAAACTGCAATAAATGAGGAAAACAAAACACTCGGTGTCTGGTGCTTCCTATTGCCCTGCTTCTCCCATAGTCTCCTAGAATTAAAGCAAGGGCTCCTCAGAGACAGGGCTTTAATCCTCTGCCTGGAGCCAATGAGCAGAAGTTACGGAGATCGGGGCCCGTGGGGCTTTGTAGGACGCAGAGCTGCCCTGGCTGTGCTGGGGCGGAGGTGCCCCAGGAGCTCAGGCTGCCCCTCCTCACCTGCCAGAACTGATCCCCAGCCTCCCCGCCGGGTGCAGGCCCTGCCCCAAGGCTCCCAGCGCCCACACAGCCGCAGGCCAGGCTGCAGCACAGAGCAGCACCGCTTCACCTGGGGAGCAAACAGAGCTGTCACGCAGAGCAAGTGGAGAACGTGTGTGTCACCGAGCTGCAGCAATGCCATGCAGTGTTAAAGAGAAAGCAGGGCTGGCTGTTAGCTGCTCCCTGTGGCAGGGTAGGGATGGCCAAACCACACATGGTTGTGCAAAAGTGGAATTCTCTCCAGCGTGGTACGAATAACAGTGACCTAACATCCCGTATGCGGGGGGCCGGCTCACAGTGCACTCAGATGCTGTTTGAGAGCATTGGAAATAGAAATGTGAATGTAAACACTCGTGCTGGGAATCAGTTTTGTCGGCATCGTTACATAATTTCCTTGAATTCTCTTCTTGCTGCAGTATAGTGGCATGGGTGGATGGGCATGGTTCTACTTCACAGTAGAACTTGGGTGACATGAATCCCCAAGCTGTTCTGATCTTTCTGTTTTTCCTTGCTGGTACTGACTCAGGAGGACCCATGAAAAGGAGCCTCTGAATGAAAATATTCCAGATGATGTCTATTAAAAGTTATGGCCATTGATGCATCTACCAGCAAAGCACTCATAGAATAAATAGTGCTGTACTTTACATAGCAGCCACCTTTTCTGCTTCCTGTGAGTGCCGATACCAGCTGCTCATCAGTAGGCTGCTTCAAAAATTAAAAAATTACAATCTGAAATTGCTACTTAAACAGAGAACACGCATCGTGTTGTGTTCTGCCTAGCAATTAGGTAGCTCAGTTTTAATACCTGTTGAGCACGTTGCTCAGAATGGAAGTGTCCTGTTAGAGGCTGGCAGAGCCTGTGCCTAATGAGAGCAGCTGTAAAAGGAATGTCTGGGCACATCCCTGCCTGTAAACGTCTGTAACCTCAGCTGGGATGGAATAATCCCGTCGTGCACATCAGGAAAGGATGCTGAGAGCTGCTGAAGTTCCTGTTAGGTCAGGTTCTTAACCTTTTCCCAGAAGTAACAGGTAGCAGCTTTGCCACCTCCACTTACACCCATTCCCACGTAAAGTTCATGAAGACTCACAAAAAAAGAAGAAACCTTTTAACTACAAACAGACTTTGAAGTTGCAGCACTTGCAGCATCCCACAGCGTGTGCAGTCTGAGCGCTCATTAACAGCTAACACTCATGACAAGGCTCAGCTGCCAATAAATGCACCAGGTCCGACCAAGTGTGGCACTTCAACAAAAGATGTGGAATCTTAAGAATTTCATTTTATCTCCATAATAGCCAGCAGATGCCATAATCACTTCAGAACTGTGTTATTGATATAACATTTCAACCGTTAAAATTCAGAAGACAGTGATGTGTCTCTATATCACAGAACTGATCCGTAGGTCCATAACATTACTTTTTTATGTAGACTTCACTCGTTCTTAGATTCCCCGTAGCATCCAAAAGCTGTGTGCAAGCTCAGCAGCCATCCAGACAAAGGCCACGCGTCACCATGATCAGAAATTACAAATTCTGAAATACTGCATCTCAACACCCACCAAACTTTGTGTTAACCGTACCAGCGTGCATGTGAGCGCAGCTGCTCTCACAGAACAGCAGCAGTGCTGGCTGAGCAGAGGGCTGCCTTCCATCCCAGCTGTGTTGCAGCTGTGCACGGTGGGGTTGGGGCCATGCCCGGTGCACAGCCCCTGCTCCTCCAGCCAGGACACAGCACTGCATTGCTGATGGCAGCGGTCACTGCCAGCCAAAGAAGCACACATGGAGCAGTTTGTGAGGCCCAGCAAACCAGAGGTTATCAGTCTGAAAGCCTCCTGAGGTACAATTCTTAACCGGTAACCTAAATGAGATGATAGCTTTCTTGAAAAGACATCATGAGGCCTTATTGCTTCGTTCCTCCTGGCCCTCCCCATACATTTGCTTTAGCACACAGGAAGGAAGTCTGCAGTGCCTGCTGCAAGTAATGCGTTTAAAGTCAGGGTCATGAACAAAAAGAGTCAGTCTGGTCTGTAAACAGAGGTGGTAAGGGCTTAACCAAACCCACAGTACTTCCCAGGCCCCCCTGCCAGACATTCACTGTGCTGTGCTGCATTCCAGGGCCCCGAAACGTCAGCAGCTTATCAGTGACAGTGCCCGCAGGTCCCGTTCTGCAGGACCCGGCCCAGGCTGCGCCCACCTGCCCAGGAGCGACAGCTCTCCCAGGCCAGCCATCAGGGCAGCCCAGTGCGGAGCCCGGGGACCCAGCGCACGGCCGCGCTGCAGAGCTGCGTTGTGCAGTGGGCGCCGCACTGACAGCAGTGGCTGCTCAGTCACATTCCCTTAGCTGGGGTCTCAAATTCAGATTTCTCAGATGGCCAACACATTTGCAGACAAAGGTTCACAGGACAAGTGCGGATTGTAAGTATGAAAGGGAACGCGTTCAAATTCACCACATATTTCTTCTGCTGAAGATTTAAACATTGCGTGGCTTTAGCTTTCTTTCTGTTCACTGAATATCAAGGTCAATTAGGAATGATGTCTGGCTAGTACTCTCAGAGCAGATTAGACAGTTGCATCAAAAAGTAGGACCGTGTATAGGTCATCTGTTACTGTGACCTACATTTCTGAGAATCTGTTCAATTTGTTTTATTCAAAATGTTGTGCTGTCTCAGGTCTGTTTCTCATAGTAAACCTATAACAGTAGAAAATAGCTTCATTAGATACTTACATAGACATTGCTTACTACTTCTACTAACGCACAAAGAAAATCAAATCCAGGCAGCAGACCTGTGCCTGTCATCCGTTTAATTTTGAAATAACTTAAGGTTCTGAAAAGCTTATGCCTTATAATCTAAAGCATTCGGCCCACATGCCAAACACTAAGCAATGTGAAATACATAATAGCTTAGCTGCAGCTTTGCTTGCCCTATTTAATTCATTTTTACCTTCAGTAACCAGCAGATAGATGCAGTGCTTGGCGTTACGCTTTGCAAATGAAGAACATACTGCAATACTTGAGTGCAGTGGGGCCGTTTCCTTTGTGCCATGTGAGCTTTGGGGAACCCTTACAGGACAGTGGGTTTTACTGCTCTGTCTGAGCAGAACCAGGCTTCTTCCAGAACTTCGCGTTTACTCGTGTGCAAGGATTTTACCATCTGCATTTTGACACTAGTGCTCAGTGTCTGAGATACCAACCTATGCTTTCTGGGTTGTCATTGTGAAACCACAAAGTGTTTCCAAGAGAAATCTGTGTTGTAGAAAAGATTCCTCTCTACTGACAGGTCTGAGTTGTTCCAGTCAGAAGAACCAGGTATTGGGCAAACGTGCTGGTGGAAGTGCTTGGAAGGGGAAGGAGAGAAAGTATCTTAAAATCTTAGAAAATAGCTTGTAAATACCAATGAATTCAGTACAAAATGGAAACTGTAAAACGACATAATAATTGAATCCTCAATTCAAACAGTACTCTAACCAGATTTTAGCACTACCATCTACAGTCCCTGCAGCTCATTGCTGTGCTTCGATAACTGGCACAGAACACCCATACATCAGCTGTGCTCTCATCACAGCCCAGGAGAAAATGCAGGCAGTGAGATCAAACAGCTGTAGGAGAGAGCACAAAAGGAGAGCTAACAGATCGAGCTCAGGGCGCCCATGCAGCCATGGGTGCTGGACTGTGGCCACGCAAGCCAGGAGCAGCTGCTGCAGCAGAGCTGCACACGGCAGGCTCAGCAGGATGCTCGCTTCTGCGGCTCTCAGCATATGGGAGCCATTTCCCCTCCTTGCCCATGTTTTGCAGCACCGGGGCCTTGCAGTGGAGAAGTGGATGCTAAATGCACAGGCAAGAAGGAATCCGTAGTCTCAAAAATAAGGTCTGTGTGGGTTGCATGGGAACCACACAGGTCACAGCTTGGAGGAAACAGTCAGCTGGTACAGTACTGGGTGTCCTCTTCATAACCCTCAGGATGATCTAAAAGATCAGTGGTCTCTAAAGTTTTTTTTTGTTTTTTTGGTTTTTTTTATCTTATGACGCTACATAAGGTTATCTTTTAGCAATAAGAGAAACCTATCTGCATCCATGTGCCCATGAATGCCATAGGAAGCAGTGCACTTGGAATTACAACTCCCTTTGATGCTCTGCAGACAGAGGACGTAGACTTGCATCACATCTTTTGACACACAGACTTAAAAGAGACACCTGAGCCAGGGCTGGGTGGGATCTGGTGCTGCCAGCACAGCAATGGGCACCCAGTGAGGAAATGGGGACCTGCATGGCCTCCACAAGAAGAAAAAAAAATAAAATAGGTGCTTTATGCACTTAACTGGTTGCATAGTAGTACTTGTACTTCTAGTAGGTACTAGAAGTAAAATCTTTACCATATTAAATACATCCTGAATACATGCTTCAAGACAGCAATGTAGAGTTGGCCCAGAGGTGCCATGCTTTCTAAGCGGAGCCAAAAAAGTGATGTTTCAGAGGTGTTTCTTTTGAGAAGAACTGCAAGTCTAGAAGTCTGGCAGATGAGAATTGGATTATATAGCCGAAAAACACAGACCATCACCCAAGGACAAGTTACAATGGATAGGACATGACTGTGAAAAGCAAATCCTTCGTTTGATCCCTCTCCATCCGTACAGCTTCCAAAGCAGATATTTTTGTATTTTTTGGCAGTATCAGTTTGTGAACACAGGCACGTTGCTACAGCCACCGTGTGGGACGTGTTGCACCTGGGAGCTGCCCCTGCTCAGGAGGGACCTTCCCTCTGCAGGGAGAACCACGTGTCAGTCTGCTCTTCCAGGATTCAAGCACATAAAGAAAAACTCTTCAGCTCTCTCTTCTGATTACTGTGCAACACAAATTTTCTCTGTCAAGTACACATGCGATTTTTGCACTTCTCTTCAGTCTTGAAGCATTAAAATGATTTCTGCTAAGGTGCACGTAGCAATGCCCATAGAGCAGGCTTTGTAGCATGCTGATCAGAAATAAAGGAGAGAGTAATTCCAGAGACCAGGATTCTTTTTAACATTCTGATCTCCAGCTACATTTTGTGTTTCAGAAAAATATAAGGATATCTCCAACCTCACTGCTGAGACTTGGGTAAGAACATATAGCATTTTCTGCCCATCCTACCACAGAAAGTCTGGCCAACTCCAACTGATTCCCATCTGAAAGCAGAAAGTCCATTCTCCACAGCAGAAGTAGTTTTGGCTAACAGGACTGCCACACTGACAAAAAAATACCAAAAGGAAGAACCTGGGCTGGGCCTTGGTGCACAGATCAGCTGCCATCAACAAGAGCACTCAGCACAGCCTTCGGAGGAAGTTCTTACCTGAGTTCACCACTGTCACAATGCAGGAGAAATATTTCAGTGACGAAGAATCACTAGCATGCTGGATATACCAACAGACAGTGGTGGTGTATCCACAGAAGCTGCTTTACCCAGCATTAGATGTGTCAGAGCACAACTGCAGGAAGTTAACACTGAGGAATCTCAGCTATCCTGACAGTGAATACTGACAGTAATCTTTGGGGCAATAAACGTAAAAGATGTAGGATAAGAGGAGTTCACAGGGATGCTGCTGAAGAACCCTCACAAATTCATTCATGGTTACTGAATGCGCAGAGGCTGAGACATAGAGAGGGAGCTGAAAGCCATCTGAAAGACAGCAGATGATTAGGAAGAAATATATGCAAGTTCCTCCTGCTTATGTCCTTCCCTACGTGCACATTAACCACCGCTTAGATCTGCTTCATTGTAGCTGATAGCTGCAATTCAGCAAAGCTCCCAACCATCACTTGGTTTTGTTTTGAATTAAACAGAAGATTTCTTACATTACGTAAAACAAGATGAAGACGTACGAAATAAAGATATCCTGGGCTGAGATGGCTTTGTTCTACGCACGCTGCAGGCCCACACTGCCGACATGCAGCTCACTGCAGACCCACAGCTCTGCTCAGAGGAGCCCCCCAGGGTGCAGGAGCTGCTCCACCTCCCTTTGGTCCCTGGGGAAGAGGGAGGCAGAGCTGGCAATGCTGTGCGGCTGATCCCTGCACAAAAACAACTTAGGAGACAGATACTGAGCTGAAGCCTAATCCAGTGTGATCGCTCCTATGTAAGTAGGTCAGCAAGAAAGCCCCCAAACGCAGCGTCTTCCAGGCCAGCAGCAGTTCTCCCTGCAAGCACATTTGACAGATACTACATTTAGCAGGTAACGGGTTGAGGGGTTTGATTTTGAGAGCTTGTGTGTTTGCCACAGGAAGGTAAAGCAAGTTCCATTTAAAAAGTACAGATGTTTCAGCTTCTGCTTCCTCTTTGTTTTGCTGCAGCGTTATCTCTCTGCAGTTCAAAATAAGCTTTTCACTCTTGAATGCACTTTTGCAACAAAAGACCACACCAATTTTGTGAAGCCAAAACATCTTCCCCTAGTTAGCCCAGACCCAAGGTCTGTGTTTCCCTGCAGCCCCAGAACCACCACGGAGCTCAGGGAGCTCTGCTGTGCTCTGCGGTGTGGGTAAGGGTACCAAGAGACAGGACAGAACTCTCTGCCTTTTGTCAACGTGCTTCAGAGACCTTCATCTGCAATTTTCATGTGCATACCACTGGTTTGATCGACTCGATCCTGACACTGAACTAAACAGACTGGCAATAGTCTTGATTTGCTCCTTTGCTCTCCACTCACCTTTTTAGGAACCCTTCCTGTTCAGTGATCTCTGCAGCATAGCATAGCCCATACTCATCAGGACAAAGTACTGTGTCAGCAGCTACAGGAGAACTAAGTGCAGCTGTAACAGCCTCTGTCCCTGCAGTACCTCTTGTAGTTAGATTGCACACACATGCAGTCGCTGACCTGACACAGCAAGTACTGCTGCTTACAGTATAGTCCTTGGTGCCAGAACAGTCAATGTTCCTTGTTCCCAAACATCAAACTTCGCATCTGACTTTACCAAAACATTCATTTCTGCTGTTTATCTAGAGACACGGAGTTATGTTTGTATCTATCCTTCATCTTTCCATTTAAAACAAAAGAACAAAACCCTGCAACAACTGAAACAGCGTTTCTCCCAGGTGTGCAGAGCAGTGCTTTACAACACAGCACAGTCACTCATAAGTCATCAACTTGGTCAGGTTCCCATTTAGAATTATGCTGAGACCTCCTTATTTGTCATTTTTTAATCCTTTTAACATTTGCCATAGCAAATTTATATCATACCAGTTTAAGGTGTCATACGTTATTAAATCAAACACCTCACACAGGTCCGGAGTTACGCTGTATCCACCAGCAAATTTGTCAGCTCAAAACTGAATCACAGTAACTTGTGAAATCTTCCATAAATCTTTGGAAACGGTTATCAGTTTCTTTTCTCTCTGGTCCCAGAAGAGCTCTGTGGTTATTTTCTCTGATATAACATTGTAGCATTACGATCCCACAGGGCAAATGGTGCAGATTGGTTCCATCGTGCCCTGATCTCACCTTACCCCAAGATGTATCCAGCAGCCCTCCATTGAGCCTTGGGGCAGGGTGAAGAAACAAAAGCATCAGCGCTAAACGTGAAAGATGTCTGGCTGCAGCATCGCTGCTTACACACACACCTACAACAGGAACATTCTCATGGCACAGCTAAAGCTTGCCCTGGGACAAAACAAACGTTTGTACCTGGCCTTCCCTCCGCTGCCATGGAGCGCTCTGCAGGTGACAGCGTGACCGAGTGGGAGGTGGGGGGCACAAAGGGAGCAAGATGTGAACTGAGGCAAAAGCCTCTCACAACGCAGCACGTGAACACTGCCGTGTTGTGCTTGGTCTGTTCATGCTTTCCCTGCTGTACGCTCACACGGCACATGCGCTCACCGTGCGGCACACAAGGATTACTGCTCCGGGCTGATCGCTGCTTGTTAGCAATGCTACTTTGCTTTGTTGCTTTTTTCTCCTCCAGCTCCTACTCGGAAAAGATTGCAGGAACAAGGTGAGACCGATTTGCAGAGAGTTCTTTTAATTTTCAGGATCAGTTGATGCTTAATGGCACCATTAGGATCAGTCCATGTAAGCGACTCCAAGCTGCATTCTGGGAACACGCTCATCTCTCACATGAACATGCAGCTTGCTCAGCATGAGACAACTGACTGGCTTTAACTACTTTTGCAGACAATACACAGGTTGTTAAGTTACGTTCACAGAGAACTCTCTTGGCCCTAGGATGAGAGGAAACACTGAATTGAAATCGTCTGCAGAATTTTACAGTGAAATGATTCCTGCTAACTTTGTGAGCTCTGCTTCACTCCCTGCAGTTGTTTCAGAAACAGCAGCAGATTCCACTTCTAAAAATAAGCTGCAAGTAGCTTCTCTCTCAAACCACTCAAACCAGGTGGAAAAAAGTGAAGATGACTGGATGCAATATAGAAATTTAAAGAGACTATATGCAAAATTGCAAGGCTGGAAGCATCAACCCTGCTGCAGTCAGCCCAGAAAACATTTCAGCATTGGGTGAATCCACTGGGAATCACATGGCTGGGGATCAGTCTGGCCAACCCCCACCCCACGGCTCTTCCTTTGGAGGGCGACCCGACCTGCAGGCTCCAAAATGCTCCAAAAACCTTAGAGCAGCTACTGACAATACACACATCCACAGGAAGAAAGGCTCTCTTTCACAACTGCCATTCAGACACATTCAAAGCTGTTCTAAGAACCGCTAAGTCAAGTTCACACCGATAACAGTATTGTTATATTTCTGCTATTCATTAGTCCTCAGAGTTCCATTTTGTAATTAAAATACTCCATTTTGTAATTAAAATACTCGGAGCAGTTTAAGACTTTGCAATAAAGAATGTGCAGCCCTCAGCAGTGTTTCCACTGCTAGTCTATGGAAAACATATGCATGGAAAATATGCACAGTACATGTATACAGCCATCTTTGGATAGCTTCAGTGAACATTCAACGCTGTCGGTGAGTTTGAGAACTAAGAAAAACCATCGACCGTTGACTGTACCTTGAGGTTTATCACAAACCCTCTGTTAAACGGAGCTTGAACCTTCATAGCTATGTACATATGGTTGCTATTAGCAGGTTGTGATTTACAGATCATATTGAAAGCTACAGAGATGGAGTTTTTCCAGTTCCACTTTCTCAAAAAATGAATTGATGTGTAAGAAATGGTTGTTTTCTATTTTTAAGACTATGAGCTAGACCAGAATTTCTGCAAAACAAAGTATCTGAGAGTAATGGAAGATTTTGTGCGGACACCACAAGAGTAGTAACATATCTACAGCATATGGTACACTTGGAAACAAACCTGAGGATGGTACGTGTTCAGAACAGAAGGGGAACCCATCCCATTTGGACTGGCAACTTGAGCTCAGCTACAAGCAGCTCTGGAATGTCAGCTCATTTGCTCCGAGGAGCCTGCACTGGGTTTCAGCAGCTGCTCACCAGCAGCACTGCCAGAGGACTGGATTCCTCCCCACAGGGCCCAGCTGCTCCCATGACTCACTGTCGCTTTACAAGCAGGCACACAGGCAAATGTCCCTCCCTTCAAAGGAGAGGTGAACACACACAGCTCAGCAGCACCTGCTCTGCTGTCCCAGCTCGCTGCTCAGGTGCAGCACTACACACAGCCTGCTGTAACAGCACCCTCACAAGAGCACGGAACCACAGAACCTTAGAGCCACACGCCTGTTGGTTTGGGCTGTTGTAGAAGAGATCACGTGCAGTTTGAATTCTGCACACAGCCATGAGTTATTTGTCTCAGACCCACAAGAAAGCACAGGCTCCAGAAAGTGACAGCTATTCCCTGGAAGTTCACTTTGCACCTTTATCTGCTCATATCACACAATCCAGGAGAATTAAAACAACAGAACAGGCTCTTAGCACATTGCTTTTGCCAGTACTGGGCATCTGGTACCCAACCACCAGAGGTTCCCTGTCATGGGGGTCTGAAAGCCTTCAGCCACACAGACCGTCACGGAGCAGCACTCCTGGCCAGGGCACTGGCCCTGTGCAAGCTCTGCTGGTGGCTCTGCAGTAATCCCCGAGAGGAGAAACGCTTGGGCAGGATGTCTCTCATACTGCTGTAATACAAGTATTTCTGGAATGCAACCCAGCCCTCATCAAGTCTGAGGACAGGGATTGCGCTCAAGAATTGTTGGACAATCATTTCAGTAGCAACAGGCTGAAGGTGCGGTGACGAATGTGCAGTTCTCAGCCTTGTGCTACAGAGTTGAGAATCGTCTGATCCATAGAAGCAATCTGCCTGCCAGCAGGAATCCATGAGTAACCAAACAAATCACCTTTACGTAAAAGGCAATTTAAGTTATATTTTAATGCCATTAGCAGAGCACAGAATGTTTTTCTACTGTCCTCCCCACGTAAACATAATTTCCAGAAGTCACCAAGACTTCAAGAAGCCCTGAAATAACTGCGTGCCCTGCGACCAAGGACTGCACTGCCGCCTGCCCTGCAGGACCACACCGCACAGCGGGGCTGTCAGCACTCCGGCCCAGCATCTAATGGCTGCAATCAACATTCATTGCTGTCGGTGGGTTTTTGTTGCTATCAACTCACTGATCAATGAATGCAAACTGCGGACCAGCTGGCTAAGAGGCTGCGTGACTGTGCTGCTCACCTGGGGCTGGCAGGAAGGGGACGCATGCCTACTGCTGGTGAAGCTGAGTCAAGTTCTGCCTGCCAGTAACCAGAGGGCTGCACTGGGGCTCAGCAGGAGCAGTGGAACGTGCCAGCTGTGCTCATTAGGGAGCACATGCCCACAAGGATGCTCTGTGCTACCTAGCAGCCCGCCAGATTAGCATTTATAAAGCAGTACATTTGGGATAAAACAAGCATACCTTGAAGAAAAGCAGATATTCTAACAGGGCACAAACACAGCTTTTTTCAAGGCTGTGTTTCTGTTCCAAGTACAAGAAAGCAATCATGAACCATCTTCAGACAGCATTAGTCCATGCTGCTTCTATGGGGGATCCTTTATAAAGCACACAAGCCATCTGTATAAATATGGAAGCCTTATCAGGTACATTTCTGTGCCAGTCTGTACTATTGAAGCACATTAAAAACATCATCTTGGAATATAAACATTCTTGCTGTGTTCTTTAAGTGAAGTTTTACTCGCACAAAGCAAGCGTATTGAAGAGCAAAAATAGATTACTCACTGGCACTTACCAGTGCCTTCAAGTACCTTTTTCCACACAGAACACATTTGAATGCAACTTCAGACATGATTTACTTCTTTAAGAAAAGACCCCAGGACATGGTGCCAGGCACAGCCACCTGAGCACAGGCGGTCAGTGCTCAGCCCAGCAGTACCACAGTCAATTCACTGCTAAATGGGTGGAGGCATCCTCCTGAGCCATGCTTCCTCCTGCAGCTGCTGACGGGGTGCTTTGGAAGCAGCCTGCTGAGACATGCAGCACAGGGCACTGCACAGCCACCAGCTGTACACCTGCTGCACACTTCAAGTCAGAACAATGGGCTACAGACATTTGAATTCCAATTCGGTGAATCTTAGTAATAAATCCCTGCTTGCTTATTCTGCTAGAAGACAAAATTGTTTCAGTTTAGCCAGGAACCACCTTGCTGAGTTCAACAGACTGACAAGCTGAAGACTACTCCATGCAGAACTCAGGCTTTAGAACAAGTCCTCCCACGTGTGGCAGAGGGGATCTGTTCAGTGTGAGCCATCACCAGTGAGTGCAGCCCCAGCAGCCTTGGTGTGGGCTGGGGGCTGCAGTCACATCTAGAAATCTCTGTGGAGCACCACAGAACTGATTGGATGCCCAGCCACAAAACCTGGCAGGGGCTTGGTGTGGATGCAGGTGGACATTTTGCCTTTGAAACTTTAAAGCATGTTTGGAAGACTCAAGGAGTATGACTGCACAATGTGGACTTTTCCCAATGGGTTATTAAATAAGAAAGCACATTCATGTTATTTTAAACACTGAAATACCACTTGGCCTACACTGCTTTTCTCCACATGTCCTTATGAAAACATAGAAGAAATCCCTGACAGATGTTCATCCTTATTGCAAAGGAATATGAGAATAACTCGCTTCAGTTATTCCAGATAAGACATTTCAGGAACAAAGACTACAGTACAGTTTGCTAATGCGTAAGCAGAAAGTTTAGGCAGACACCCCACAGCTGAATGCTCTGAATGCACAAATATGTGTAAGAATTCCATTTCCTGCTCCACTGTGGAAGTCCTTTTGTCTTTTTCTTTACTTCCATTTAGTAATGAGACAGCAAGAAAAAAAATCTACCAGGCGGGGAGGGAACAGGTTGTAGCAGAGATGTTCAGGAGTTTTGGATGCTCATGCCTAGGACAGTTTGGATGTTTGTGGCACCAGCTGCTCCACGCCAGCAGCAACCACAGCCCTGGAGGATGGGCAGCAGGACCTGCACACCAGGGGCCTCTACCAGCAGGCACTGCCTGCCCATCTGCACCCACAGTGAGAGCACAAGACAGGAAGACATTGAAAGAACTCAAAGAGCTCAGTTTATTTAGTTTGTCAGAAGTTTATATCAATATAGACAGGCATTTTTCAGTTCAAAGATTACAAACAAGAAAGCTGTAGCTGGACACATTCAGGCTAGCAATAATAAACAATCACTTAAGGGAAAAAGAAGGTTGCTCAACTTGCATCAGACAGCCTTTGCTTTTAGTATTTGACAGATACATCCTGATGTGAGAATATGGTAAAAATTAATTTCTGTTTTAATACTTTTTACTGCACTGAGGCCTCTCATGCATTATGTCTAAAAAGATTGAACAGAACATTAAGCAATGTTCTCATTAGCTCTACATTTCTCAAGGCAGACAGACAGCAGTCCTCCAACAAACTGAGTGCCACCAACACAACAGGAGACAAGGCTGTGTCCTGGAACAGGACAGGTTCTTAGCAGCTGGGAACACCTGAGCATTGCTTTTCAATGGACACCTGTTCATAGTCTGCCACACTTGAGAACTCCGGTGTTTCCATAAATGATATAAGTTGTTTTAAATAAAAAGTCTGCACAAAGACCATCCCTCTATTTGGAATACAATTGTTTGGAATTTGGTCCATAACATCTGACAACAACTTGTTGCCATCTAGTGGACTCCAACAAAATGCATGCGGTCCTCGGGCACAGCAGGCACCGCTAGATGGAGTTCTGCAGGATCCCGAATTCACGTTTTAGGTGCGGAGCAGCGTTTTGGCCACAGAAGCAAAGTGGGTTTTACTGTCTGCTCTCAATTTCAGTAGAAGCCTCCAGCTACTGAATTTCCAAGCATGATACAGAAGCACTTCAGATACTTTTACCACAGGGCAATTTACCAGCACCTCACATTTTATTTTCACTCTGTAACATTCAGGCATCAACTTTCCAGCTTTCACTGACCTGTCTCCACTGGAAAAGCCCCCTGTGCCACCTTCTGCTGGTGTCAGCAGTGACTGCAGACCTGCTCGGTGCTACTTCTGTGGGAAAGAGCTAACCAGTGCCAGATCCTCAGCTCTGTAAGCATTAGCAGACTTCTCCAAGTCTGCACAGGGCAGTACGATGCATCTCTTTACATGCTCTCTGAACAAGAAATACTACCTCATTATATGCAGCAAGAAAAAGAGGTACTTACTGGCCATGGAGTTCATAGGAAGGACAGGAGAAGAATTCATCTGCTCCACATCTGAAGCTAATGGGAAAGTGAAAATGAGAAAGTTGTGATGTGCATTTTACCAGGTACTTCAGAAGCCTTTAATTTTGAAAATGTACATGAGCAGCAGTTTTTCACCCTTCCTCTTTTACAGCCTCTCTCTCTTGCACATCCATTATCTGCAGAGCTGCTTTCGGAGCAGCCATCCAACAATCTGACCTGCAATAGTTTAAGTATATTTTCACCATGAAGAAATCCAAGTTCTGACAGCTTTAAGCTGTGCACAGTATCATCCTGTAAGTGAAGCACTACTGCAAACTGAAAAGATGTCTGTGGCCAGTGCAATCTCAAAAGATCCCTGATAGGAAGGCAGATTCCCTTCCAGAAGTACACGGAACAAAGGAGTACCAGAAGCAACGCCTTTAAAGACAAAGACACTCCAAAAGCTTTATTTTGTAACAGCTGAAAGAGCAAACAGACCAACCTTCCTGTGCTTTGCTAATAAAAACCACAACGCCAGAATGTGATCTGGAGGGTGTGCCAGGTGCCCTCTGCATTTTGGGAAGGATCCAACTTTCCAGGAGCCAAACAAAGAAAAAGCCATTTTCCAGTAACAGGGTCAATCCTAATCTGAGACTGGGTAGAATGAAGTCGCGTTCTCTCTGGATCTTGATCTGCCTCAGAACAGAGAGCATTTACTCATCCATTACCACAAACGCCCAAGTTGAACAAATCAGCGTTTATCATTTTGATACTAGCAGATATCACAAAGGTATCATTATCATATTTGTCTTCAAGACCCAGTAAATGCACACTACGAGTTCACATTCCTCAGGCACAGAGCAGCCACAGCCAGAGCTCGCTGTCAGCCCAAACCACATCTGCCACATTCTTACAGTTCTGATTTATTCGGCAGCAGCAATTCACTGAAGACTATTGTTTACACTGAGAAGTGAAAAGTTCTGCTGTAATTAGGCAAACCACACAGACCCAAGTGCTTCAGCAGACCGCCGTCATGGAGCAGACAGGGCAGACAGACCATGCCTGTGCTAATGGAACCCTCCTGCATCCATGAGTGCTCTGCTTAGGAGACCTGGTCTTACAGGACCAACAGCTTCAGCCCACTGCACTAAATGCCAGCCACAGGAACAGCAAAGAGGGGTTTAGTCAGAAGTGCACTGGGTTATGTCTATTCTGTTCCCTGCTGAAATAAAGGTATTTGCTGCCCAGGACTTCTGAACAGTTTTGGATTCCTGAGAAGAGTCTCATGGATTGTTTGTTTTCCCCTTGCTTTTCCTATTTAAAGCCATATATACTTTGACATATGTATGAAAATAAGTGCAGCGTTACTTTGACAGTGGTGAATTGGCAAGCCCAACCAGAAAGCCCACAGAGCCCATTTCTGTGCACAGCCGAGCTTTCAGAAAGGCTGAGGCAGCAGATGGCCATCGATTGGGGGTTACCTGCTGCCCAGCACCAGATGGCAGAGCTGCAGAGGAAACCACCTGGGCAGCAAGCTACACCTGCAAACAGCTGCGTTAGTCATGGAGTATGGTGCAAAAGGCAACCAAGTAGCACAAGCCTTTGAAAGAGTGATTTTTGAGCAGTAAGCATTTGAAGAGCAACCTGGTGTGGATTTTTCAACTCCTGTAGTTCTACACCTGCTCCCACGATGCCACTTTAAATGTTAAGACAACAGAAGCACAACAGTATCTCCTAGCTACACCACACAGGGAAATTTCAGTCCAGGCTTAACATTTTGTATGCTTTTTGTTCCTAGTATATTCACCAATACGTTCACCAAAGCCAGCACTCTCAGGTCACATCTTCCTTCTGCTCAAGCCCAAAGTTCTGAGATTTGCCTCCACATTCCGGCAGGCGCTGCTGGAGCCCAGCAACGAGTCCCCCAGACACACAGCAGGGCAAGTCCACAACACCAGCACAGCAGCACTTCTGTTCTCATGCTGCTGGCAAAGTGGTGTTCAGAGCCTATTTATCTCAAATCACTTTTTTTTTGTTAATAACTTTACCAAAGCACAAGCACTTTCCCTATAACTTGCTTTGACCAGGTTGACGATGAAGCATTCTTATCCACCCTTACCCCACCAGCCCTTTTACTTTCATGATTATATGCAACATTAAATTCCTAAAGACAATTCAGCTAAGAGATACAGATCAACAACCAGCTACAACTTTGGAAACAGGTTTGCTCTAGGAGATGAAAAGGACAAAAGTCTGCTCTGCTCTGCAGACCAGCTGTTGCCAATACAACTATTTACCCTCTGACCTTTTCCTCTGCCCAGTAAGTGAACGATGCCAATTGTTTTCCTGTATTATATACTGTTTACAAGCCCAGAATGGCATGAAAGGAATTAATAATTTAGCTCATGGAGCTGATGACCTTTATTGGGGTACCCCTTACTTGCTGAGCAGAAATCAGAGCAAAAAGCTGCCTTGAAGCCACAGGGTTGCTTTAAGAGTTTCTCAGTTTACAGCCTAATTGGCCGCCATAACATAAATCAATTATTTCTCCTGTTTTAAACAACAATGCTACCTATTCTCAACCACTCGATCTCTAACTTCCCTTGTATCAAGCCAGGCCTTGTTCTTTGACTTTTACAGCTGTATAGTAAACATGATGGCAAGGAGAGCTTGGAGGGCAGTGCAGGATGAGGAACATTTGGAAACGCCAGCAAAAAGAGGTTATGCTATTCTGAACTTCTCTTGACCTCTGGCTGCCCTTGTCCCACTCATGCTAATTGAAGGGCTATACGGACCCCTCTCCTAGAAATGAACTTGCCTGAACCTGTGCCATAGCATTGGACTTTGAAGGTATCAGTGCATGAGTTTTGGTGCCAGCACCAAGCATTATCATCTTACATTCAGGAAGAGGACAGTGAGCAAGGCAGTGCCCCGAGCGGCTGCAGGAGCACTGCGATCAGAACGACCAGGAGAGCACATCCAGCAACTTGCATCTTCCCCTGCTTTACCAGCAGACAATCAATTTTGCAGATGAATCTGTCTGATGAAATGCAGTGATGCTTTATGTGATTGCCAAGAAAAAGATATTAAGTAAAGAAAGATCCAGCTGATCTCCCACGTGTTTTGAAGGTTGGATTGGCTTGCTGAGGGAGCCATTCACTAAGCTTTGAACATCTCTAACGATGCAGACTCCGTGGCCTCTCTGGACACATATTCCAGCGCTGCATCACTCCCAACACAATCTTTATTCCCACACTCCCCGAGACATCCAGCAGGAATTCCCTTTCTTGCAGCTCACAACCACTGTCTTGACCTTTTGCCACAAATCTCTGGAGGAACACTGACTTCATTTTTATCTATGACTTTTAAAGGGCTGGAAGAGTGCCAATTAATCCCCACTTAGCCTCCTCTTCGCCAAGCTAAACAAATGCAATCCCCTCGGCCTGTCCTCATTTGTCACCTGTTCCTGCCCCAGCCATCCCAGCAGCCCTGCTCCAGGCATCCTGCAGCTCACCTCCCATCTCAGTGATGCAGCTGCAGCTTCGCCATGTCACACGGGGAACAGTCACTCCCCTCAGCCTGCTGGCTCCACATAAGCCAGCCCACAGTCAGCTGTTATCATCACAAGCGCACACTACAGACATTCCCCTGATGTTCCCTAGGACCCCACATCCATTTCTGCAGAGCTGCTCCCCAGCCCACACCACTGGCATGGTGTTACCATGTTCCAGATGCAGGATTTGACATCTGTCTTAGGGAACTTTGTTTCAGTCAAAGCCCTTTCCTTCAGGTTACTGAAGTCCTTCTGAATAGCAGCTGTGCTCTCCAGAGCAGTCTGGTGCCATCTGCCAGCCCAGCAGCACGCTCCATCCCATCACCCAGCACTGAGGGGCCACCACTGTCTCTGAACAACCGGCTGCTGCCCCTCGAGCCAGACAGCGCAGGGAGATCTTCACTCTCACCTCCCCAGCTGGTTACACTGATTACATGGCAGACTGCACCAAAAGCCTTGCTTCACATAAAGGTGAGCAGCAAATCACTCTCATTCGTGGGCCCAGTCATTTCTTCAGAAAATAAGAAGGCATGAATCGCTCTGGGTAAACCCACAGTTGTCCCAGTTACCTTCCATCCTGCACATGCCTGGGAACATCTCTTAGGAAGATTTGCTCCATGCTCTCCCCAGGGTCCGAGGCAAGGCTGACTGGCCCACAGCCCCACAGATCAGCTGCTGCTGAACAGACCTGAGCTAAAGGTGATTCATTATCCCTTATCAGCTAATGCTACCATACAGAGACATTCCTCCCCTTTCCCCTACATCGTGTGGAGCTGCTCATCTCACCTCAGTGAGGAAAACACACTGCTTGCAGAGGGGAGCAGGGTAAGGTCATCTCCTGATAAATATTTCGTGTTGTGTTAAAAAGGAAAAAAAAAAAAATAAAATCAAGTTCCGATTCACAACTACAACTGAAAGCAGATAATCACAGCAGTTCAATGTCCCTAGTGCTTGAAGAGCTGTACCTGTGCTGTATTCAACAAACACTATACAGACATCCTCATTTTAAACATCTGTTTACATTCCAGTAAAATTCTGTCGGTGTGGTATCTGATTTATTGATGCCATCGAAAGTCACAGGATTCCTGAAATGCCTCTTGAGAGGCAAAAATCGAGGCGGAAAGGAGCCCCGCGATGCTGCGGTTTCAGCTTTACCACGAGTTTCAGAGCAGTTCTCAGGACCTTCTGCGTTCCATCACAGCAGCGCAGTGCCCACCCCCAGGTGCCAGCTGCAGCCCGCCCAGCAACACAGCGGGGCTGCCTGGCACTGCAGGCAGGGGGGCCAGAGCCACCACCGCCACTGAGGTCATGATGCAGCTCAGCCCTCAGAGGAGATAGTGGAAATTGTGTCTGTCTTTAGACTTAGGCTACAGAAAGGGAAAGCTTGTTGTGTGCTTGTATTCAGGAAGCCAAAGTTTGTGGGTTCCCACAAAGGGCTCATACTTATGAAGAAATGCTTCAAACAAGCAACCCCAAGAACTCCAGGAGATGCATGGGGCGATCCACTTGATGGGAAGGAAGCTACAGCAGGCAAACCTAAATGTGCCTTATAAAACATCTGCGTTTCTTTGCCTGTAAACTGAGATTCATGTTAATCTTCACAGTTTAATACCAAAGTGTCTCACAATCTTCTGGTGACATTTACTATCCAGATGTTTCATTCATACCTAAATTACACGTTCTGAAGTACTGAACCAGACACTGGAGAAGCCGGGCTCCACCTTCGTTATGCAGCATTACAGTATTAGCATTCCAATGCAGAAGTGTCAGTATTAGATAGGCAGTAAAAATAAAAGATGGACTTCCAGCTCCTAAAGGATCACATTAGTGTTTTCCCAAAGCACTACAATGACAGGCACTTACTCAGATTCCTGTTGCACAGCCAACACTTCTCAACATTAATTCCTCCTTCTGAAGGCATCCTGATGCACATCTTTGTTCCTAGACATACAACTTTCCACCTGCTGTACCTGGAGCATGTTTTGGTGGAATAGGATACTGCCTCGCAGGCAGCCCTGACAACTCCAATATTGAAACATCAGTTGCATAATCATTCTGTAAATCTTGGTGCTGTCTATACATTAGAGAAAGTCTTACGTTTTGCTCACAGGTAAAATATTGTCCAACACAAGTCCTTGGCATGCTACTAAAACAAAATCCACTGATTTGATCTCCTACATTTACTTAGCTTAAAAAAATAGAATTAACTGATATTATTGAAGGTGGAGGTACCACTGTAGTTTTTGAGGAGTTATCAATGCAGATTAATACTCAGCCACCAAAAACTGATAGCACACTGTGACACACAGAACATGCCAGAAATCGAGCTGTAAATTATCCAGCATTCCCAGAGGCCCCAGATGCCAATAACCAACACTTCAGACCAGAAGCACTACCAGACCTCCTCCTTGTGACACGCCTTTTCAATCCAGCAGCAGCACATGGCAAACAGGGATCCTGGAGAAGCACAAACATGCTATGAGCTCTGGAAACAGCTTTCCCTTAACCTCAAGGTTAATGAATTTAACAGCGTTTATCTTCAAATTTTAATTAGTGGAGATAGCATTACAACTTCTAACTGTAATGGACGCAGCCAAACCCTGCGAGGTCTGCTCTCAGCACTAAGCTGGAAATGAGAGAAGACTAGCTAGTGCTTACAGTGGGTGAACTGCCTTCTGTGGAAGGGCCTCGACAGAGCCCTAGAATGTGAAAAATAGGTGTAAGCACCACACACTAAAGCAAACTCCTTCACTGCGAATACACAAGTACTGAGCCATTAAAATCAACTACTGAACACACAATCAACATTAGAACACGCTGCACTGGGAAGAGTGAAAGCTTTCTAACAGCCTAGGTACAGCACATTCCTATAAAGCTCCATTACCAGACGAGGTAACGGAGTTGCAGCAGGTATGCTTACTGTAGCATTTACAGGAGCCTACTGCTGACATTCTGCATTTCTGCACTGTTCCCTTCTTCTATTACTGATTCAAACAGCTCCCATGAAATTCAGTGACCTACAGCCTTCCAGTACCAGCTGCTCTTCCTTTGCAGCCCTACCAAGACCAGCTTTGGGTTTTGTTAGCGTGAGAAGCTTACGCTGAGCATTTGGCCTCCCAGGGATGAAGACTGCACACAAACAAGAAATGGGGGAAATCTGATTCTCTCTCGCCACCTCCCTCTGCCTACTGTCCACAGTGCTTGCAAACTGCATTAGCTCCTGCTGCTTGCAATTCCAGAAACTTTCCTTTCTCCTTTGGCCTCATTCCATCCACATCTGTCTGCTGTAATCTTATTTTGTGGGATGCCATGTCTTATTAGCTTTTAAGTGCGGCAGCACACTGAAGCATCATGAAAAGCACACCAGAAAGATCTTTGAGAGCTAGAAGACAGCTCTAATTCTAAAAGAGAAGCATCATTCCTAATGTTCAGATATTTTAGAATTTGTCTCCAGTTGTACTAGGAGGTTACCTGCCTTAAACACAGGAAAAATGTAGGCTAAAAAAAAAAAAAAAAAAAAGGGAAGCTCTCATTTTTCCCAATGGAAAAATCACTTTCAAGTGAGTTTAGGGTACACTGACACTCTAAAAACAAATCTGAAGGTTTAATGCTAATCAATTACAGGCATGGCAATTAACCAGTACTCCATTAGATTGAACAAAAAAAAAAATCCATAAGGCACCACAGCAGAAGTTAATCTTTCCCACGTTTAATGCACACCTACAGCACTGCCATGCAGATGCTCGAGGGGACTGCTCCACTCACCAGGCCAGGTGCCTCCATGGCCACCTCCATCCCATCACTGCTCCGCCAGCAGCTGGCTCAGCAGCACCCGACACCTTCATGCTTACAGACCAGAGACATTTGAGTTCTCTCCTTGTGTTACACAGAAATTAAATACCCTACGAAATCAAAATAGGAGCACTCCCACCTCAGGAGCCCCGCTGTCCACCGCATTTCACAGATGGGCCAGGTTCTGCTTGGCCAGCGGTGCAGCTCAAGGTTCGTCATTTGAGCACCAGCCTACCTCACCCCGTCCCAACTACAAGCCCTGGCCAAGCTTGGAAATACTTCATCCTACCAAAACCATGAATCCCAGCACGACCTTATCCTCATGGACTGAATGAGATGAAAGCAGCTTGAGCCCTGCCCTGGAGAAGGGCAAGACGGCTTTTCCTGAGCACGTATACCATAAGCCACAAGAGATTCAAGCATTCTAGCCTACTCTAGCACTGTATCACTTTCTGGGCATTATCTTCCTTACTGACATGTAGGATAACTTTTTGTAGATAAAAAAAAAAAATCAGAACTCCTAACCACAGCTCAATACAAAAGGCAACGGCTCAAGAACATGAAGAATTTCAATATTATTTTAGAGTTAACTGACTGAAAGAAGTTCCAAAGCAATTAGGCATGAGCACACTGTCCTGTTCTCTTTGGTTATTTCCACATACATGCCACTTCATTTTTACATATTTTCAACTAGAGATTTGAGCAGCCAGCCTGTGCCCAGCTGTGCTCCCGATACCTCCCACCTTCACCCAAGGCCACCATTACTTGTTCTGCAGCACAGCACACCATTGTACCTAACCTCTTCTGCAATGAAGAAAAGCCTTAAATTTACTTTGAGACAGCTTTAGACTCAAGGTCACTTCAAAGCTCTTAATTAGTAACCAGTCCCCAGCACTGTGAGCAGCTGGCTGTGCTGTCAGCAGCCTCAACTCACAGGCACTACACTGAGCCCAGCCATGCGAGCGGGCTGCTGCCCCCGCTGCCCAGCACCTGAAGGCATCAGCAATGGGCACAGGCCCAGGAGCTGCTCTGCCCAACAGCCAGCCTAGAGCACACCATGGTGCGCATTAAACTCTGGGGGTTCTCACAGAGTTAAAGTCCAGAGTATTTCTGATGAAACACTTCTGTTTGGAAGGTCAGAAACGCTCCGCAGCAGAGAAGGCGCACAGGAACAGCACCTGTCCTTGGGGCTGGCACCAGGGGGGCACGCTGCCCCACAGCCGGCCCAGAGCCCCGCCGCACCCACTGCAAGCACCCGGCATGAGGGGGCAGTGCTGGCGTTATCACTGCAACGCTTGTGTCACATTTCTGTCACTACTAAAGCAGGAGGAGGAAAACAGCCCAAGCAGCCAAAGGCACCAGGCCGCAGCCCTGCAGAGCCGAGCCATAAACAACTCGCTCGTTTCAATTTACAGCATCTTACTAGAAAAGAACTCCAATAGCCCCTGCCTACTGGCTATAATAAGAATATATGTAGACATAAGATTTTATTTAAAATTACAGAATTTTTTAAGACACAAAGTAGGATGAGCATCCAGAAGTATTCCTGCCCCAAGACGAGTGCAGACATGCTGCCACTGTGCCCACACAGAGGTGCGCCAGCAGGGCCGAGGTCCTGCTTCCCACCCTGGGTGATTGATCGTGCTCTACCCCTGAGAAGGGCCGATTGGTTTCCTGGTGCCAAGAAAATGATTGATGAACGTTTCGAGTCACGGGCCTCCCTTCCTGCTGGGTGCCCTTTTCTCTTGTCTCCAGCAGGCCCAGGGAGCTTTTTCAAGACTAGGAAGTGTCATTTTTATGGATATCATCCTGTGGTAGGGACAGTTCACTGAGGAGAGCCGCATGTAATTAAGATGAAGCAGAAAGGATCAGCTCATGTGCTGATGACATGGCAATAGAGCACACATCAGGTAAGCAGGAACATGGAAGGAGGCAAAGAAAAGCTGCACAGAGCCAACAAGCACCGCTGGATGCACCAAACCAGCACACTCAGATCACTGCTGAAAGGCAGGAACACGAGCTCACACAGTCCTGTGCTCAGCAGATGCTTCCTCACTTCTCTCCAGTTTTGCAAGCCAGGCCAATACCCCCCACCACAGAGCCATGGGATCCCGTTCTGGTGGGAGCTGGGGCTTCAGCTCCTTTTAGACACACAAACTGTTACAAACCCAACCTTAACGCTCAGCAGAGCCTCCAGTGCAACAGCAAAGCACAGCTCTGCCGATAACTCGAGTTATTCACAGGTAGGAACAATCACTGCTCTGCTGCTGTTCGTAGGATGTATAATCTCACAGCAGAAGTACACGTAACACAGTAACAACATACTATAATCAGTTTTTAGTACACACTGCCAAACAAACAAAGTTCCAGCTGTGAGGCTGAAAGAGAAGCCTTCTGGAAGAATAGGCAGCATTTGGCAGGATCACCATGGACCAGAAATCCTCCGCTTTGTTACTACCTCTATGACAGCCATCCTTCAAAGGCTTCAGAATTCCACGTTATACTTCGATGGTATATTTAAAGCTCCCACCAAGTTTCAATAGGAGGAGGAATCTCAAGGCAATGACACAGCAGCAGCTCTCAGTCACCTCATATTACAGCTTGGGAGAGTTTTTAGCTTTTTTTTTTCCCCCCCGATGCACAAGGGAAATAAAGAACAGCTTAAAACACCTTCACACAGACAGAAATGCCTCCAAGCAGCAGCACTCACACGGAGTCATCAGGATGATGAGGCAACAGAAAGCAGAACAACTCCTGCAGTGTCTGAAGGACGCGGGGTCCATCCACCCTCAGTGCACGCAGCCACCTTATCGCAGGGCTGGAGCATCATTAAGGCACTGCAGACACACTGCTTTCAAGATAAGTTATTGGTAATCATTTACCAGTGCAGAATCTTACTGAAGCTGTCCTACTGGCAGCGCATTTCCTCTACGAAAACAATTTCAATGTAAAATCTGAAAGCTTTTTTTTTTAATGAGGTAATTAGAACTTCAATAATGAAGACTTAAGCTAAACCTTGAAGGGTGCTCTTGTCCCCCAACTTCCTTTTCTCAATTAACTCCGCAAAGTGATAACCACTGTGCTTAAAGGAAAAAAAAAAAGGATCAAAAGGCCACTTTAATACAGCTGGAGGGAAAGAATGCACCGCAGCTCACCAGCAGCCATCTGATGAGATCCGGGGCCAATTCTTTATGTAAATGACTTCATTAGAATTACCAGATTACACTGCTGAAGGCTTTATTTAAATACGCAGTTTATCAACAGGATAAACTGTGCTCTCATTCTCAGAGAATGCAGCCTAAACACGTTTTTTTGAAGCCGCCACCACGAAAGAGTTGAACAGTAATTTACTGAACCTCTTCCTCATTCTCCTCCTGAAAAAAGCTACCAAAAGCGACCTGCCAGAGACACAGCAGCAGGACAGCCCCGCTCCCCGACAGCTGGAGGGCTGTCCTGAACGGGAGAGTCCCTCCTGTTCCTGTGGTGGAGCATTTCTACACCTCGTAGCAAAATAAGAAAAACGACGGCGGCAGTGTCACACTCCTGCCAAACACACATCGCAGTCACAAAGACACGCACGAAGCCTTTCCCGATTAATGATCTACAGAAGCCATCAATACTGAATTCCAACTTCACACCAAGAGGCATTTTTCCACCTCAATGTCAAATCAAAATGGAGGAATTGGTTCTTCCTAAATTGCCGACCTCATTCCTCACAGTGAGCGCAGAGCCGCGCTGTTTGTCACTGCAGTGTGAGACCATCTCTGCCACACAGACCGGCACCGTGCCCAACTCGCACCATAACTTCTGGATTCAGTCTGACTTTAGCAGCAATGCCATTCCACGACTCAATTTGTTTTCCTTCCCAAAGCTTCAAAGAAATGTTTATAGCGAGTCAGCCAGGACCCAGCGATATCCACGAAGCAGCCTTTGTTAGGCAAAGGCTTATCTCATCAGATGCAAAGCAACCAAGCATAAAGAGCCACTAAAACCGTCAGTAACATTTCTAAGAGAGCTGCGGCAAAGGGAAGGGCGCGAGCAGCGACTTCTCTTAGAGCATAGCACATCTCTGCGGTCCCTCAGCTCTCCCTTCTCTCTGCCACATGGTTCACACAAACGGAGACCTGCCTGACTTTAAGGAACTCGAGGAGCTCTGCTGCTTTCCCGACACATCCGCCTTACAGCACAGCAAAGCACACATCGCCTCATCTCCAGATGGCTGCTTTGCTACTGATCCCACTGAACATAACATCTCTGATGCCACTCTGATTATTTTTATGTTTTATTGACAGAAGAAAAACATACCAAATAAAAGCATAGAGAAAGCGGTCTCCAGGAGGATCCTGCCAGGAAGAAATTGCTTCTGTTGCAGGAGAAATTGGCGCCCTCGTGAACTCGTGACTTTGAAAAATAACGTACTTCACCCATTGCCTTCCATATGCGGTACTACAGAGTGTGTTTGTTACATGCGGGGGGAAATCCTCTCAGAAGGTGAGAGTGCCCAAAATACAGCTCCGACAGCAAGGCTGTAACTGCTGACCCACAGCCACACGGCTGCATTTCAAAGCAGTGCTGGGGTTCCCCCCCTACCGCCAGCAGCGCACCCCAGCAGTCCACTCAGGGTTAACCAGGAGCCACATGTAGGGCTTAAGTTCATTAATGGGTTTTAACACAGCCACTGCTAATGTAGCCTGCTTTTATACACAATGCCATAAAGTTCAATTGTTTTCTTGAAGAGTGAGCATAGATACCAAACTTCGAAGCACCAGAAGGGCTAGGAACCTTTGTTAGGCAGGGAAGCTCTCCCAGCCCGTACCCCATTGCCATTTGCAGGTATTTTCTGAGCCAGCAAAGAGCCGAGCCCATCGCCCCGCTGCACCCGGCCAGGCAGAGGCTGAAGGTCGCACAGCAGCTCCGCACAGCGTCAGCACTCCATGATTTTGGAGGCAAAGCAGCACCAGGGTTACATCACCCATGGAGCAGCAGGACAGGCTGCAGGTACTGGCAGCAACGCCTGCACTGAGCTGCAGGAAACAAGTGGGAGCAAACAAAAGGGACCCCAAGTCCCACATCTCTATAGGGAAATCAGTGAGCATGGGCAAACTGCTAACGCTGCTGAATGGGGACCACGGCAGCATCAGCTCCCAAACCAAGGCAGAAAGTTCAAAAGAAAAGATGTGATGCTTCTCATCCAACTGAACATCTAATTAAGGGAGATAAAACGTATCCAGCAACTCCGTGCTGAGGGTCACGGCCCCAAGGGACATTCGTAGATGGTCACATCTCAGTATTGGGTGCATCAGGGCAGCGCTGGAAGGCAGCAAAAACCGCACTGCCCGATAAGGAGCCCCTTTTGTTCGAGAGAATCCTTTGTAGAGAAAAGTGCCTTAAGATGGTAAAATGCAATCGTAAGCCATAAAAATTGGCAGGGACATTCAAGTGCAGATGCGGCAGCTGCATACTGGAAGTGTAAAAGGGCCCAAATGGTGCCTGCGGCGCCCGGAGCGCGGCCCGAAACGCGGGGAGCGGCGGCGCGGGGGCGGCACCGGGAGCGACGCGGGGCAACGCCGCCGGGCGACGCCGCCCCCCGGAGAGCCGCGCTCCCCCCAGCGCGGATTCCCGCCCGCGGCGCTCAGGGCCGGGGCAGCGCCCGGGGCACAAAGCGCGGGGCCGGGAGGGGGCAGCGCGGCCGCGGCCTTTGTTGCGCCCCCACCGGACCCCGCGCCCCCAAGGGACCCGGGCCGGACCGCAACGTGACACCGCACCACCCCGCACCGCCTCGCGCCCCCACAACGCGGCCGGGCCCGGCCCGCGCCCCGAGCCCCCCGGCCCGGCGGCCCCGCAGCGCCCTCGGCCCCGCGCCCCGCGCACGCACTCACCGTTGCGGGGCGGTCCTTTGGCGGCGGCGCGCGGCTCCGGGAGCTCCGCGGGCGGCTCCAGCTCCATGGCGGCGCCGGGGCCGGGGCGCGGCGGCTCTCAGGGGCCCCGGCGGCCGCGCTGCCCCATGGCCGCTCCGGGCGCTGCTGACAGCCCCGAGCCGCCGCTGCGGGCGCCGCGCACGGGCCGTGCCGGGCCGCCCCGCCTCCCGCGGGGAACGCCGGGAAGCGTAGTCCGCCCGCGCCGCCGGATATCCCCGCGGGGAGAGAGGCTCCGCCTTCGGCCGCCCCGCCCCGCAGCGCTTTGGCCCCGCCCCCCCGCCCCGCCCCGTCCCACGCGGGGCCGTGCGGCGCTAGGGGGCGGCCGGGCTCGAGGCGGCGCGGTGCGGGGACTCCGCTCCGTGGGGGGGCCGAGGCGGGGCTGGGCTGGGCTGAGCTGGGCTGGGCTGCCGGGCAGCGGCGCGGGGCAACGGGGCACGGCACGGCGAAAGCAGCCACGGGCAGCACGAGACCGTCCGGCCCCAGGGCGGGCACCGGGCACTCCGCCGGGGCGGGACGAGGAGAAGCTCAGGGTCGGTGCCGCCGCGGGGCTGGGGCGGGGCTGCTCCTCCCCGCGAGGGCCGGGCGGAGCGGGCGCTCGGTGCGGGCGCTCGGCGCCGCTCTCGCCATGCGGGCGCTGCTGCTCCCGGCGCTGCTGCTGCCGGCGTTGGCCGCGGCGCGCGGCGCCGTCACGGTAAGGAGCGGCCGGAACGCGGGGCTCAGGTGCGCGGCACGGGCGGAGCCCAGGGAGCCGTCGGGCGGGGATTGGTGCCGCGAGCGGAGCCCTGGAAGAAGCGCCCCGCGCGCGGCTCGGGAGACGGACGGCGCGGGTTCCTGCGGTGCGGCACCGGTTGCGCCGTACGGGGCGGCTCCCGACGCGGAGCTCGGGGCTCTGAGCCCCGCACGCCGTCCCGTCCCGCAGCCGCCTCTCGCCCGGCTCCGCGCGTCGGGGCGGGCCGCGTTGTGCCGAGCGCCCGAGGGCGGAGAGCGACGGGGCTCCTCCGCGGTGCCCCTCACCGCGCAAACCCCCAGGCAGAAATCGCATCGTGGCGAACGCTGCCCGGCGCTCATTGGCGAAGGTCCCTCTTTCACCAAATGGCACAAATTCAGCGCTCGTGGGAGCGCTTTTGCGTAGGTCCCAGAAACGCAAACAGCGCTGGGAAAGTTCCGCGGCTCGCGGCACGGACACGGCACGGGAAAGCGGGGCTGCGGCCGCCCCACGGAGCCGCTGGGTGTCCGCCGGCCTCGGCAGCAGCGCCCGCACTGAGCAGGGAGGGACGCCGAGTACAGTCCCCGCTGATGCTCCTGACACCGACCTCCGCAGTGAGAGGACCGTGTTTTAAGACTTCCTTGTTTATAACCTTTCATGTATAAATAGAACATATGGTTCCTGTTTAAGGAAGCCGTTGAGAGGGCAGAACGGGGATTAATGTTACCGCCCGTGCAAAGGAGCTCCCTTGTTGGCTGGCTGTAGGAGCTAATGCCGCTTCCCACCTCGGTTTGCTCAACTCCATGCGCAGCGCAAACAACGCACAGCAGCGCTCCGGCACTGTGCACGCCCCACCTAAGCATGACGCTGAGCCCCGTTCCTCCCCAGAGCAGCGCTGCCAAGAAGCAATGGGAGGGAAATGGCACGGCCTGCTCTGCTCCCACGGGAAGCTGCCACCGGCTGGAAGGTGCACGACTGCGAGGGCTGGGGCTGCTGCTCTCATGGTTTTGGGATGCTGCTGTGCATGTGAATTTCTGCATGGGCTGAGCCAGCAACGGGGTTCCCTGTCCGGGAGGGCTGTGCTGCTGGCTCAGCCCATGCAGAGATGGAGGGAGATGCTCGCAGCCCTCCCTCGTGTTTGCACAAGTGCTGACACGGCCCTGGGGAGGTCAGCAGGGCTTGGAGCTGCAGTGTTTGCTAAGGGGATCCGCTCCCTGCCCACATCTCTCGCTGCCCGCGGCGCCCTGCAGAGGTTGACGAGATCCTGTTCCTTTTGCAGCACTGCCAGCAGCCGAATGGTTTCCTCCCAGCTGCCGAATCCTTCGTTTCCCTATGAAAAGAAATGCAAAACAGAGGGGCTTCGCTGCAACCTCAGGAAGGAGAACCTCCGGCTCGTGGGGGGCCGAAGGAGCAGTGCTGGTCACTGTTCTCAGCCACCACTGAGTCAGGAAGGCACAGTGCTGGCAGAAATGCTGCAGCACTGCCCTTTCCCACGCCACACTGCACTCCTGGGGTGTGGAGGATGGGACAACAAGAGTTAAAGCCATGTCCCAGCCCTGCCACCGGGTGTTCCCAGAGTGAGTCACACTGATCCCATGGCCGCAGGGTCCTCACACTCCCAGAGGTCCCGACACTGCCTTCCCCTCACAGCACCAGGACCTGCTCCTGCCCACGGGCTGTAGGGGTGGGCTGAGCTGAGGGCAGACCTTGTCCAACCCAGCTAGGTTACCACCTGGCCCAGCCCGAGTCCCAACGGAAACCCACCACCCGGGGTTTGCTCTTTCCTGAGCCCCAGAGCAGCACTGAGCTCTGCATTCCCTCACAGAGGGACTCGCTAGAACACAGACATGAGTGGCAGAGGCAGTGATCGCTGTGCTCATGTCTGCAGGCACTGCCCAGTTTCCCCACTGGAGCTGTGTCCATGGAGCATTGGCCCTGCCACTGCCCTACCAACTCACAGTGTTCCCAGGACTGGTCCTATAGAGGAGTTCCTGCTGACCCCCAGGGAAGTGCGTGCCCTTCAGGCAGCCTGCAACACAGCCTATAGCACACATAAACCACTTTTTCCAAGCCAGTGTCAGCCAAAACCAGCTTGGACAAAGTTTTTTTTTTTCATGGATGGGTGTGAGAGAACAGGCAGCCCTCTCTGCTCCACTGGCGTCACTCTGCTGTGGTGCTGGCCCAGGGTGGAGAAATCTCGGCTGCAGCTGCTGTGCTGCATCTTCCAGCCCTGCTCACAGCCCTGCTCACAGCACGTGGTGAGCAGTGCAGGACAGGAGCAAGTGGTTTTCCCCATGCTGAAGCCGCAGTGCAGCCATCTCTGCACTGGGTGACGCACAGCATCACTGAGCCCGCGTGCTGGGAGCATTGTTCCCAAACACGGCTGGAGAGAGAGCAGCTCCTTATCTGGAAAAGGCAGCCGACAGCACCCTGGGCTCGCTAGCGTGCATCAGGGCCTTGTGTGGGAACAAGGGAGCCCTTGATGCGCAGTGGGCTGTGGGGGAGCCCATCTGCAGAGCCGAGCTCACCCCAGGGCGGCTGCAGCTCGGCTGAACAATCGGCCCTGTGTGGGGTGTGAGCTCCATGGCTCCCCCGGCCATGCTGCAGCACTTGAGGGCAGAGCTGCCTGCCTGGGGCTGGCCAGCAGCTGGGAGATGGCAGCAGGAGTGGACACCGTGTGCCTGGGCACGTGGCATCCTGCTGCGTGGGCAAGGAGCTCTGGGCTTTGTCACTGTCACTCTGGTGGGGGACAGGGACGGAGCAGCCTGGGTTGGGGCCGTGCCCTGTGGCCAGGAGCCTCTGGGGAGGGACATGCAGTGGAAGGGGCCCAGCGGTGGCAACGGGATCCCCCCCATTGCATCCCCCCAGGCGCTGGGCGAGGACCAGGTGCGGATGACCTCGGAGGGCTCTGACTGCCGCTGCAAGTGCATCCTGCGCCCGCTCAGCAAGGACGCCTGCAGCCGCGTCAGGGATGGCAGCGCACGTGTGGAGGACTTCTACACTGTGGAGACGGTGAGCTCAGGGGTTGACTGCAAGTGCTCCTGCACTGCGCCGCCCTCCTCACTCAACCCCTGTGAGAACGAATGGAAGATGGAGAAGCTGAAGAAGCAGGCACCCGAGCTCTTCAAGGTAGCTCCCGGCCCCACAGCACCACAGCCGTAGGTTGGGGCCCTGTGCTCCCCACCCCAGCCTGGCTCTCCCCCCGCAGCTGCAGTCTATGGTGGACCTACTGGAGGGAACGCTCTACAGCATGGACTTGATGAAGGTGCACTCCTACATCAGTAAGGTGGTGGCCCAGATGAACACGCTGGAGGAGGTAAGCACCTTCCCCACTGTGTGCCTGCACCCAGCCCAGCAGCACCACAAACTGTGGCCAGGTGTCACCTGGCTGCTCGGGTCCTCAAGGGATGCTGCGGGCTCCTCTGTAGCTCCACACCTACTCTCCTCTTCCTCTCTTCTCCCTCTCTGTTTCTCTGCCAGACCATCAAGACCAACCTGAGCCGGGACAACAACATCATGAAGGAGAGCGTCCTGCACCTCGCCGACCAGATGAAGCGTTATGAGAACTACTCTGACATCATGATCAGCATCAAGAAGGAGATCTCCAACCTGGGCTACCAGCTGCTGCAGAAGGACGCTGCTGCCGCTCCCGACAGCAAAGCACAGGTACCCCCAGCCCCACTATGCTGCAGGCTTGCAGCAGTGCCCACAGCTCCATCGTGGGAAGGGACTGGAGGGCTCTGACTGGGTTCCCCCAGGACACGGCAGGCAGCCGTGGGAAGGAGGCGGCGCGGTTCCCTGCTGTCCGCAAGGCACTGCCTGTCCGCACACCCAAGGAGAAACCACTAAAGCCTGAGAAGCCTAAGAAGGAAAATGCCAAGAGAGGGGGCCCGCAGCCCACGGCCAAGGCCAAGCTCCCTGCGCAGCAGCAGACCGTGGTGCGGGGCATCACCTACTACAAGGCTGGGCAGGTGGAAGAGGTGCAGAGGGCGGCCGGCAGCCGTGGTGAGTGCTCAGGCTGGGGTTGTGAGGCTGCGGGCACCATCCCGTGGGTCCCCACGGCCAGTGCTGACCCCACCGCATGTCCGCACAGAGAGCCCTGCCAGGGCGGTGGCCGTGCCCGAGCGGCAGCAGGAGCGGGGCCTCGCGGACACCCCGGCTCAGCCTGGCACACGTGCAGAGCCCCCAGTGCCCCACACCACAGCTGCACCCAGCACTGCCCCAGCCCCGCACACCACTGCCCACAGCCACCCTGGCACCGCGCATGGGGGTGGAGCTGTCAGCACCGGGGGCCCTGAAGTGCCCAACAGAGGTGGGTGAAGGTGGGTGGTGCGGGCGGCTCCAAACTGTCTCTGGCAGCACTGAGCCTTCCTCCCCTCCTCCTCCCTCTGCAGTGAAGGAGGTGGAGTGCGAAGGCACCATCCGCTCAGTGGACCCCCCCACGGAGCACCACAGCTACGGGCGCAATGAGGGGGCCTGGATGAAGGACCCGGCGGCCAAGGATGACCGCATCTATGTCACCAACTACTACTATGGCAACAGCCTGGTGGAGTTCAGGAGCCTGGAGAACTTCAAGCAGGGTGAGGGCCGGTAGTGGCGCAGGGCCTCCAGGCTCTCTGTGACCCCGGCACGGGACACAGCTCCGTGCCTGGGCTGTGGTCACCAGGAGCTCTGAATGCCTCCCACCCCTCCCAGGCCGCTGGAGCAACCTCTACAAGCTGCCTTACAACTGGATCGGCACTGGACACGTGGTGTACCGCGGCGCCTTCTACTACAACCGCGCCTTCACCAAGAACATCATCAAGTACGACCTGAAGGAGCGCTATGTGGCGGGATGGGCCCTGCTGCACGACGTGGTGTACGAGGACACGACACCCTGGAAGTGGAGGGGGCACTCAGACATCGACTTTGCAGTGGATGAGAGCGGGCTCTGGGTCATCTACCCTTCGGCGGACGACGACTACACGCAGCAGGAGGTGATCGTGCTGAGCCGCCTGGACCCCGGGGACCTGTCAGTACGCAGGGAGACCACCTGGAGGACGGGGCTGAAGCGCAACGCCTACGGGAACTGCTTCATCATCTGCGGCATCCTGTATGCCGTGGACACCTCCAGCCAGAAGGAGGGGCAGATCTCCTATGCTTTCGACACACACACAGACACCGAGGCAGAGCTGCGGCTGCCCTTCCTCAACGAGTACGCCTTCACCACACAGGTTGACTACAACCCCAAGGAGAAGGTGCTCTACGCCTGGGACAACGGCCATCAGATGACATACCGGCTGCACTTTGTGGTCTGAGTGCTGGCCAGGGCCGCGGGGACAGCCCAGCTCCCCAGGAGCCCTCTCCACCCAGAAGCCCCACAGTGTGCAGCACACTGGGGCCGGGCTGGGGGAGCGCCGGGGTGAGGGGACACCCCCACGACGTGGTGGCTGCTGGGCCACGTCCCACCTCCGGCGGCTCTGGAAGCCCTGGGGCAGGGCGAGGAGCTGTGGGTCCCCACACCAGGCGCCCACCCCAGCACTGAGTGGCTGCACCCAGCCTGGCCCCGCTCCTGCTGCAGCTCTGGGTGCTCTTGGCCCACCTGGGACCACGTCCTGCAGGGCGGGTGCAACTTGGGTGCTGCCTCGCTGGGAGGAACAGCCACTGATTGCTATTTTAGAAGACGCAATTAAGATGCCTTTGCTTTTGCAGCCCGTTAGCTTGTTATTTAAATGCATTCACAGGAGCTGTGCGCTGGCACAGCAGTATTGGTGTGACGCTCTGCCCTGCCTGAACCCAGCACCCAACACCAGGCTGGGATGGGCACGTAGCCAGGGAGCTGCAGCCTTTGTGCTCCTCCCCAGTAGGGCATTGCTTGGCTTGGTTTCTGTCAATTTAGAAGTGAACAGTATTAAAAAGTAACAGATAAATAGCCACGTCGTCTGACCGTGTGTTCCTTCCAAAGCCAGGCTGGGCTGGCACCTGGCAGCTGTGCCATGGCCGCGGCCCGCAGGCGCTGAGTGCCAGGAGCACAGCCTGGCTTGTCCTGAGGAAAAAAAGAGGAATTTGCTGTTTCCAGGTCGGAGCTGCAGCCTGAGGAGGAACATCTGGGAGCTGGGATGGTGCCAGGAAATCTGCTCTCACTACAACCTGAACAGAGAGAACAGCTGAGCGTGGGCACATGCGGCTGCAGCTGCCCTGACCCACTGCAAAATCTGGCAAGTGAGACGCTGCCAGGGGGCCCCGGGTGGCAAAGGGGCGAGAGCAGCCCTGGGGCAGAGCACGCGTCCAGTGCACGGCTGAAGCTTCCTGCTGGGAACAGCCCAGGATGGCACCTCGCAAGGCAGCCCGGCTCCGTCCCGGGGCCGCAGGACGTCCTGCCCGGCCCTGCTCCTGCCCGAAGCCCAACAGCCACCGCCAGGCAGCGCGGCGCGGTGCGGCGCATCCCCTGCTCAGCCGCCAGTCCCCGCCGCGGGAAAGGAGCCGCCTGACTGTTTTCCCCCTGGCTGGGTCCCTGCCAGGCTTTTATCTAACGATCCCCAGCAAATCCCTGTCCAAACAATACAGATTTCTGACATTTTTTTGCAGTAAAGTAAACTCCCAGCACATCTCTAATTCCAGGGCTTTGTTGTTCTTCCGCGGGGGCTGCCGTTCTGCTCTGTGCTCTCTTGCTGCACCAATCCAGCGATGGGTTGGGGTTAGGGGCATCTCTCCATTCCTGCTGGGAGAAAAAACAGCAAAAATGAAGCACGGCCGCACCGTGTCCCCGGCCACAGCGCTCCCACACCGCGGGCATCCGCACGGCACCTGTGTGCGGTGCCACCGGCACCTCCGTCCCGCTGCCCAGAGCCAGGCGAGAGGAGGGAGCGTGGGGCCCGAAGGGGCGGGGAGCGGGGAGCTCCCAGGGTGAGGTTAATGAGAACCGCGTGGCTGGAGGGCAGTGCTGGCTAATTGCAGCCTCGAGGCCTCCTGCGAAGCGCCCCTCTGAGAGCATGCCCGGGCTGCCATTAGCACCAGATAACAAGGAACTCTGCGCCCGAGTGACGGACGTTTCCTGAGAGCAGTCCTTCCCCAGTGGCTCCCTGCCCCACCTGGGCACCACAGCCTGGTCCCGTGGATCTGCAGCTCGCCACCGACCGCCCCATCCCGAGGCTTTGCTCTGTGTGGGCGTTGCGAAGCATCCCTGCTGCCTGCCCCACTCCTGCTTGACACAGCACCAGCAGTGAGCAAAAACAAAGGGCCTTTGTCTCCCCGAGGAGTTATTATGATGTGTTCTCCGGGCTTCCCCGGCCCCCCACCGCTCCGTCTTCTTCTCAACTGAAAGTCACCCTGATGCCTTTCTCTGCTATTGTGTGCCATGCGCTCCCCCACAGCTGCAGCCACGGAGCCGCCTCTCAGCTCCTTTTCAGGGCTGGAACACGCAGCTCAGTGATGCCTGAAACCTCCCTGGGTGCCGCCACAGAGCTGGGCCAGATGCAGCCCTGCCTGCCTCTGGTCTGCACAGTGCCACTCGTCCTCGTGCTGCTGGCCAGGCAGGGCCAAGTGGGACAGATGTCACCAGGCAGGCTGTGGTGAGGACACGTGGCTGGGACAGGATGGGCTCCTGCCGTGCCAGACGCAGCTGACTTCCAGACATTCCTCCTGTGCGAGCCCAGCACCACCTCTGCTCATAACGTGATTAAGAGATTAAAATCCCTCCGCGTGGCAGCGAGCAGCAAATGTAGCTTGAGATGGGAACATGGCGGGACTGCAGGGCCTGAGGCCACAGTGATGCAGCACCCAGGGAAGGATAGATGGGGCCGAGTGGGGGGTGGCTGCATGAACGGCATCCTTTGCTCCACAAACACCCTCTGGTCAGCAGGGCACAAACTGATCCTGAGAGGACTGGCAGGATGGGTAGTGAACCAAATAAGTCCCGGTTCTCCTCAACCTTCTCTGCTTCCTTCTCAGTTACCGTCTGGGCTGTGTGCAGGATGTGGTGCAGGTGCCATGCTCAGCGTGGGCCCTGCTCCAGGTGCTCTCCCAGCTGGAGGCAGCCTTACTGTGGCTGATGGAAGGTCAGTGCCTGCCTGGATCTGCAGTTCCAGGCACACTGGAACCTCTAGAGGGGACCAGCCCTGTGCCAAGCACCTCAGCTCTCATTCCAACTCCAGAGCTCCATGTCCACAGCTGCCATTTCCTGCTCCACCAGCCGTGCCAGCCCCAGGCCTTAACGAGGAAGGCTGCTTCTCCTCCTGTAGGGGAAAGAGCACACTTCCATGGCCACCTGCCATACACAACCCCCCTCTGGGCATCACTGAGAACTGTGAGGCCACAGTGCCATGCCAATGGGATCCACAGCACCTGGAAAATTCAACAGAGGGAACCAGCCCTTCCCTTGCTTCTTACATCTGGCCAGGGCTGCTGATCTGGGGAATGAGCAATGTGCTTCAGGCAGCAGATGAGAGCGTGTTCTGGTGCTGTGCCCACATTGCAAACGTGCTTTGAAGATGGAGCCAGCTGCAGCGGTCTATTTTTATTGCCCTCCCTGACCCTTCTGTCCGCACCGTCCCGGCTACGTGAGGGCCTGGGCTCAGCCTCTGCAGCGGCACGGGGAAGGTTTCCCACCGCACCCACGGCCCTCGGGCCTTCCGGCCCGGCCGGCACGGCCCGCAGCTCCGCTCCCGCTTCGCCCACCCCGTACCCCGAGGCCCCGCCGTCCGCTCGCTCGGTGCTGGGCCACGCGATCCCGTGGGCGGCAGCCGGCTCTGGCCGCTCGGGAAGGACGCTCCGCCCGAGCCCCGCGGGTGCCGCCCCGCGGTCAGAGCCGGGCTCGGCGCGGCGGCCGCTTCGTCGCGAGGCCGGTGCGCGGCTGCAGAGGAACGGCGGGAGGTGGGTGCGTGCCCCGCTCCTCGGCCCCGCCGGAAGAGCCTTGCACTCCGAAAAGAGGGAACCCCGTCCCGCCGGATCCCCCGCCGACGCCATCCTCCTTTTCCTTCCCCGCGGGGCCCGCGAACGACCGCAGGTTCTGCCACGACGGCCGCTTCTGCCCGGCGCTTCGCGAGACCGCACCGCCGCGCAGCGCAGCTACTTTTCGTTCCGAGCGGTGCGGGGCAGCAGCGGCCTCCGACCCGCGGGTCCAGGCACGAGCTGCGCACCGCAACCGGGGCCGCACCGCCTGCCCTCACAGGACCCTGCAGGAGCGCGTGCGCCCCAGACCCGACGGCAAACAGCTGCCGTCAGAGAGTTGGGACAACACAGCCGTCCTCTGGGACTCTCAGGTAAGGGGGAACGAGCACGAACTGCTGACGGCCCCGCAAAGCTCCGCACGAAGGCCGGGGACGCACATCCTTCTTGTTCTGACGGCAGCAACAAATGCTTTCCCTACCTGAACCCTTAGCAGAAGCACTGTGCTCAGGGAAGGGAAGGAACGAGTTACTGCTCATAACTGCACCTCGTGGAACTGCAGACACACAAACAGCAGCACACTGCGCTGCCACCTCAGACGTTCAGTGATGGCAGCTTCAAGCTGCTGTTGATTTTGTCTCTGCAAGTTGTCTTCTCTGAGCACAGCAGTGCTATCCCAACCTGTGACTTTCCCTGGGATAGTCAGTGCCTGGTAATTAAATTTCTTTCTGTTTTTCTTTTTTCTCCCCATTACTGACTAATAAATGGCGTGTTAGTGACAGCGTTGGACAGCCCGTTGGATCTTCTATAAAGATCCTCCCTAAGCAGTGCTGCTGTCACATCCCTGGCTGGGGGCAGACAGCAGCAGCCACGACACGTGAAGCGTACTCTGATGCTGCCTCCAGCTCTGCATTCAGCTTCTCCCTGCCTTCTTTCAAATCACAGCACAGCTCGTGCTCCTCTCAACAGGCAGTCAGCTCCTGGGATCATACATCAGTCTGGAATTTACACCCCAGTGCTCAGGACAGGACTTGTGGGCCATCAGGACAACGTCTCCCGTGTCTGCTCCTCCGTGACAGGAATGCTGCCAAGAGCCATCAGGCTTAGTGCTGCCCCTAGCAGTGCTGGGGCACAGAACGCCTCTCCAGAAAAGCCCAAACTCACCTGAGCACAGGCTGCCCAATTGCCAGGACGCAGGAGCAGCCTTTCCTTCCCTGTTCAGGCATCGGGCTCCTGGCACTGGTCAAAAGCTCCTGTTTCTCCTAACGGGCTGCTGCTGGCCACTGCAAGGTATTCAGAAATGGGAAGCAACCTACCTTGTAACCCCATCTCTGTTTAGGCAATGCGTCAGCCTCACGGAGCCCAAGCTTCCACACACAATACTCCATCTTAAAGTGTGCTTCAGCAGCCTGGACCCCTGCAGGGCTTGAGCCCACAGCTTGCCAGGCTGGGTCTCCTTTAGTGCCAAACATATCATGTTCAGGTCCACACTGAGCTCTGAACAAAGTGATCACAGCCAATATTAGCATCATTGCAAAGCTATCCCTCCTAAGAGCTCAATATATGGGAAACTCAATTTACCACACATAATTAGACCTCTGGTTACAATTTATTTGAGGCTTAAAAATCCTTCATATGTATGCTGAGTTCAGCGGGCAGAATTAAGATCTTTTCCCTGAACAGAATCTGGATCCAATCTTTTGGAAGGACTCCCTGATGAGTACAGAATTCCATTTGAATACATCAACTTCACTAACACAAGCCATCGCTGCTGCATCACAGCACTGGGCAACTCTTCATTACATCAGAACCAAAAAAGGCCTGCAAAATCAGAATGCTGGGCTCCAAAAGACTTCAGCAGGGGACAGAAAATCCACTTAACCAGTTCTGTGCTTCACAGGTTAAAGTTTGGAACCCTGAGATGGGGGAGTGCCTACAAACTCTCAAGGTAACAATATTCTGGTTGAACCAGCTTTCTCTGCCCTGGCTGCTGTATTTTGTTTCACTGCAATCAGCCTCCAAATGCACACGCTTGGTCAGAAACTTTCATGCCATCCTAACTCTTCAACTGTAACCAAATTTCCTCCTTTCCCATCTCGCATGCTAGCAGTGGCCTGACAGGACAATTCTCATTCAAAAGAAATGCCCTGCATGCTATTAGAATTGGGTCATCTTTATACTATTAACTCTCTGGGTGAGCACAGCATCCGTCTGCAGGCACCTGCTGCAATCCCTCTGCAGCCCTGCACCATCTGGAAGGAAAGTGCTGCTACAACTTATCGTGGACATCTTACAACAGACCTTTTGGTTTATGTGCGAGAGGCTTGGGATCTGCTATCCAACGCCTGTGATACTGTTAATGACAGCAGCACAGAACAGCATGCTGCTCAACCTCAGAAATCTGTTTATGTGCTGAACGCCAAAGAAATGCGTCATCCTTTAGCATGCTCCTAATCAGACTCTGTAGAGCAGATTGGATCCTCTAGGTAATAATGCAAAGACAAGATTTCAGCTACAATGCTGCAGTTCCCAGGTCTCCTTTTGTCCAAGACCAGAGGGCCACGTGTATCTGCTCTACTCCCTGGAGATACTAGGTTAAAGAAAGCGGCTGGAAGAGGCTGCAGCGCAGGTGACACCATAGCTTTCCAGGCGACCAGGGAAATCTTCAGCTTCAAGGAAGTCCACTGGGACCCCTCAGCAAAGCAGCTCACCTCCACAACACATAATTTCTGGCACAAGACAAAAATGTTTTTTCTAGAGCTCCTTAAGCAATGAATCCCAATGAATCTGACTGTAAACTGCACAGTTCCGATTTTAAATGAACCTCAAATTAAATTTTTTTGCCTTACACTTTAAGTTGAACCACAGATCTGTATTCATTTGTTCACTCTTCACAAAGAAAAAATAATCTTAAGCTGCAAAATGTGTTAGTAGATTCGTTAGCAGTAAAAGCTCAGAGAGGCACTGCGAATCCTGTTCCTCTCCACGAAACTGATGACATCTGTACCTCACCGCTATTCAAGAGACCACCACTGACACCTTCCAAACAAAGTTCTATTTAATGACACGTACTCAGCCAATGCAATTAGGAACTTCCGGTACGCTGCACTCTTATGCCTTGATGGCATATTTTCGGACAGGGTACAAACGTTCTTTTCGCTGCTGTTTTTTGGTCTTCAGGTTTTCTTCATGTTTATTTAACCTGCGCCGCATGGCACGAGTCTTCTTTGGCCGCAGATCGAGAGGCTTATACTTTTTGCCCTGTTTTCAAAACATATGAGAGTTGAGGTCAAGAGATGGCAATACAGGGATCAGAAGCATGAGCACACAGAGAGCCAAGCTGCACATAGACTCACAGCAGCACCTCAAGTTTCTTTTAACTGGAGCTATCTGCTGCAAAACATGAGTGATACCAACTTCTGTACCAGCTGTATTAACTTTGACTCAGAGAAATTGGTTGTAAGGTTGAACCTTACCTCTTGAAACATTATTTCTCTCCTTTTCCAAACAATCCAAATTCTTAACAAGTAACATTAGGAAGGTAACCAAAAAGCCTTGAGAGCAAGAATCCCTCAGTCACTTGCAGCATAACCAACACTTAGTTAATAGTATCTGCACTGCAGGAACCGCTCCTTCCAGAAGCAGGCCGTGCCTCACAGGAAGGCCGCTGCAGGCCCCACTGTGACCGGACAACAGCGACCACTACAGCAGAAGCGCAGACTTACTTTGTAGAACTTCCGCAGGTTCTCCTTCTGGGTCTGATTGATCACGGTCAGGACTCGGGCAATGGACTTACGCACCACGCGGCTGCGAAGGATGACAACAGATCAGCTCAGAGGGGCGGCTGGCGGACATTTCAAACCGGAGCGCCCAGCAGCAGCGCGCCCACGTGACAGCCAGTCTGCATCGCGCCGCTTCCGCCGCCTGGCGCAGCAGCAGCAGCAGCAACAGCAACAGCAGCCCCGGCCCCGCTCCCACCCCCCCCCCCTCGGTCCGCTCCCGCACTCACATTTTGGACAGCTTGGAGGCGGCTCCGCCCGTCACCTTGGCCACCCGCAGCTGTGACAGCTCCACCTTGAGGTCGTCCAGCTGCTTCAGCAGCTCCTCTTTCTTCTTCCCCCGCAGGTCTCGGGCCTTGATCTTGGCCTGCGGGCGGCGGGCAGCCCGTCAGCCCCATCCCGAGCCTTCCCCCGCCCCACGGCCCCGCGCCGCCGCCCGCCCTGACCCGTCCCCCCCCACCCCGCAATAGCGGCGGTCCCGAGCCCGGTGCCGCGGCGGGGGCGGGTGGGGGCGGCCAAGGGCCCGCGGATGGCGGCGGATGGCAGCGGACAGGGCCGCGGCACTCACCATGATGGCGGCTCCGGCGCGGTCCGGGCGGAAAAGGGAAGGGGCTGTGCCGGCGGAGCCCGCGAATAGGCGGGGGGAGGAGGAGGGGCGGCGCGCCGCCACACCCCCTCGGGGACGCGGCCGGAGAAGGCGGGGCGGCGGCGCTTCGGTGCCGGCGCGGTCGCCGTCAACGCGGAGCCGCCTTTGCGGCTCCGACCGAGGTGCGGCGGTCGCCCCCGGGAGCGGCGGGGACGTGAGGGCGGGGCGCGCGGCGGGATGCGGGGCGGGATGTGGAGCGGCCCGGATGTCTGCGCGCCTCCCCGGCCTCACCGCAGGGTGGCGCTGCCGCGCGCCGGCCGCCTCCCGCCGAACGGGCGGTACCGCGGGGAGGGAAGGGCCGCGCGGAGCGACGGCCCGTTCCGCCAATCGGAGGACCGCGCGGCCGCCGGCCCGGCCGTTCGCCCAACGGGAAGGAGCGGGGGCGGGGCGAGGCCGGCCGGGACCGGCGCGAGGCGGCGGCCGCGCTCCGCGCAGCCCGAGCCTCGGTGGCCGTGGCTCCGGTGGCCTCGCCCGGGGCGGCGCGGATGGTGAGAGGAGCGGTCCGGCAGCGCCTGCCCCGCTGCGGCCCGGCCTCCAGGTGCGGGGGGCGGAGCGGCGCGGTCGGGGCGGGGCGGGCAGGAACGGGCGGCGCGGAGCGGAGCAGGCCCGGCGGCGGCGCGCCCCTCACCGCTGTGTCGTCCCCGCAGAACTGCCGGCCCGGCGGAGGAGCCCCGCCGAAAGCGGAAGCCCAGGTGAGGCGGCGGGCGGCGGGGCCGCGGGCATCTCCATCATCATCTCCATCACCTCCGTCACCTCCATCATCTCCATCACCTCCCTTTGGGGCGCCGCGGAGGGGTGGGGGCAGCGGGCTGTGCGTCTGGCAGGGGAGAGCCGCGGCACCGGTGCCACACCGGCGGGGTTAGGCCTCGGTTGGCAAAACGATGGCAGTTGTTTTGACCTGAACTTCCCCGTGCCCACCGCCGCTCCCGCCCCTTCGCAGGGTCCGCCGGGTGCGGCGCGGTTCCGCGATCCCGTCCCTGAGCCGTGGCGGAGCTGTGCCGGTTTGACGCTCTCTGCAGCGGCTCCTCGTCGCCCGTTCCTGCGCCGTACCGAGGCGGCTCGGGGCCACGGATGCTGCGGAATGCCCTCGCGGCCGGCTGCTGAGCGCGGGTCCCGCCGACCCCCGCTGTTACCGGCTCTGTTACTGCCCGTGTGGGCGCGAACGCTGAAGTCTGCCCTGGAAAAACGTCCGTCGTCGGGTTTTAGGTCTGGCCTCGATCTCTCGCCGCATAGAATAGGACGTGGTTTTGTCTGTCTGAATTATGCTTCTGTAGTGTTATAAAAGGGCTCTGAGCTTATCTCGGCAAAGTAATCCTAGTCCTCTGACCTGCAAAATGGAGCCATTGTCATAAAAGGCCAGATTTTGCAAGAGCTGCCCAAAGGCAAGCTGTGGATCTCAGTGTTGTGTCTAAGCTGATGCAGAGCAGCACTGCTGGCCCGTGTGATGGTGATGATGCTGGTGTAAGTGAATCTCCCAGCATGCGTGTGCCCTCCCACCGTTCCCACAAGCGGCACAGCTGCAGCGCTGGGTGCAGTCGTTGGGAATGGTGGGAGACCGACCTGGTGTGGCTGTGGAAGGAGGCGGATGTGGTGCTGTCTGTCACCCTGGGTGAACCTCCTTGCATAACTGCTGTGGCTGCGCTCAGATGGTGCTGGGAGTGATGAGAAGCGAGGAGTGTGGCACCTGGCTGTAATTCATCTCATGGGGAGAAAAGGAGTGTTGTGTGCGAAATGGGTAAGTCAGCCTCTTCTAAGGTTTGTTGATAAACTGAGTTCTATTTTGTTCAGAGAAATGGCGAGTCGCTTAATGAGAAGAGAATAATTCTCCATTCAGTCTGAGCTGCTGAAATAATACAGATAGCATATGCAAATGTGATAGCTGGGAGTTTGCTGCAGGATATATAAAAGCTATTCACGGGAATCAGATGGAGAGAAGAAATATTTGACTGTGCTACACAATTGTCATCGTTTTATGATTTTGAAATGTAGGTACGACACGCAGTCAAAATTCAGTCGACAATCCGTTTCCTTTCCAGGCGTTGGAAGTTTTTCCCGCAAAGATGACAAACTGGGGAAAGCCCGTACATATAAGGATGATACAGTTCTGTGTTCTTTGTTTGACGAGTTCACCTGAGGATCTAAATTTACAAGAGATAAAATGCTGCAAGTATTCAAGTGGAAAGAGTGTACAGCTTGTTTGTGTTATGCACTTCCGTATGACTGTATTATTTGGTGGAAGGAAGTAATAAAATGATGAATGCCAATTCAGAATGTTGGAAATCTTCACAGTCTGAGTGAGTTCTACATTGAGATGTTTTCCATAATGCTGCACTGAAGGCATGGATCTGCTGAGGTGGGGGATGGGGCATCGGAGTCTCTCCCTCCGCTGTGCAGTGCCTGCAGCCCTGGGCTGACTGCGGCCATCGCACTCCTGTTCTCTGCATCGCTTTGTTCTGGTTTAGCTCTGCTGGCTTTACATGGAGCTGTTGATAGGCACAGGGTGAATGGGTAGCAGAGATGAATCTGATCATCTGGACACATGACTTTGGTTTGTTTTTTGCTATGGATGGTGTCATTTAGGCAAAAAGGAAGAGTTCTGGTGTGAAACTGTTTTCTGAGGCGATGTTACTGCCTAAATATTTAAGGCTGGGCTATATTCTTGGAAATAAAAAGAAAGGACAAAGACAAAATACAGCTACCAGTTTTATCACAGAAATCTGTGTGTTAGTGTCTTTTTTTTCACAGAATTTCCAGAAAATTCAGTTTTCTTTTTACAGAAATGTTTAGTTAGAGCAAGCTTTTTAGGAGAAAAACCAGGACATCTACATGCAATTTCTGCCCTCATTTTCTTCAGTCGGTCTTGTGAAGATGTTCTGCAGGCTCGCCTCTTGCAGCCCGGCTGCTCGTTCTGAGCACATCAGCTCTCTTCTGGATCTGTAGCCTTCAGACGGGCTGGGCACAGGAACGGCGTGCGTTGCAGCAGAAGGAAGCTGTCTGAAGGAGCGGACCCAGTTGCGTGTGGGAGCTGTGTGGAGGGTCAGATGGAGGTCTGGTTCCATGAAGTATGCGAGTCAGCTGCCAACACAAATATTACCTAGCAGCTTACATGCGCTGAGAGAGCGCAGTACAGTCCTGTAACAGGAGCAGAACAGAATAACAGTCGGCCTGGTTCCCTGAGGATATCAGTCAAGAAGGGAAGTGTGCGATGCCAAGAAGCCTGGATGGAACAGCAGGTTCAGAGGACTCCTCGCTTCAAGTACTTTTAATTATTGCTACTACTATAATGGAACACGGACCAAAAGCTGATTTTCTATATAATTAAAGCAGCAGTCAGCAGAGGGATTTCTCTGCTGCCAGGTAATGGTTCAGGAGCAGTCTTTACTCTGGAGAAATTCCCAGTGATGCTCTCTGTACAGTGCCTATGCTTGCTGGCAGCTCACTGCCAAGAATCAGTTTGGAAGGAGGGTAAGAAGCGACCTGACCAAAAGGCTGTCCCTCGCCTGTGCTGCGTTCTCTGTTGTCAGCATGAGATTCCTGTTGGAAGGCAGCCACCTGCACCTTGGCTGAGAGCGCTGACAAGCTGGAGCGAGCAATGACAGCTGCCTGTGGGTTCACATGTTGGCCCAAGCTGCCATTTGGGCTATCTAGCAAATGGCTGGCCTTACTGTGAGGAACTCTCCTGATTCTCTGCATCTCATAGCAACAGGTTCCATCATATAGCAACCTTTCAGTTTTGAGCTGGGAGCGTATATAAAAGAGTTAACACATCAGTCCTCTTCTGAGTCAAGGGAAAAAAAACCAGCTATCTTGCAACTCGGATGCTTTTCAGGAACTTGGCCGCTGCAGACACAAGAGGCATGTGCTTTTCCACACTGCTCTAGGTGATGGCTTAGTTCAAGGGGGCCCAGATTTGGCTCAGTCAACAGTTGTGTTGGCGTCCTGCCATCAGATGTGCATAAAATGGAGCTGGCTGCAGCTCCCTCCTCGCTCTAACATGGAAGGGCAGCCCAGAGGGACCCGGGGCCCCCTATGCCTTGCTGTAGGTTGTCTTGGTTATGAAAGTTAGATGGGGCTGGGCAATTCCTTCAGCATGCACTGCTTTATTGTGACTTGATGGTTGCCTTTGAACCCTGGGTTGTATTGGTTTGTGGATGTTTCCAGATGTGTAAGGTTTGTGTTTCATTTGCAGACTGTTCATGTGTGCTCTTAGGGCTTATGTGCATTGCCACAAAATCAAGATAAAACACAACTGGCATTTTAGCTGCTCCAAGCACATTGTGTGTAAATAAACCACTAAATGGTTTAGCTTGTGAAATGTAAATACACACGGCTCAGCCTGCAGCAGCTGATGGTGTTTTTCTCCTTTTCCCTCCCACCCCTGCCAAGAGCAGGCTCGCCTGATCTTTTTTTTCCTACTGCTCTTTCATACAGAGCAAATGACTGCTAAGCACCATGTAGGTGGCGTGCAGGCACCTCTGCAGAGTCACTCTTTGAATTTAGAAATAGGTGCATCCTCCTCCACATTCCTTCTGAACTGTTATTTGGGATCCCTGGACTCTGATAGCCCAGAAGCTCTGCCTCGGCCTGACTTTGAGGTTGAGCTCATCTTTGGTCACAAACAAGCCAAGTCAGTGCGAGGGCAGAGGCCCAGCTGGGAGGACATTTTTAGCCTTTGCCCTTTCAACATTCTATACACAAGAGGTTGTGAACTGTAGTGAAAGGGGGATCACAGAGGGCACGGAGAGCACAAGTGTGGAACAGATCGCCACTGGCAAGAACATAAAGGAGAGAAGCAAAAATTCTGTGTCATGAAGGTAATTGGAACAGGACCGTCGCACCCCGTGGTGGTGCCCTGTGTAAAAGTGAGCCTGCCCAGAGAGGATTTTGGAAAGCTGCTGCTGGGATGGGGTCTGGATGATCCCTGGATGTGGAGGACAAGCAGGGGCAGATTTCTGTCTCTGTGGTGTGGTATTGGTGAATGGCTCTGTGTTGTTCTGGAGGAACAGCTGCCACAGCCGCAGTTCTGGATACAAACAGGTGTGCTGTAAGCAACAAAAAGCGTACAACAAAACCTGATCCAATAGATTAAGCACTTATTTGAAACTAACATGATACGGTTGGCATTGCATTCTCAATATTCAGATTTGTTTGTGCCAGAGCGGAGCACAATTCGGAGCGTTGGCTGTGTCCCTGCTGGGCGTCCTGAGGCTCCTGCTGACAGTGGGCGAGGTGAGGCTGGGCCGGGCTGGTGTGCAGGATGGGACCTCGGGTTGGTGGTGCTTGCTGTCGTGTCACGTCAGGACTCGCACTGAGCAGATGACATGGAAACACGCAGTTGGTTTGCCCAAAACATGCACTGTGGCTCTGGAAGAAAACACGAGAGCTGAGAATGCCCGTCTGTAGAAGGAAAGACAGGCAAACAGCAAATGTAGATGTGTTGCTTGGCAAAGGCAAGTGCTGTGAACTAAGATACTCTTATTTCTCCAGGCCAATGATGGCAGTGTGACACTGGTCCATCCATCATAGAACAGCAACTTCTTTTTGTTTGATTTTCCTTTGAGGGTGACGTGGGAAAGAATGTTGGCATAATGCAGAGGCAGTGATTTTTTTTTTCCTTTTGATGGGTGTTGCTGTCCTGCCATTTGTATTCAATGCAAGCAATGAAACTCCAGATCGGCAAGATTTTGGGAGATGTCATTCATGGGACAGGTACTGCCTTGTGTTACATCTGTCACAGAAATACGAGTTCTGGTACTCAGGTTAGAGGCTGATCAGCACAGCCAACCCCAACCCAATCTCGTTCACTGCTTGGTTTTCTCTTTGCAGTCATCAGGTAGGTGGGTGATAAACACAGGAGCAGTGCTTTTGCCAAAGAAGAGATTATTTTCCTTTTCCTCCTATTCCCCTTCCCAGCATCAGGCGTCCTGGGTCGTATTAGGCTTGCATTCACTGTCCTGTTCTGAAGGTTGTGTGTGGGTTATTTAAGGGACAGAGCTGAAAGCTCAGTGATGAAAACAACTGGAGCTTGAAATAAAATACGAATCCTTGTTCTAATTTTAGATGAGAAGCCTCACTGGGTCACACTGATTACTTCTCTAGATAATAATAAATTTGTTTATCTGCATAGTGTGAACGTTTAACATCTCAACTTTACCTATGAGAGGCTGGAACTCCACAGAGAGTATTTGCAAAGTGCACAAAATCACCTGCTACACATGTGAGGTATTCTGCTTTCTGGAAGGCTTGCTTCTGAAATATCTATTCATGCCTATGGAAATTGTAAGGTTGCTTATGGAAGCGATGGCTTGAAGTACAAATGTCTAAAATTCGAAGTTCTGGTTTGAAGTAAGACAGTTTGCTTGTCACACAGGTGAAGTATCAGTGCTCTGTATCGCTTACGTTCAGTGCTGTGTGCTTTCATTGCTTTGTTAAAGGGCAGAGCAAACGTGCAGCAAATGTCTGTATAAGTATTGCTCACCTCTTGCAGTACAAGATGAGAGTTTGAAGTCTAGTGTTGATCTCTAGTGAGAGGAATGTGTTTTTCGATTGACCATTTCAGTGAAGTAGAGAAAGCACTAATAGGTACTCACAGCTTTTGTCCCCTAACTTTCATATGATGTGGCTGTCCTGGCTGACTCGTGGTTCTGCTGCTGAGCAGGAGCTGTGGCTTAGCAAAGGAGAGGCTGTACAAAGGCTGTCAGGAGCTGAGGGACCATGTCCAGCCAGCTCTGCTTATGTAGCTGTAGCCCCTTGTTTGCATGCACAGAGGTGACATGCTCCTCAGCTTCCATCTGTACCGAATGCCATGCAGCTGTGGGATCACTAATTTTTCTATGGAATGAGATTTTGTCTCCTTGTAAGTGTCAGTGGATAAGCTGTGACCACCCTCTTCAGCAGACAGCTGAATTGCAGGCTAAGTAATCCTGGCTGAGTAATACTTCTGGCTAAGGAGATGTGCGTGTAATACAGTTATTTAACATATCTGTGCTTGGCTTTCATTGTTAGCGTGATTTATTTAAGCTAGGGTGTTCTTTCACCATTCACAGAGCATGCCTTGCTTTTCAGGCTTGAGCCTGAGTACCAGGCTGGTTGGGAGTGCTTGTCTTTGACTTGAGCAGTCTTTTTCCCTTCCAACTGAGCCTGGAAAACTTTAGCCAAAAGACAGCAAACCACAGGGAAGTGGAAACGTGTGTGATGTAAGTGACACATAACTTAAAAAAAATAAAGTAAATACTTGCTAGCGTCGTGAAGCTTTCATCCATTTCCCACACAAGCCTTCCTGTTGCCTTTCAGCTCCAACTTCTCTGTGAAATCTTGGCATCCTCTGGGTGCCTGCAAGCCCTTCTGCCCTGCACGCTGCAGTGGAGTGAACACGACCTCTTGGATAAAGATGGATGCTCTTCTAACATTTTAAGTGGCATTAGGGGTAGTGCTGGGGATTGTGTGGTGCTTCGTGTCATTCTCTGCCTCTTACTCCTAATCCTGGCTTTATAATACCACTTTTTAGTCTAAACTCAAGTTTCTGGTTGCCTTAATACAATGTGTGGCTTGTTTGCAACATGCATTTTTTTTCTTTCCTGAACCTGTATATAGAGGAATAAAATGAGAGCGGTAGTGGAATATCTCCATGGCATACTAATTTTTCAAGGGGTCTGCAGTGTCAGAATGTGCTTGCATGTGGTTTGTTTCCTAGATCCCTGCAGCAGAAGTCTCTGACAAGAGGACAGGTTGTTCTCTCTGCTTTTCATAATTTTTTCCAATGAACAGAAGAGGTACTTTGGCCCCTCTGCTTTATGGATAGGCTCAGATCCTCATACTGATTGTCACATCATGAAGCTGAATAATCTCCAAAATGTTTTATATTCAGCTATTCAGCTGACTGATCTCTGTTTTCATTTTGTTCCACCCCCCCCCCCCCAGTTCTTCTGACTTCCCACAAATTAGCATTGTGCTAAATAATTAGGAACTGTCTGGGCTTGGCACAGACTTTTGAAGTACATCTTAACTGCCTACAATCTGAAAAGTCTTTCTTTTTTTCCTTAATTCAATCATTCTCATTTTTTGTTCTTTCCCAGCTTTTTATGGTTTCTCTGCAAGAATTTTCTTCTGTCTCCTGATACCTTTTAAAGCAGCAGGCAGTGAATTCTCTGGCTTATCTGTTATTGATTGCAGAAACAGCCTTATTTGCAGAGGGTCTGATGGATTCTGAGACATGCAGTTGGTTTTACTTGCCTGCTCCTGGGCCAGCAGAGTCAGGTGGCCAGTGTTGGCAAGAGTTGTGGCAGATGAATAGTGTAATTTAAAGCAGCATAAGATGAAATGGACTGTGCCATCGAATTAAATTTTGGGAATAGTGTATTGACTGTATGAAATGTGCTTTGCAACTTACGCAAATCCCTCAATTGTTAAAAATGTATCTGAAGTTACTCTAGAGTGTCTGGCCCGGCCCAGAGGAGCGCTGCGGAACCAAGGGCCTCGCCGCAGGATTTAGCTCCAGCTTGCTGCCGAGCACGTGGGACCTGGGGTACTGTCTGTCCTCCTGAAACTCCTAAATCACCTCCTGGCCACTTCTGACCTCTGTTTGTCAGCTCCCCCGTTCCCCTCAGTTTCCTGTGTTGGTTCTCCCAGTTCTTACTGTTGTGTGTTTCATGCTGTGTGACCGTAAGTGCTTAGAGATTTCAGATGCCGGCTGGTGCTTCACAGTATTCATGTTCAGCTTTGCTGGACTTGTACCAACAGGTTTTGACATCTTGTTGGTGTGTTTTGAACTCCTACATTGGCACCTGTGTTGCAGTTACCTGCAGAGATGCTTGCTACGTTTTTCTGGAGCTCTTCAGCAAGCACTTTGTGCAGCACACCCAGTGCTCTTGCAGTAATGCTGCGCTCCATGATCACGTAGGTGTTTAAAACCAAATGAATGTGTGCTGCATCTTGTCTGACCTAGAGAATTGTGGCAGCACATACTTGCTGACTTCCCCAGAGCAGCTGGAAACCACTGATTTCTTCTGCTTTTGGTGGGAATGAAATGCTCTGAGCTCTCTCTTAAGTCTGCCTAGTTGTTGAGAAGGTTTATCATTACAACTGATGGAAGATACTTGTGGGTACTTTCCACTGACTGTAAGGAGTTAGCTGTGCTATTTTCTGGCTTGAATTGGGACTCTGGGTAATTATTTATGCTAGCAAGGTCCAAACAAAGCCTTTGCACAAGTTGGAAACTTATTTAATAGAAGTGCTTACCAATCCAGTAGAGAAGTTGCTGGAGGTAAAAGCTCCGCATTGGCCCCTTGGGGTTGTGTTTTAACTTGCACCAAAATTCTTTGAGAGCACAGAAGAGCCAAAGACCTGGCAGCAGTTTTAAACTGCTGCTTTTGAGATGCATGCGGCTTACTTTTGGCTGTTAGAAAGGATAATCTGTGCATGTATGTTGTAAGTCAGACTATAAAAGCCATTCTGTCCAATTGTGCTACGTTATACCAATAACAGCTAACAAACTTTTCAAACCATAAACAAAGTTTTCAACAGTCCCAGAAAGAAAATGAAATGTAAACAGAAGTGGGACTAGTGCCTAGATACAGCAGGGGATAAACACCTCTGCAGAAAGGCAAATTTAGAGAAGATTTCTCTATTTATGTATGAAGTGTTGTTTATGCTAATATCCTTTTATTGGCAGTTTTGTGTTTGTGAGTACAGTCCTCAGTTTCTTTATTTTATGACTCTTGTGCCATTTTACATTTTGCTTTGTTATCTATTGCATTGTGCAGTAATTAGTCCCATGCTTTGGTTCTCGGCTGTTAAAGACTCTTCAGAAGAGTAACCTGTGGGGGAATTGCATGCTTGTTGTCACCATCCCTGTGGAACATGCATGCAATCTGGATGAATTCACAGTAGCCCTCAATTACTGAGTAATGTTCTGTTTTCTTCTTCATAGGACTGAGTTTGCCCTAAAACAAATCATGTCATCAGGAGGAGCTGAAGATGATATTCCCCAGGCAGAGAGGAAAACAGTTACGGATTTTTGCTACTTGCTGGATAAATCTAAACAGCTATTCAATGGCCTAAGGTTAGTGCATGTTATCAGAATTGCTTCAGAAAAGCACTGGAATGTGTGTTTGAGCATGTGAGTGGTGCTGAATATATAACTAGCATTTAAACTCAAAACCAGGAAGTTTGTTCAGCAGAGAGCAGTTTGCGCTTCTGTATGGGTAATTTTGGACCAGATACGTGAGAATGTCTGTAGGAGTAGAGATTCATGCACTTCTCCTGAGGTGGTAGGGAAGATGTGAGAAATGTGAGTTAAATGTCTCAGTCATGTCAGTTGGCAGTAAGCTAGAAGTTGTGAATTCCGTGAAATTGTAGAATTAATGTTTGAAACACCTGATTGAGGACCAGATGTTACTGTACAGCATAAGCTGCATGCAACTGCAAAAGGCAGTACCACAGAAACCCCATCTCTGTGCCAGGATGAGGAGGACTGGCTTAGGTGGGAGGGAAGGTGGCCAGGGATATTTTTTCGAAGGCAATTTAGAAAGTGATAAACAGCAACGTCCAAATTTTAGTCTATTTTGTCTGTGTCTGGTGAAACAGGTGTTCAGTATAGACTGTGGGGAAAGGTAACATCTGCCATTGTCTTTAAAGCATTTTTAAGGTAAGTCTATCTGTTTTGTCAGCACCAATAAGAAAGGGAATAAGAGAAAGAGGAGTTTAAGGGAAATAATTCCAATTAGAAACAGTGATATAGGTTTCCTGTTTATGTCAATGTATGCTGAGTTAAAGATTATGTTTCCAAGAGCTGTTCTATTTCTGAGTTTTGCTGTAGAGTCTCTTAAGCGACATGCTTTTTAGCTCCTATCTTGTTGGCAGCTCAACCTCTTACTGGTCTCTGAGTAATACTGTGTGTTTGGCCCATACAGCTTGCTGTTATTCAAACACAGATGGTTAGCAAAGATGTCCCCCTCTCCCCAAAGATTGATAATGTTTTTCATGTGGTTTAAAAGTTGATTACCAAATCCAGAATACTTGATGGTCCAAAATCTGGAAGGTGAGTGTGCAGTAGAGGCAAGGAGTTCTGGTGATTGCATTCAGCTCTGTATGAAACTGGCAGTAGTGCAAGAGGACTGGTAGCTTGAGGCCAGGGTTTCCAGTGCCTTACATTGACTTTCTGATGCAGCTGGCTTGAAATTTTGACCTGAGTCACTGAAGAGTACAAATTAATACTGTCTTTGTCTGGATGTGTGATGCTCAAGCTTAGATCACAGAGGTGGCAGAATACCTTCAGTCATTCTGGCTTTCATTTTTGGAGGCAAGCAGTGCTTCTATCGGATTTTCAGATGAGAGATAGTTTCCACATGCATCCATGATATTTCAACAAAATGAAACGTTATCCAGCTAGATGAAAAAAGATGGAAAATACCTTTGGTGAAATTTGGGCAATAAAAAAATAGAGATGAGCCTCAACAGCCAGCTCCGTTGAGTGAAAAGGAGAATGTACCTCCGTCCTTGCTGTAACTTAATGCAATTAATGTAGTTCTTTCTTGCACTGAACTTAACCACCTACAAGTTTTACCAGCAAGGCCATAGATTCTTGTGTCCATAATAGTGGAGTCAAGTGACTTTATAGTTTTCAGGCATCTCCTCTGTTACTGCTTGTTCTCTTCTGGTTAGTTCTACCTAGAAGGGACTTGGCAAGACCCTGACGGCCCAGTTGCTTGCTTTTTGCTTGCATAATAAATAGATTGACACCTGCCTGCCTCCTTCATTTTGGAAGATGATTATGGCCTTCATTGCTGTATTTTATGGCATTCGCTTGTCTCTAATATCATAGAATCATAATATGGAATAGGTTTCATGGGAGGGAAAAAATAAGGTGACGAGGGAAAGACAGGAGAGCAGTGACTTCCTGAAATCTCCTCTGGGCACTTCAGCTACAGGGAACTGAGCCTATAGCTGTGTTGGCAGCTGCTTAACTATTGCTGCTGCCAAAAATGCAAGGGCTCAGCCTGCCACGTCTTTGTTTCAGTAGCATTTCCTTCCTCTCTTCCCACTACAGATGCCAAATACGGCATTTGAGGAAAACATATGATGATCTGCCAAGAGTGCTGCTCTGAAGTGTACTTGATGCTCACACTGCCATCCTTTTGTGGTTGTACCTACCAGAGCAACTTAGAATAGAGTTGATAGAGTCTTTCTAGTATCTGTACTTGTTTTTGAACACCCTGAGCTGTAAGTTCTGAGCGAGTCAATGAAGTATGTGCCAGTTTCTCTTTTCCCTCCTCTTCCCACTCCCACTTGTTTTTCTCTTGGAAAAATACTGAGGAGAGGAAGCATGTTAGGAAGCAGCTTCTTATGGCGTACTGTCATCAGTTACGATTTTCTTGCTTAAGATGCTGTCTACGCTTAAGATTTTTCAGTATCACATGGAAGCTTAAAGGTTAAATAAGAGGATGTTCCACATATATTGTACTTTCCTATATTAAGGGTCTTGTTACTCATAATGCTGAACTGCAAGAACTGTGACTGCTCTCCTTTCATGGAAAGAGCTGGTAGTGTTTAACTGTTAATTTCTCAGACTTCTAGTAAGATGCAAATTGAACCATAGTTTTATGAGATGCTGCTGGTTTAGAAACGACAGGGCCCTGTTAGCTTCAGGTACTGCAGCAGGCTGTAGCCCTGTCTCTTGCTGAGAGGCTTCACACAGCCATGGCAGGTGAGGCTGGATACTGTGTTCCTGGTGTGCTCACTGTCCTTGTGGGTCAGGGGGAAGGGAGAAGCTATGCAGAAAGCCTGTTATCCCAGTACTGCTTAGGCTCCTGAAGCAGGAGCTCCTTGGACTACCGTTCTCACTCAGTAAGGCAGATTCTCTGGTCTGATTAAAGAAACTGTGCACTACATGTCTTCGCTCACTTATGCTGGCTGCTTTCTCATGGCAAGGTTTTGTGGTACGTGGGAGCAACACGAGAACACAAAACGGCAAACGGGAGCGAAAATGGGTGGTGGCAATGGCAGGGCTTATCTGCAAAAATCTGTGAGGGAGCCATGGTAATGTATTGTCATAAATGAAGTTTTATTACAGCCATGTCAGAATACTATCAAAAGAACAAGTGCGACTGTCTGTTTCCATGGAGATCTTCCCTGTTCCCTGGGGAGCGCAGGGATCGCATGGCACTGTGCAGCTATGCCAGCTGCAATTAGGAGAGCGTGCAGCTTGAGCAATATACATGTGGACAACAAGGGCCAGGCACGTGCGTGCTGCATAACAGAGGCTTTTTAGAATGCCACTATTTTCTTGTATTCCCACCCAATGCAGTGCAGTGAGTTGAATGAGGTTTCATAGGAATGCTTAGGCTTGTGCAGGGGGAGGGGCAGAACTGAGAGGTGACTGTCATGCAATAGAAGATGCCAGGTGAGATGCAGAGACCATTTTAGCTTACTGATGAGGGGCATATACATAACAATCATCCACAAACAGCTGTCTGTCTCTTAGTTTGTGCACACACCTACTTCTCAGTATTTGAGGGAGGAAGAGTGGCAAGTATGATTGGCTGATATACAAAGGAACGTTAATTTCCTTTTCTACCTGGGGTGCTGTTAAAGCAATTGTAGTTAGCAGAAAGACACCAGCACATTGCTCTGGAAACTGTGGTATAGTGCTTTGCCTGTTTGACTCCTCTAGATGTCATGGCATGATTTCCAAAATGTAGTGATTTGCTGCAGCTTAGATAGCCCAGGCTTGGAGGTGCAGCCTTTGCAGGCAGGTCTGCTGCAGGAAGAGTGAGATGCTGAGTGGTGTGCTAACCAGCACAGTGATTTGAGAGAGCGTTCCCTGAATGAGTAATTCTTGAATTAAATGATATACTTTGCCGTGTTGGAAATGCTATTCCAGTTCCACGTCTGCTTGTATGCCTCCTCTGAATCAACTTCAGTACAGATTTGTAAGCATCATGAATTCAGTGAGACTGACAGTCTTCAGTCTTCTCGGCTGTGTTTGTTCCAAGGCCCAAACAACTCTCAGATGAAGGCCTTCTGCTAGGGTTGAGAGTATGTACCTTTAAAGCTAAAATCCTTGGGACTGCATCGCAGTTGTAGGGCGAGGAAGGTGGAGGAAAATATATCACAGCATGGAAATTAAATGACTTAATGAAAGGAGAATGGAAGTGGCTTGACTAACTTGCTTTATGGCACTGGAAATCAATAATGAAAAAGACACATGTCTCAGGTTCCACCCTGTTGCTAGCTCTGGGTTAAGGGGTGACAAATATTACCCTGATGGTGTAACCTGATCCAGTGAATGTTGGCTGCATGCATCTACATTGCTTGCTTGGCCTGATGATGCTTGGACAGCTGATTTACACGTGTTTAATAGGACTGTTTCTGAAACAGTGAGCAGCCATTTTGTTTAAAAAAGATTATTTCCTGAGTGAGTAGAAAGAAATATCATCAATCTAAATTAGTCCAAAGGAACTAATTGCCATTATATTATTGCTTGCTTGCTCGCTTCCAGGTACGTATTTCTTATTGTGTTGTTGTTTTTTTTAAAATGATCATATTTTATGGGCCCAGTTTAGCTTTCTGTACATAAAAACAATGAAATTACTTCTCTTGTTGCAGGGATTTACCTCAGTATGGGCAGAAGCAGTGGCAATCCTATTTTGGACGAACGTTTGATGTTTACACCAAACTCTGGAAGTTTCAACAGCAGCATCGGTAAGGGAATGTTGTGGGCAGCTCTGTTCTATGAATTTAAAGGCAACTTTAATCTCTGGCATTACGGTACGCCAGGGGCCCCCATTAAGATTGAAATTTCATTGTGTCGTTCAAGCATGAAGGGAGGGAATAGTCACTTCCTGTGGTGCTCACAGTCTAATGAATTAAAATGTTACAGAGTTTTCAGTGCAACTTTTGTTTTTTTGTAGAACAGAACCTTTTGCTCTACTTGAATGCATGCTGCTTTAATGTATTGCCAAGGAGAAGCTGGGATGATGGCTTCTGCAGTGCAGAACCTATCTGGAGTGGTGTGAAGTGTCTTGCTGCAGTGTGGGCTCTGATCTTTCACACCTCATGTTGGCTGTGTAGTTGAGTGTTCTGGGATTTGGTGACTTTTTTGTTTCGTGTATTTCATGCAACATACTTATGTCTAGCTCTCACAAGTTTTTTTGCAACCTAAATGGCCGTGTTCTGGTGTGCATATGCAATGCTATTGGCTCTGTGAGGAACTGCTTTGGGAATACCACACCAGTAACAAAAGCTGAATTTGGCCCTACAGCGGCTCTTTGTCTTGTCTGGTGTGATGATCTGAGAAATTCTGGAATGCCTTTTAATCTTTCTTTTCTCTCTTGCGAAATAGACAAGTATTGGACAATCGGTATGGGTTGAAGCGGTGGCAAATTGGGGAAATTGCTTCCAAGATTGGGCAGCTCTATTACCATTATTAGTAAGTAAGCACAGAAAAGGATTCAGTAGGGAAATGCAGTGTTAGTGGCAGTTCCATGCTCATTATGTGCATACTCAGTCAGGGGCATGCTGAGGTAGAAACGGATGTCAGTTGAGTCATGAGCTCTGAACGAGAGGCACTTGGGGCAGCATGGGGGTGCTGCAGAGAAAGGCACCTTTGAGCCTGCTATGATATTCCTAGAGCCACATCAATACTGCCTAGGGACTTACCTCCCACCTCCAAGGTGTCTAAGTCTTCCACGTGTGCTGCATGTGGCTCTTGTGCAAAAGTGTGATGTACAAGTTTGGGAGCTTAATGTACCTGTAAACTCTTGAATTAACCTGTCACCTGTTCCTATGGGCACAAGATGGGCAGATTTTATTGTTATCAGAGAGTGAATCCAAGCTCTGAAATCTGTCTTCCCAGCATACAATAAGAATGAGTCTGGCTTACATTAAAAGTTACTTGAAGAGAGAGTTTTGCCATTGATGCACAGAAAGGTCAAGGGGGCAGGAAGGGAGGGTTTGGCACGGGTTTGCATCTGAAGCCCTGAGCTAATCTGATTCCTCCTCTACAGCTTGCGCACTTCTGAAACCAGCTATCTCAATGAAGCTTTCTCCTTCTATTCCGCGATCAGGCAGAGGTCATACTACTCCCAGGTTAACAAGGAAGACAGGTATATCTGAATGGATGCCCTTCTTTTTTTCTTTCCTAAGACCAGAATAGTTTATGTAAGTAGCAAGTAATTTGGAACATAGGATCATAACTGAGATGAAGTCAGTGTTGTTGGAGGAAGTTTCTTTTTTAACCCTTTTGCCATGATTAAATACCTTAGTATAAATAAGAGCTTTACAGGAAGACTGGAGGAACATTCTTATGTGGCCCTAGCTAGAAAGTTATTAGCCCCAAATTTCTGACATCTTGAGTCCTGCTCAGTTTTGGTGCTGGGACCTGGTATGCTGCGTTGTATGCTTTGCCTACCTGTGTTGTATTCTGATCTCTAATTTCTCTATGGTATTTTTCAGGCCTGAATTAGTGGTTAAGAAGCTGCGTTACTATGCAAGGTTTATAGTGGTTTGTCTCTTGCTCAACAAAATGGATGTTGTAAAGGACCTTGTAAAGGTATGTTAAAATGAGGGTGATGGTGATAAGAGTGGGAGGTCATTGGTTTTTTCAGGGCTTTTCTCCTAATTCAGAACTCAGTAACGTAGTCTGTTTAACCTTAAATATCACTAATTAGATCTATGATATTTGATAGTGCTGCTATGTAGCTTTTCCTTTTTAATTTCTTTTGATTGTGAATTTGGATGCCACAGAAGGAAATGGTAATATGGATAGAACTGTGAAAAGATACCAGTATGACATGAACATTTGGTTCAAGAAGGTGTAGTTGAAAATAAACTGTAAGATCCACGTTATTGATCTGAAAGTGTGGGAATCGTTCAGTGACTGTGAACACCTCTTCATTCCTGTAATTGATTGAAGACATTGATGAGGTCTCCCCCAGGAAGTCTTCGTGACGCTTCATTGCTGTGAAAGCCCATGTCTCCAAGTTTGATGCTGAGCTTATTTCTCTTCCCTTCCAAACTGCCATCACTCTGTCCCGTGTCTAGGATACATCCTGAATATATTTTGCACCTCCCAAGGACCCATCAGAATGAAGCCTTGCTAAAGGATGTAAATGTTACCGTTTATATTAGAAATTAGAGAGGCTGGATCTGCATATGCCATTGCTATGGGAATAAAGTATTGAATAATTGTAAACTCAAGTCTTTGTACTTGACCAGTGCTGGTCTTTGTAATATATATGACATCCAACACAATGAATATCTTCTGTGAATCAGACATTTGATCAAACACTTGATGTTTGAATAATTTGATAGTATTATTTGAACGCCAAGTGAAATATTCCAGTAGTTACTGCTGAGATTGAGAGCTACCCTTTAGTTGCCCTGAAGGAACAGTGTGCTTCTCCTAACAGAATATGGCTCCCAAACCCCTCTGACAACCTTGCTGCAAGCAGCTTCTGGTTTTGACAGTTTTGTGTAGTTGCATTACTGTCTTTTTATCTAAGCTCACTTGAATTAGTAGCAACAATTAAAAAAGCCACACAGTTCACTTTTGTAATGTATTTGAAGTTGTTTGTGAGATTAAATTTGAATCCTTGTTGTCCATAGGTTAAGGGAAAAACAAGCAACAAGGCTGTATGTGAATGTGATAGTTACACTTGAGACATTCCAGACATTGAGACCTGCTGAAAAGTAACTTGGCTTTGCTGAAACCCACTGCAGCATTGGCACTTTGTCTCCTGAGGGAGCTTGTTTTGGCTGGCGTGTTAGTCATAAGTGTGCTGCATCTGTTCTTGAGCAAAGTGACTCTTCTTCCATTCTTAAAGGCCAGCACAGCTAAGCACATTGTGAAGTTAGTGACAGTTAAGCTTTCAGTTTAGGAAGTAACTGAGCATTTGAACTTCTTAAATTAGGAGCTTTCAGATGAGATTGAAGACTACACTCATCGTTTTAATACTGAAGATCAGGTGGAGTGGAACCTGGTTCTTCAGGAAGTGGCAGCTTTTATTGAGGTGAGAATACCATTTCTTTCTTCAGTTTAAGGTAAATTTTTCTGACTTCGTCACCAAAGTGTTCCTGTGACCCCACCTCTGTGCTAAGCAGGTGTGCCATGTGGAAGGACTGTGTTGTTGCCCAATTAAATCATTGAAATGTGTTTACAGTAGTGTAGCAGTGACAGCTGTTCAAGTGCCTAAAAAGTCAGACCTGGTCATACAATGTAGTGAAGACAGAATTGTGAAGCTGAGACACGCTCAGTCACCTTTTTATTTCTGCTGCTGTGGAAGCCATTCCTATTTGCTCAAGGTTTTTCTTGTGCTCCAAGGTGTACTTTGATTGTTGGAGTGCCTTTCCTTAGTGGCTTTCATACAAACGTGGCAAACTAATTTTTAAAATCTGCATTATTTTTGAAAAGTTTGTGACTGAGAAGACGCTGTCTTCTCTATGTACACTAAATGCAAACCTGTGTGCTCTGCTGAATTCCTAATTTGTTCTGGTTACCTTTTTAGGCAGACCCTGTAATGGTTTTAAATGACGACAACACCATTGTAATCACCTCCAACAGGCTTTCTGAAACTGGAGCTCCATTGCTGGAGCAGGGAATGATAGTGGGACAGCTTGCTCTTGCAGATGCACTGATTATTGGGAACTGCAATAACCAGGTAAAAGTAATCATAAAGTCTTAACTTGTATTGTTACAGCTCAAATTCTCTCCCTCTCAGCAATATCTCTTAATCACGCAGCAGAATATTTAGATTATTGCAGTAGAGGCTAGATACAATTGATTTTTCATATAAGAGATTGTTCTTAGCAGTGTTCGTGCTTGAAGGGTCTCAACGGGACGTTTTGTTCCAGCTGCAGTTGCAACAGGAAAGGGCTTTCACGAGATTTTCAAAGGCTTGTTTTTTACATGATGATGGTGGTGAAACTATGCAGACTTCGTTATCTCTGAACTCTTTTTACAGTAAAGAGCAGAGCTGAATGTAAACTAGAGTTTGTGTATCTTCCAAATAGTGTCTAAATACAGAGTACATGGGGTATTCCATCACGTGATTTGTGAACAAGTCAGAAAAGTCTAATTTGTGAATGCGGTAAACTGGGCTGGTGGAGCTGTAGTAAATAGACTTCGTCCTGTATGAGCTCAAAGTCATTCACAGACTTTTGAGATTCAGAGATATATTGACAGAAAGTGGTGCGTGGGATGTAGTTGAGACTCTTGGATAATTCCAAAGAAAAACAGACTACTTCAGTTGTATCTGACAGAGCAAACCATTTGTCTCCTTTCGCAGGTGAAGTTCAGTGAATTGACAGTTGATATGTTCCGAATGCTACAAGCACTTGAAAGGGAACCAATGAATTTAGCTTCGCAGATGAACAAACCTGGAATGCAGGTGAGTTCTGTTTCAGTGACAAACTTAGCAGCAGGTTTTAACAGCCTGGGGGGGGGGAAGAAGAAAAGAAACTATCTATACTGTCACTGTGCAGAGCCAGTTAGGAAGGCTGATGTAGCTCTTACCTGAAGTTGATGGAGGGTAGCTCAAATCTGTGGAGTTTGACTCAAGTAATGTGCCAAACACATTACCTTTGGTTTTGTTTTCTTGGGGAAAAAATGTCAATAGTGGGTGAATTATTAGAAATGAACAGTTGGACATAATTTCACAAGTGGTTTACAGTGGTGTAGCCTGCGTACTTCTGAAGGAGTGTCTGTCCTTGTCCACGTATGCTCACCCATTGCTTTGCTTTCACTCTGGCAGTCATGGAGCCACGTAAGTTCATCATCTTGCTAATTGGTATCAAAGTTAAATATCCCCTTCTGTGAAAGCAAAAAAACCCACCCGACTTTATCTGTAGGTAAAAAGAAATAGCTAGATTTTAATTTTTTAATTTAGACAGGGAACTTGTTTTCCATTGTTATTGTGGATTGTGCTTTAGAGAGGATGTTGTAGATAACAGAGTGAGGGATCATGTGAAGTTCTGCTGCTAATACTTTACATCATACTTTACTGTATAGGAAATGCTGCATGGGCAAGCCATTTCAGTGGGAAATACGTTGAAAATAAACATTGTAATAAGCAGAAATTTAGAGGGTAATGAAGCTGCTTTGTAAATATAAAGTTATTTTTTAAATTTATTTGTTTTTCAATAGGAGTCAACAGAGAAACCAGCCAGGCGAGAAAACCCTCATAAATACCTGCTTTATAAACCAACTTTTAGCCAGCTGTACACATTTTTAGCAGCATCATTTAAGGTTTGTGAAATCAGTGAATTTTGGTCCCCCACTTGCTCAGCCTTTTGCAGAATTTAAAAGCTTCTGCTTTGTCATATGGACTGTCCTTAGATGGGATGAAAAGAGGCTTATTTTGCAAGTCTGTGTGGGAGCCTGGATGTGTTGCTTTTGTTGTTCAGCTGGGAATTCAGGGGAGAGGCAGGTGTTACACACACTGCAGTATTTAGACATAAAGAAAAATTCCTGTGAGAACGTAAATAGTTTGGGAGTTAGCTCACATGCATCCTGAAAGCTTGGGGTTTCCATATCTTGGAAAGCCTCAGTTCTGGGTTGTTTAGTAACAGCTTCTATGTGGAAGCAAATCTTATTTCTTTTTTAAACTGCCGTTTGAACTTCTAAGGTCAGCCTACAGGTCTGCATGGAAACGAGCAAACAGAACAGTATTGATATCATTGCTTTACATTTTTGTCTGTATGCTCACCTGCTTAAAGGGGTGTACGTAGTGGGGAGCGGTATGTACTCCTAAGAAGAAAAGCATGAAGGACAGCTGGGAGTGGGAGCAGCACGTTCTTCAATGATAATGCTTTTATTAATCTAATGGTTGGGTGTTCTGCGTTTCTCCCCTTGCCACTCTTCTGTCTGTGAATTTCAGGAGCTGCCTGCAAACAGCGTGCTGCTCATCTACCTGTCTGCCACGGGCGTGTTCCCATCAGGTCGTTCGGATAGTGAAGGTACAATAAAGGAATGCTCCCTGTCATGAACAGGGCTTGAATTCTCTTTGTGTTCCAGGACAAGTGATCAAGAAAGATGTCACAAAGCTCCTTGTAAAAGACAAGTTGATTTTATTCTACTGTTTACTTAGATAAGTCTTTTCTTTGCACAAGCAGTAGATAATTCTCTGTGTTTAAATTAGTGTGCATTAACCTGGGACCTTTTTAAAGGACATCGCCAGTTTTTGATGCATCTGAAGTATCAAAAGTGTTACCAATTTTGAAGACCACATGGCTCAAAGGATGCATCCGTGCAAACGTTATAAAATAGCTAACTGGCACTTTGTGATTCTTTCAAATCTCTAGTACTGTGAGAGCATACAGTCAGGAGATGGGTGCTAAAAGGGCTGAAGTGTCTGCACGGACTGTTCTCTTTGCATACTTGTTAATGTGACAATTCAAGCCTTTTCATGATTTTTTGACTATTCCCCTCACTTCATCCTCCTGTTCTTTGGAATTTAGCAGAACATTTGGATGCAGCTGCAATGTAAAAGCTGAAAATTAGTTGGCTGAAGCAAACACAGTCAAAAGATCCACTTATATTTTTATAATTTAAGGAAAAAAGTGTTTTTAACATCCTAAATATTGTACACACCTCATCTGATTGAGACTTGCATTCCTTTATGAGATGCATGCCTTGTCCGTTCCCATGCATGATTTATAGATCTCTCAAAATGTTAAAGGTTAAAAAAAAAAATCCCTGTCAAATTTTGATTGTGGCAGTGATTTTTTTTTTTAATGTTTTTAACATTTTACTTTTTGCTGTGACTGTTGGTGGGTTCTAGCTGATCTGTTCTGTTCAGCTTGTGTTATGTTCACTTCACTGCATGTATTATTTCAGTTCAGTACTTTACCATTTACTTTGCCATTAGAGCTCTGTTTTGTGAAAAGCTGCATAATCAGACTTAATTTTTTATGAAATGAATCTCATTACAACTGCATTCTTTTAATAAGGTGATGCAGTCTGCATGGACCCCCCAAAAAAGTTCCACCTTATTAAAAGAGAGAGCAGTGCAAGTTGCGCTGTCAGTTGCCTGTAAGCCATTTGTTCTTGACAGGTCACATGTGAGACATTTCTAACAGTGCTAAATTAATGTATGTTCTGTTCCTAGTTTTGTAGCCCCAGAGTTTCCTTTGAAATGGAAAAGTGTCCTATGTAGCCAATCCTGAAAAGGTTGCAGTTGGTGGCCAAATGTGAGTCGACCAACTCTGCAACTGTATAGCAGTATTAGGAAACCCTAATACTGTCTTGAGCTAAAGTTAGTGATGCTTCATACTCATATCAATGGCAGAAATATTTCTTGGTATCCCAAGATTTTTTGATTTTTTTATGTAGGAATTGGTGTTTTTCAGCCATTCCTTTCATTTTTGCTCTCAAACAGACTGGCAGGTAGCTCAGTTGTGTGAGCTTAGCAGAACCTTTCTTTAGGTCACTTAGGAGCACATGTTCAGCTATGTGCATTTAAGAACTGTGAATTCTGTATTTGAAGTATTAAAAATGAATCTTTGCTGCAGATTGGAGACCTGTTTAAAATGTTTTGTCCTTTCTGGAATACTGAAATTCATTCTTTGAACATTTTCTTCTCTTCGCAGTGCACTTATTGCAGATGTTATATCAATTCTGAGAGGCTAAAGGGCTTGATTGATTTAACATTAGTTTTTAGTGAGATTCTGGTTATAGGATATACTAGCTTATGCAGACATTTATCGAAGGTATTAATTGTTCTCTACGAAATAAGTAATGAGTTTTAATCTTTTGCTATCTAGTGTAATGAGAGCTGGTATCTGGATTTTTTTGTGTTATATCTGTGGATAAATAGTGAATGAATAAAGTAGAAAATATGATGTTGCATTTTTCTTCTATTTTGATAGATGACCAAACTACTGAATATGAGTTACATTGAGTGTGTAGCCAGTAAAGTCTCCACGTTCCTCCATTTTCTCCCTACAACGACAGTAGCTCAGATTCACTTTGTTTCTGGGATTTTTGGTTGCTTCCTCCTTTTCCTGTGTTCATTAAGTTCCTAACAGAGCTTCGTTACCGCTGTTAATTTCAAATTTCTTTTTGCCCTCTGTAGGTCCATATGATTTCGGTGGTGTTCTGACAAATAGTAACCGGGATGTTATAAATGGAGATGCTATCCACAAGAGAAACCAATCTTACAAGGAGATGCATTGGTAAGTTTTATGAGTGTGACAATTGCAAACACATTCAGTTCATGGCAGAACATCATAAATGTAGATTGGCTTGAACTTCACCAATTGTAAATGACTGTGCAATTCTAAATGACAATTTAAGCATGGCAAGTATTACTGTGACTTAAGGTAAATTCTTTATTACTGGGAAGTTTCAAGTTAATGGATGATTAGTTCTCAAGAAGACAAACATCTCTACATCTCTTGTTAGGAAAGAACTAACAATTCCTGTAATCCATGTTACAGAGAATACCCAGTTAGTTTTGCAGTTACTTTCTCAGGGTGAATCTGAAGATTGAGGCAAGAGGGAACTGCTGACTTTTTATCTGGTCATGAGCAGCTGTGTTTGAGAAACTCGTGCCCTGTCACAGCTTCGTAGCAATCCTAGTGCTCTGTGAAGCATCTTTCTCTTTTCAGCCTTCACCCTGGGGATCTCTACCCTTTCACAAGAAAGCCACTTTTTATCATTGTGGATTCTTCGAACAGTGTGGCCTATAAGGTAAGGCTCTTGGAGACAGCTATTTACATGATAGGATACAGTGTCAACCCCTAGTTAGCTTACACTTTTAACAGGATATTTTTTTAAACACTTTGTATTCAGTCTTTCTTTTCTTTTGAGGTTGTGCATGCTAGTCAGGATCTGATCCTATGAATAGGAACAAGAAGGAGAAGCACATGAACAGCCGCTCATTGGAAAGTAATAAATCCTCCTGGAGGGAATAAAAGTTCAAGATTTCCAAGATCTCTGGTGGGAGGTTTATTTTTGTTATATACCAAAGACAAAGCTTGGTGTGTGTGTGCATGGGGGAGGGCACTAATTAATCTGCTTTTTTTTTTCCAGTCATCCAGCACTCAGTTGCCTTTAACCACCAGAAACAAATCAAAGCATTGAGACCAATCTTTTAAAACATGGGGTGTCTGTGTCTGTAAAGTATCTCAACCAAAGAAATAACAAGACTCAAGTTAGCATCCGCTGTTACTGTAGAGTGATGTATTCTTGGGCAATGAGTCTCCTTCTAGGGTGCTATCAACTCAAAATAGAATTACTCCATGCCAAATCATATTTGGGAATCTGCAGTTCGGGTAATAAAAAAGCAGGCATTTGCAATCTGAATTGGCTATTGCATCTGGAGAGCATTATGACACTTATTTCAGTCATGAATTAGATATTATGAATGTGCTATATGTGGGGAAAGTGCCACTTCCTTATGTCTTGCTTTTTATAGCTCCGTTATTTGCAGTGAGAAAAGTGAACATTCACAGCTGTATTTCTGAGGTGGAGTAGGGACGTCTAGTGGCCAGATGAACTTGTTCTTGTTTCCGTATCCACAGCCTGCATCGTTTGTTTTAAGGGCTTGTGTTGGCTAATGAGTTATTAAATTAGTGACTAGGTGATTCGGAATTGTTCTGTATTGAGCCATGTAATTCTTACCTAACAGTCTTAGAAATGATCTGGCCTCTCTGTAGAGTGTTGTTCGTGGCATTGCAGCGCATTTCAGAGGGCTTTTTAACCACTGCTGTGTTGAACTTCACCACGCTAGCTTGCAGCATAAATTTGTTTTTTATTAAATCTCTTCTCCATTTAAAGGGAGAGAAATGTAATTAGAGTGCTTTACTCTGAGAAGAGAATGTGGTAGAGATTCATTTTTCTCTGCTCTTTCTTGACATTGATTCCTATATAGTTGTTTTGTTTTCTTTTCAACTGAAGGGCAGTGACAGAATTCTCAGTCTTTTCTAGCCCTTGTAAATTCCTGTCTGTTGTTCTGCATGTGCTTACGTGCTTGGTTTCATGTAGCAGAATATCTTAACAGTGCTGTCCTGCAGATATTCCCTCGGTGTGTTACAAGGTGTTTTGTAGACTTAAGCACTGGCGCAAAGAGGTTCTGTGCAATTCTGTGAAAAGCTGAGGTCAGTGTACTGACTTTTTTTCTACACAGTCACTGTGATCTTTTCTGACAAGACAGCAGCTATCCTGACATTTAAATGTCACGACTGGCAACACCAGCAGTAACAGCAACTGCTCACGCTTCCTCTTCTAAAATCCACTTCTGATCTCCTGTGTGCACTCCCATCCTCACAACCTTCCTTGAAGGTTTGAACAGTGATGGCTGAAAGTACGTCCTGCCCACTTTGTCAAACAATCAGAGCTTACCTGATTGTGTATTTACTTCCCTGTATATTTAACTGAAAGTGGAAGATAACCGCAGATCAAGCACGTCCATTTGAATCTTTTAAAAATTTATTTATTTTGAACCTCAACTGAAATACAGATGGCTGCGTTCTTGAAGGTTCCCACTGTATATGTAGATGAAATAATATTTTAAAATCACTACTTTCAGGTAGCTGTGGTTGTGTGCGATTACAGTCAAATGCAGAGTCTAAAAGAGTATTACTCCAGCCAGAAAGAATGCAAGGCCTTTGCCAGTGATGTGATGTAACCCTCAATTTAGTAGAGCTTACGTGTGAGATGACCTCTTTTGGAGATCACAGGTTGTTCTCTTTTGGTAAGAAATGTTTATGAGATGTGAAATGTGTTTTTAAAAGCTGCGCTTCTGTTGAGAAGCTTGAATACTGAAGTAAAAAAAAAGAGCCAATTTTGAACCAAAAGTGTGGCTTACCCTTTTTGGAGTTGTCCATGCACTGAAAGGCAGGGCATTTCCTCATCTAGACCTGCTGTCAGCAGTTCTGCTGTTGTTTGTGGTGCACGGTGTGGTCCTCCCCTGAGCCATGGCTGTTACCTGCTCCTTTTCTTTTGCTGTGTGCTTGAACACGACTCTTCCCTGTGGAATTCAGGAGCTGAGGTGGTGGAAAGTGAATCCTGGTGTTCGCTTGGGCTGTGGTTAGCAGCTGTGTCTGGGCGAGAGCTGAGACAGGTGCCTGGAATCTTGAGACTCTCATTCTCCTGGATCCACAGTTTAGATGTAGCAGCTGGTAGAAGAAGAAGCAGCCATTTTCCAAAGAGTTCTATTTTAGGGTAAACTGGGTAGTTTTTCCCATTGTAGGACTTAGCAGTTATATTGACCTAACCACCTGGCACATTTAGAATCCATACTGTTCACAGATGCTGTCAAGGAACAATGCCCTTCTTGAGATGTGTGACTGACCCTTGGTTTTACTTTATGGCTATAGGCAATGTTTAATAGCAGCATTCATTTTACTGAGGGAACATGTCAGAAATCTACACGACATTACACTTGGTCTTAGCCAAAAGCCAAGAAGTGATGTGGCCCTGCCTGTGGCAGGGGGTTGGAGATTCATGATCCTTGAGGTCCCTTCCAACCCGGGCCATTCTGTGATTCTGTGAAATCTGTGTTGGCCTCTGACTGAGTGATAGAAGATTGAGTTCAACATGTGAATCTGCTCATGAATACTGAGCACGCATGTTGAGAATGTGTGACCTGCCAGCCCCTATTCATCAAAACTGTCAGTGTCTGAAGTGACTCCTGAATTTCTGAATGTTTATTTATCATTCAGTATTGCTAACTGCTGAGCTGGCTGCAGATAGCGTCTTCATGATCGTAGTTTTTGTTTCTACATTAGAGACTGAACCTTAATGTCTAGCATTATAAATCTCCATCAGGATCTTGTTGAAATAAAGAGATTTCTAGGACTAGTGAGCACTCTGTCAGGTACGTGTAGTATTTTATTTTCTTTGGACTGGATTCTTATCTTTAGCAGACTTGGATGAAATTATTTGGTGAAACTAATTTAACTGAAATACGCTGCCTGGAAAGGAATGTTACAAGTGAATTATGCAGAAAGCAGGAAGAATTAAAAACTTATCTTTTTGATGATTTTGCACAAGCAAGTGCTTGTGGTGGTTTACGCCTGACATCCATCCTGCCAGTTCTAGGAATATAATCTGCAGAAGCGTGTGTTGCGCTTCAGCTCTGGGTGCGTAAGGAGGAATGCAGACATAAACATTTACATTTTCTCTGCATTTGCAAGCCTGCAGTTTTAAGAAAGCTGTTGCTGATCAGACAGATGACAGGTAATGTGGGGAAGTTCATTGCGGGTTTCTTTAGTGGTAATCATTATTGCCACTTAATATGCCTGTTAGATACATAACAAGATTATTACCAGGTGAATGGTAGTGAAACAAGACAAAGACTTCTTTTAAGGTTTCTGGAGGAATTTGTGTGCAACAGAACACCTGTGCAATCCTTAAAATGCTGGTAGAAGGTCTCTTGAATAGATATTTTACAACGTGGCTTCCATACAGCAGATGTTAAGGTTGTGACCTGCGTGTTTTAAAGTGAACAAATTTTAGAATTTTTCTCCATTGGGCTCTTCTGTTTCATCAGGCAGAGTTCTTCTGGGAAGAAAAGCATAAAGAAAGCACTTTAATGGGATAATTTTGTTGGTATTGAGGAGAAACGCTACATCTTTTTTGATCTTAATGCCATTGGCTTTCATTGCTATTGCAGGATATCCTTCTTGTTTGTTTGTTTTGCCTATTAATGAAAGCCATATTTCCATGAAATTAGTGTCTGCTATCAATTGTAGTGAAATGAGAGGATTAAGCAGCCTTACAAATATAATGGATTATATCTCTTCTGTGCTGCGATCTAGAAGTAAGTCAGCTTATCAGTTTTACAACCAGTCTTAACTGTGTGGCAGTTAAGTTAGCGTGTTCTATGTCCTGAGTATTCTTTGTACCCTTAACCTGTCGAATATTCAAAAGCAAGCAGAGTAACAATCAATACTTCTAAATTCTTATCTGTTACAGAATTTCACCAACTTATTTGGACAACCATTGGTGTGCTTGCTTTCTCCAACAGCATATCCAAAAGCATTACAAGGTATAGTATGAAGTATAGTATGGTGTTTTCTAGCACAGTGCTGGGATTCTTACTGTATTTTTATTATTGCTGTTATTATTAGCACTTGAGATAGATTTATTAGTACCCAAAGGTCAGCAGAATGCATTAAGGTATCAGCTTTTAAATGTCAAATCTGAAGCAAAATCCTCTCATATCTGGCTCTGATTTAGAGGGTAGCTTTAGGAAAACTTGGATTTGCATTGTCTGAGAAGGTGGGTCTATAGCAGGATCAGGAGAAGAAACATCATTTTTCTGTCTATGTGATTATGATAAAATAATAACTATTCTCCTACAGGAAAGAAGGGGACAGACGTTAGCAGGGGCTGAGGTGATAGAACAAGGGGAAATGGTTTCAAGCTCAAAGAGGTTAGATAAAAGGAAAAGATCTTTTACAGTGAGGGTGGTAAAGCGCTGGAACAGGTCGCCCAGTGATGTGGTGGATGCTTCGTCCCTGGAGACTTGAAAGGTGAGGCTGGATAAGGCCCTGGGCAACCTGATCTAGCTGTGGTGTCCCTGTTCATTGCGGGGGAGTTGGACTGGATGGCCTACAGAGGTTCCTTCCAAGTTTAAGCTTTCTATGATTCTGTGATTCTATTTAAAATTTCCTTATTGGAATTTGCCATATTAAGGTTACTATTCACCACAAAGACAAGTATGAGCATCTAGCTTAAGCTATGTAGAGAAGTGTTAGGCAAGCATCATGAGCAAATGTGCAAGAAGCAGACACTTTTCATTAGTTTCAGAACTAGTTCTGCTATTTAGCAGAAACTTAAGTAGAAAGCAAGTGTTGTAATAATTAATTCAATTTAAACGGACTTTGAAAAATAGAGCTGAATTCTTTATCAACTATTAGATGCTTGTTTGATGTTCACTGATCAGTCAGGAACGTCTTGCTGTTGTTGTGAGGGTGTGGTATGGTGCACTGGAGTACAGTACAGAGCCTGGCACTGGGGCTGTTGGGGTCTGTGCTCATGTGCTGCCTTGGGCAGATAGGTTACGAAAGCACGTGAAAGTAACAAACTGCCATTGGAGAATGCAGTGGGTGAGCAGCTCCATTCTGAGGCTAGGACAGCTTTTCTGCTTTATGAGCCAAATGTATCTCTGTCTATTGATTTTTAGATCAGTCACAGCGGGGCAGCCTCTTCACACTCTTTCTGAACAATCCTTTAATGGCATTCCTGTTTGTCTCTGGATTATCAAGCATGCGCAGAGGGCTGTGGGAGAAGTGTCAGGATTATCTTAGGAAAATCAACCGAGACATCGCGCAGCTGCTGACCCACTCCCGCTCCATCGGTACGTGCCGCGGCCTTGCGGTGGAGACGTGGTGCAGTTCAGGTGATGCTGTTTTCTGCTGCTCGGCCTTTCCAAAGGACAGAGTAGCAAACGAGGAGGGAGGAGGCGCGCAAGTATTTGTGGCTTCCTCAGGTCTTATTTTTAAAGCCTTTCTGAATTGATTCTGTTTGTTGCCTTTTTTTTTTTTATAGATCAATCCTTTCTTCAGTTTTTTGGGGATGAATTTCTTCGTTTGCTTCTAACAAGATTTATCTTCTGTTCAGCTACTATGAGGATGCACAAAATTTTCCGGGTATGCAGAGATATCTGTCCCTTTGTGAGAATGACAGCTGAGTGCTTATAGAACTGCAGGATGGAAGGGCCTAATGGCTAAACATGTAGTTGTGACCTCAGAAAAAGAGCTGATATTCACGTGCTAATGCCTTTAGCTTGTATTGGATTTGTGTCTTTGTACCTCTCCACGCACATGAAGCCTTTGTCTAGCTTCATTCTTAATATTTTATGTAAGTAGCAGATGTTCTGAGTCACTCTAAACAGCTTTGTCTGGTAGAAAAAAATCCTTTTGATAGTGAGAACTATTATTTCTACACAACTAAAAAGGTGTAGAACAAGAATATGAGAGGAAAGTAGAAAGGAGTGGAACTTCATTGCTGGAATGTATTCTAACATGGATTGGAGTTTGAAAGGTGTTTGAAGTTTTAATGAGTAAACTAAGCAGGAAGATGGTATTTTCCCTCCCTGCTGGTTAATATTGTACCAACAATGAAATCCTGCTTCTGGATCTGCACCATTCTATATTTCTGTCTGTTCGCAAATCAACTGCCTACTCTATTTTTAAACATTACAGAAGAAAAAAAGTCAAAACACAGGAAGTATACAGTATTCATCTCATGTAAGTCATGTAACAGATATCTCGTAGCTTTCCAAACCGAAGTTAGCTGCTAGGCTTCCTGGAGAAAAATAGGTCATCTGTGAGTGGGGATGGATTGGTCCCTTTAGGATGAGAGAAATCTCCCAGTGGAGATGCTGAAGTGTCTACAGTGTCAAGAAATAAACTCTGGCCTATTAGGTAAGTATAGGTCAGGTTGGGGTTTTTTTTTTGCTTTTTGTTTTAATCTTTGTCATTGTTTTATATGGCAAAGCTTTTATGAACGTATGATTTCACCGTCTTAGACGAACGGGGGTTTGTAGAGCCACTCTGAGGTAATGGAAAACTGGAAGTGGCGTCATTTCTGATGGAAACTTTTCTCTCTCTGGCAGGCTAAACAGATTGGTTTATCTCCTATGTGAAATTGGACTTGTGCAGTCTTCTTCTGAAAAGCTATAAAAAAAAATGTCTGATTCTTTCTGTTTTCACTGTCATCTAGCAGGAAACACGGAATTATCCAGAATCTTACCCTCAGCTGCCAAGAGATGAAACGGTGGAGAACCCTCACCTCCAAAAGCACATTTTGGAGCTGGCTTCCATACTGGATGTTAGAAATGTTTTCCTGGAAAACACTCTTGACGACTATTGAGAAAAACTGTCTTACTGCAAAGGGGTTTCCCTGGCCACAGATTTTGAATGGTGCAGTTTTCTAATGTGAAAATCATAAAAGGAAGTACTTGATTTTATTTTTAAACTTAGGACCATTATTTTAAAAAGTAATAATAAACAGCTGTTAGGTTAGCTGTTCCATTCTGTATGGGGGGGTCAATTTTATAAGAAGTTTTCATGTCTTTTAAATGTTAAACTAAAGAATTGCTAGAGGTTTATTTCTGGTCTTGTGGCTGTCAACCACATTTCCAACAGCTGATCCTAAGCATAGAAGTATTATTGGTTACCTTTATCCCACATTTGTGGAAATCCTTTATTTTTATACAATTTTAAGAAATTGGAAAAAAATTGATAGAAAAATGATATTTTGTCCCCAAAGAGTCTGGATTTGAAATGATAAAGATGGAACCACCCAGTGCAAGCCAACAACAGCAATAAAACAAAGTCCTTCATAACCAATATATTTTTTCAGTCTTAGGCAAGTAAGTAGACAAAACTGTGGAAGATTAAGTTGCATTTGGAGACAACGAGTTTGAAATGAAGTTGTAAAGAAAGTTAATGCTCCCTACAGATTTGACACAGCAATGTCATGTATAAACTCTGAACTGCTGGCCAAGGACACAATTTCCCCTCTGTCTGATGGGATACGTGGTTAGCAATTAGTGAATTAAAAAGCTAGCACCCCTCTCACTGTAATAAGGATCATCTTGCCATTTTTGTTGCTGCCACAGTTTTCTAGGAGATAGCATTCTTCATTGTGAGCCACTAGTCAGATATTCTTTAATTTCCAGCAGGTTTTATCTTCCTTTCTTTGTGTGGATGAAATGTGTGGCTCCCACAGTGTTACCATTCCCTGACTGGAGTTGAAAGAATGCCCCATGAGTGCTGAATACAAGCCCTTCCTATCCCCCATTTGTTAGACCAACCTGTGCTGGAGCTGTGCCCTGAGAGAGAGATGCCAGTGCTCCTCTCGTGAGTTAAAGTGTGGATCCTGCCAGTAGGAGAGGTTGTGGTTGTGTTTGGTAGCCCTGTAGTATCCCTCAGCCTAGGGATCTTAAGGAGTGCAACAGCCTCTGCAAAGGCTCTTTCTGGAGAAAAGTGCTTGCCTGACTCTCTTAGACTGTACTGCCTTCTTTGCAGAGCTCGAGGACCTCTTGCAACTCCTGGTAGTAACGGTTTGAGCAGGGGGAAGGAAGTGAAAATATTTTAATTAAATGAGTTTATGTTCACTGTTCCGTGTACTAGAAAGGCAGTGGAAGAATGAGTATGATCAGCGCTTTTATGTTGAACCTCAGCCATGTCTCCATTTCTGCTGGGGGGAAAAAATGCAAAATTTGGTGGCTACCATAGTTATCACAGTAGACCTGTTTGCAAGTGTTGTCATACAAGGTGTGATCTTCTCAGCTGGAGTAGTGGAGGGCAGCAGTTCAGCACTGATGAGCCTTCGTTCAGTTCAGTGGTATGTTCTTCGTGGGTAGCATGGTGTGGCACACCAGGAATTGCTCGAGTGAAGGTGGGAAGTTGCTGTGACGGTCCTCTCTATCTGGGATGCAGCTGATGCCACCCATTCTTTAATTTCTAAAGTGAAAAAAAAAAAAAAGAAAAAAGTCAAAAAAAAAGAAAAAAAATATAGTAGTGTTTGTTCTAAGCAGTCTTGAAGCTGTTGTGTTGGGCCCCCACCACTTGGTGCTGTTCTTTGGACTTTGGCAGGACTTTGTTACATGGGATATGGAGTTTATTTTAAAGTGTGCGTGTCTGTGTGTGTGCATGTGTATTCTAGGCGTCTGTGTGTATATGTACAATACGCATACATCTACTGGCTGGTGTAAATTGTAAATATGTATATATGTATAGGTACTTGTATATGTATTAAAAAGTATGAAACAGTACAATGTCTATATACAAAATTTATATATACACACATACGCCATTCTGGGTGCATTCCCCAAAGTATTCCAGATCATTTGTGATTGTCGTAACAGTTACGGCTCTTCTGCTGTTGTAATAATCTGTTTTAAGGGGCTTGCAGTTTGTCCTTGAAGTAATTCAGAAGTGATTTCAGATGCAGGAAGCCTCAGTTAGCCGGGGGAATGAGTGCTCCTCTCTGTGTTACAGTGATTAGATTCATAGATTCTGAACTGTGAAGCGAATGATCTGCCTTTACCTCTGGTAGGAGGTCTCTATTTATTAAAATATGGGATTCTGCATTGGAAGCTAAAGATAGCAGAAGGCCTTTAATGCAACAGCAAGTGAGAGAGAGGGATTTTCTGTTACCCTGCCTGCTGTTCCTCCTCCGGCAGCATTCAGCTTACAGAAGAGAAGGATTCAGATTTCCCAAGCTCACTGCCTTCCAATCAAATGCTTTTGTTTTGCTTTAGCATTTGCTTTGATGAAGCTGTTCTCGTTTTGGTTCCATGTACCTGGATGACAGTATGCGAATTCTGAGGATAGGAGTGATGGTTCCATTAGCGTGAGCTGGTGAACTTCTGTGGGAAGTGTTGAACTGAATGGGAAAGCCTTGGCAGACACAGTCTTCATTTGAGCTGGGCTGAAGCAAGGAGTCTTTGCTTGTGATCTTACAGGTTTCTACTCCACTGTGCAGCTCTAAGAAAAGGTCTTTAAGAAAACAAAACGAACAGAAAAGCTGCAGATGCTAGAATATAGGAGGAGAATTTGAAACTTTCAAAATTAGTTCAGATGTTGAATTTCTTAGCAGCAATGACCGTCCAAGTCAAAAATTCCTCCTGGAGGTCCCTCATTCTCTTCTTACCTTCTGACCTTTGGTTCAGAAGGACTGCTGCTGACAAGGGTACTCAAAGATAAAGATTTCACTTGTGTTAGAAAGAGTGCAAAAGTGTACCTTTCAAAGAAAAAGGCTGATACCTTCTGTCTGCTCTCGCTGTAGATGGATAAGTATCTGGTCTTGGATTTTGAGCCAGCCCCCTCCCTTCTGACCCAAAGCAACTGCTTTCTGAAAACTGATGAAAACTGATATTTTCTCTCCAAGTAAAAGCTTGTCTTGTTTGAACTTACTGAGTCATTCTAAAGTTGTGCTACTGTGTGCTGTGTGCTATGGTCATAGGTACCTTCTCTGTGTATGCTTGTAGGTACTGAAGAAAACTTTGTGTATTTAGCAGTCCTCACTGGAAGCGAGGGGAAGACTGAACCATTTCCGAGTGAGAAGATAAGAGATCCCTTTCTTCTCAGGCCTAATGCCTTCCCTCTTGTCTTGCTAACCCTTCGCTCATGTTAATAGAGAAGACTTGCCATCACCAGGCAAGGGTAAATGCTGTATGTTATGTGCTATGAGAGGAAAATGTGAACTTACTGGATGTCTGTGTATTGGACAGCTTCTGCCTAGCTTCCTATTTCTTCTGCATGTAATACGTTTGAATTAATCCTACTTTCAGAGGAGGCACCTCTGTTCCTCCCCTTCTGTTCCGAACATCTTAGCCACAGTTAGTGTTGCTGCCTTCTTTTTTTGCCTTTTTGACTTGTCAGAATAACAGTGGGAAGGGAAGAAAAGGTTATGAATCTTTACAGCTGTGTTTTTAACTACTCCTGGGATGTGATGTCTCATTTTCTTCATTCACAACTAAATGGAGCACCAGCTCCGTGAGCTTTGCAAACTGGAGTTGCTCCCTGGAGTACTTTCTCAAGAAGTTTCAGGACAGTTTGTTTGGATAGTTTATCAAACAGTGTCTGTCAGGTTATGACTTATTAAAGCTCTGAAGACTATTCCATAGGGAGATGTGCAGCGATGTCTTTCAAGGATCGCAGGAAATAGATGGAGACGGGGAATTAGGCTTCAGGTAATCATCTTCATAAGGTGCAGTGTGAGTAGTTGTGATCAGGCAGCTCCTCTGGGAATGAAAGTATCGCTCCATCGCTCATCCACAGGCATGTTGTTGTGAAGTGCCTCCCCTTGCTCTGCCTCCATTCTTACACTGTAACTCCATGCTATGCCTGAAGCCTGCTTCTTCCTAAAAGCTAAAAAGCTTGGAATCCGTCTGAACTTGTTTTTTGGTTTTTTGTTTTTTTTTTTTGTTTTGTTTTGTCTTGAGGCTTCTTTTGTAACAGCTTTGTCTATGTTAGATTCTTCAGTAGGTGTTCGTATTACAGGTCACTAATGATGGCAGTAGCAGAGCCCTCGGTTAATCCTGCCCTTTCTGGACCAAGTGGCTGCTTAGGTGTCAGCGGCTGATCTGTGATGGCTGCTGCTGTTCTTTGGCTGAGGGAGCTCTGCAGACTGGAAGCTGTTCACATCCCTGGTGACTTTGCCTAGCAGCACTGTCAGCTTGTGTGCGGGGTGTTGGTGCGGAGGGTGGGGCAGAAGTCTGCGAAGTGGAGAGGTTGCATGTTGCTGAGACGGCTCTCTGACATTTTCTAGTGTCTTTGACTTCTAGAGCAGTTCTGTTTCTATGACCAAATCTATTGCACGTGCTTTGAAGATTCAGATGTCTGCAACTAGAACAGGAGGAATACATCAGGCAATTTTTTAAAAGTTATTCTTCTGGGTTTTTTTCTGTTTTTGTTTTTGTTTTTTACTCTAAACCATTCCTCTGCCAAAACAAAAGAGATTTAGTTTGAGATTTCCGAACCGGATCATTTGGAATATCGAAGAGCATCTCTGCATTCCTGTCGGTACTGTGATGCACGCAGAGATGATTTGCTCTTGAAGCTCCTGGTTTCACACTGAGAGCGGACTGCAGCTCCCAGAGGAGCCCTGGAGCCTCTAGCTTCGCCCGATGCAGCGGCAGCTGTTGGCTCGAGTATTAAGGCCCGCTCTTATTGTCGGCCCCTGGCGCTGCAGGTCTCCTTTGGCACGCGTTCCTCGTCGCTCCCCCGTCGGGGCTTCGTTAGGAGCGGAGCAGGAGCCGCTGTGCAGCAGGGCGGGGCTGGGAGCGTTCCGAGAAATGAGACCTTTTGGTACCAAAAGTAATTTTATAATGAGTAAAATTATTTGACAGCCGTGTGCCTGTAAATCGTATTTTGGTAAAAAAAAAAATAAAAAATAAAAACACACATATTTTACTTAAAATAGAGATATATGAATAAAACTTTTGGAGCAAATAGCCTTTTTTTTGCAAAGGATCTGTAAATTGCCAAAGCAATGTAATGCCAGAGCGCGCTCTGCCCACGTTGTTGGTGTCTGTGGGAGGAAAGAAGTGTGTTTGTATTGCTGCTGGAATTGTCGGGGAAAGCTGAGATGGAAGCGAGAATCGGTGTCGGTCCATTCCGCGATGAACACCTTCGTTACCGCTGATCTGTACTGGCAATGACAATAAACGCACGACGCACGGCCTGCTCGCTGCTGCCATCACCCGGTGTGCCGCCTCTTGCACTGCGCGCGGGAGCGCGGGGCGGGGCGGGACCGGACGGGGTGAGGCGGGCGCACTGCGCATGCGTAACGCCCGGCGGCGCTTCCGCCCGCGCGGCACTTCCGGGTCAGCGCCAGAGGCGGCGGCGGCGCGCGGTCCCGGCGGCAGCGGACGAGGAGAAGCGGTGGGCGGGCGGTGAGGGCGGGGCGGCGGGAGCGGGCCGCACTGCACTGCACTGCAGGCTCGTACCGGGACCGCGGCCGGCTCCGAACGGGCGGCAGCGGCCGGGAACGGCCTGCCGGGCCGCCCCCGAAGTCGCCCCGCCGTTGCCGCGGCCGGGCCCGGTTCTGGGGTTGGGGCACCTGAGGGTGCGGGGCGGGGCGGGCTGTGACGGGTGACATCAAAAGCGTTTAGCTATCTCCAGCGGGGATGGATGTCTTTGGCGCGGAAGCCTTATCGGCTTGACTTGCAGGAATCGTTAGGCCATGGAGGCTTTAATGGAACGAGAAATGCGATAAAGCTGAGTGGATGAGGCACAAAATTACGTCTGGGCATCTGGAAGCTGTAAGCAGAACGTCGGTGCGCTAGCCGCATCGCAGGCGGCGGCTTCTTGAAGCACCTGGCTCTGCCGGTGCTACGGAGTATAGGAAAATGTTTGCAAAACTGAAGAAGAAGATCGCAGAGGAGGCAGCGATTGCTCCCAGGCCCGGGGGGGCGGCCAGGATCCCGCGCTCCATCAGCAAAGAGTCCATCACCTCCGTGGGAGCGGACTCGGGAGACGACTTTGTGAGTCCTGCCTTACTCTGAGTGCTGCTTCTTAAGCCGTGTTTCTGTCACTGCTTTACAGGAACCATTTTAAGTGTGCTGTGTGAGTTGAGAATGCTTTGTGGTGGTTCTGTGGTGTATGTCTTAATGTGCAGATGAATCAATAGCTTGAGTCAGCTTAAATACCAAAGGGAAAATATTTGTCTCTTTACTATGAGAGTCACTCGTTTACTCGTGTAAGCACTAGTTACAAAGCTATCTCAATACAAAACGTGATTAAACAGCCATGGGACATTGAATGAATATTAAGTGAACAAGTATGTAAGATGTCTAGTTGTGGAACTAATTTCTGAGGCAGTAGGGAGGCAAGAATTCAAAATCCCAAAGCTTAGTATTCATTTAACTGCTCTTAATGCAGATTTTGTACAGCCTTAAAGCCATAGAGAATCATGTGCCATTTATGCTTTGGATTTTGCATGGAAAGACTGCAAAGTTCTGAGTTCACGTAAATATTGTTGCTTTGTTTTCCTCGTTTCTGTTTTTTCCAGAAGACTTTTTCTCTGACCCATCCGTTCTGAGCTCTTCACTGTTAGAGCTTGATTTCTTTTTTTTTTTCCTAGCAGTTCTGTTGTGCTGTATTATGAGTGATGGGTTAGAGCAAATGCTTCTGCTATAGGCTGTTTTAGAAGAATCCCCTGCAGGCTGGGCAGTGTTTATCGTCGTAGAGTTAGTATGTAACAGGATTATTTTGACTGCAATTTGTAAGTTACGTGGTTGTTCTTCTGTCAAGGCTTCTGATGGAAGCAGCTCTAGAGAGGATCTTTCATCCCAGTTGTTCAGAAGAAATGAACAAATAAGAAAACTGGAAGTCAAGCTGTCTGGTATGTGTCCTGACACGTATAAAAGGTGATTGCTTAGAAGAGTTTCCTTTTAGCTTCAGTGTTCAGAGTTCTGAAAAATGTTTGTTTTGTTTTAGGAAGTTAACTTGTACTGCGCCCCTGTCGCTCTCATCTAGGTAGCATTTCTGTCCCCATGCTTCAAACAGTCTTTTCCCCCTTTTTTTTTTTTTTGTAATTATTCTGTGTATGTGATGGTTTGTTTCTCTTAGGAGTTAAGACTTCTGATGTTGACAGTAACGCAGGTGAAATGAAGAAAAAGGAAAGAATCCAGCACAAAACATTCTCAAGGCTGTTTTGCTTTCTAAGATAATACCTTGTTCTGCAGAGCTGTCATTGAGGGTTCTGTTCTGATGCTCCTTCCCATCCCTGTTACATGGAGTGGAACTTCTGTAGCACTGGGACAGACCCTCTTGTTTGTATCCATTTACCCTATGGGCAGTGAGGAGCTACTTGCTTGTCTTCATCATTACAGTCATCCAAGTTTTCCTCAGAAGAAATGATTTTCTAGCTGAGAAAATCATTGCTGTTTTCCACTCATGTTTTTTTGTTTTTTTTTTTCTCTCCTCCCCCCTTTTTTTTTTCCTGATTTCCTTCCCCTGTTTCTGTCCATTCCTGGTCTGTGCTTCTCCCTCCTAACACAAGATTATGCTGATCAGATCCGAAACTTGCAGAAGATAAAAGAGAAGCTTGAAAATGCATTAGAAAAGCATCAAGATTGTACGTACTGATTTTTAATCTCTCTTATAGTTGAAAATTGCTATGATTTAAATATACCTGGAAAGAGACAATTTTTACACGCAGTTTTTTAAACATTTATTTTCAAACTGTATACATGCAAGTTGCAAAGGGGTAGAACAGGCTCCTGCCTTATGATGTGAACAGCAGTATTGTGCTGGCTGTTGAGTAAAGTTCTTATTATGCTGTTCTCCAATTTTGGGCTGATGTGCAGTAGGGACTTTGAAACCTACGGCCCTGTTTAGTGCAGTGAAGAACAGAAGACATCTTCTGTTACTTGTGACGCTTCTGTCGTGTGCAGGCAGTGCTGTGTGGTGAGTGGCACAGCGTCAGTGCTGGAGCTGAGATGGTGCCGAATACTTGAAGAAGCAGCTCTATAAATGTATAAATAACAGAAGCAGTTCAGAAGCAATTTTAAAATATGGATTTTTAATACAGTTTGGTGCTTCTTTGTTGGTAGCTTCCATGAGGAAGTTTCAAGAGCAGAATGAAGCGCACCAGGCCAACCGAGCCAAGATGGCTGAAGGAATGGCTTTGGCCTTAGAGAAAAAGGACCAGGTAATGCAGCTTAACAACTCAGCCTTTGGCTGGCTGTGGAGATCTGTGTACATTAATTAAAGTAGCTGTCCTGCATTGCATTGGTTTAGTGTGTCAAAGTCAAAGGAAGGGATATTCAGGTTGCTTGTAATTGTTCTGAATCTTAATCTTTTTAAAAAGAGCCCACAAAAATTTCTGGTATGAAGTCTGCACGTGTTTGATAAGATTCCATTGTGGCCTTGTTGTCATTTTTGTTTTATTTACTTGAATAATACTTATGTACTTGCATAACATAAATTACTCCATAGCTTTTGTATATAAAAACACTATCTGTTATTTTTATTTTGGTAATTGTTTGTTTTCATAATTCTTCATCTTAATATTCCTGTTATCAGTGTGGATTCTTTCTTTTTCTTTTTTTTCTTCCTTAATTGCTATACTCAAAAGTCTGCAGCTGGATTGTGATTTTAATTCTTTCTTTCTTGTTCAGGAGTGGTTGGAAAAATTGAGTCACATTGAAAAGGTAATTAAGCTTTTGGTTCATTTGATATTTTTAAACAGTGCCCCACATATTTTCCGTAGCACAACTCTGTTCAGCCCCTTCTTTGCTGGTTGGTCAGTGAGTAGGGCTGACGATCTGCCTTTATTAGCAGTGCCAATGCTTTGTGAGATACTTCTGGAATTAGTGTTCATTAACGTGGGAGGGAAGAGTGGTGGGTTGCAAAGACAAAGATCTGGTGGTTTTACACAGTGGAATCATAGCTTCCTTAATCACAGAGGAGACAGCTGGGATGCAGAAAGAGGCGGTGACTTGGTCTGAAACCATTAGTTGGTCATCTGTCTCATGAAAGAAAGGGATCTATTAGGTAGGAATTTTCTCAGTGTAGGATTTCAGTCTTGCTGTAGCTGTTTGAAGGTGAACTTTAAAGTACCTCTTATTATGAAGATGTTGAGCATGCTGCTGCTCACTGTTAATTTTTTAGGTAGGTTCCATCTACTTCTGAGTTGAGCATGGCAGTGAAGACAGCTTTTAAAGAGAAACTTCAGAAACTCATTGATTGCCTCCTGCAATTTGAATCAGAGGAAGTTCTGATTCTACGTATGGCACCGTGGCAGAGCCTCAGGGATGCAGGGCAGATTTATTTCCCAGAGAATTTAACTGACCTCCCACTGACTTCAGATTAACTTACAGATATTCTTGGATTCCTCTTTTGTTTGTTTATCAGGAAAAAAAAATGCTCGAAACACAGTTACAAGAAATGAAGGAGCAGAGTTTGAACCTTTTTCAAAAGAGAGATGAAATTGATGAGCTGGAAGGCTTTCAGCAGCAAGAAATGGCTAAAGTTAAACACATGGTAACATTATTTTAAATATGACTTCTTTTCGTGTTACAACACGCAGTGGAAGTACTGCGTTAGGTTTTTTTAGCCCTAATGCTTGTATCCAGCGTGGCTCCATGTCCAAATCCTACCATAGTATGTACATCTGGGGTTGTGTTGAGTATTTCAGCAGGGACTGTTCTAGGAGTTACTGCACTTAATTAATCTCATAACGTGATAAGGGAGGCCGTTCAGGTGAGAAGATTATCAGTGTTACCAGTTCTTACTTCTTACTAACGTTCTGGTATTCAGCTTTTGAAAAAGGAAGAATCTCTGAGCAAAGCAGAGCAGCAGCTGGAGGCACGCACTCGAGAGCTGATCCGTGCCAAGGAGATGCTTCAGGAGGCAAGCACCGAGTCGTCAGGCCTGCGGAAAGATCTTCAGGAGCTGCAGGAGCAGCTCTTGGAGCTGGAGGCACGCAGGTATGGATGCATTTTCATGACGAGTGTGTTTTCCTGTATTTGTCCAAATCTATTTTTTGGGGGGCGGGGGGGTGTTTATATATGCAACAAACTGACTCATTGCTGCTAGGATGGCAGGGTGGATGTAAAGGCTGAGTTTGTATGTCTTTACAAGTCAATTAAAGCAGTACTCATTTAGGATTTTGCAAGCTTATGTTTCTTTTTTTTGGATACTTAAACACTGCCTCTTTGGAAGATTGGAAGATGTATAATGAATACAGTGGCTGGTTTTAGTACAAGAAAATCTGGTTGATGTTGCTTAGTCCATTTATCATTTAGCAGATAATTCTGCCAAATGCTATTTTTCTGGAACACTGTCACTTTTTTTTTTTTTTTTCTCCTATTTCTGTGAAGAGATGAACTGATGACAGCTGAGAGGAATGCAGAAAATAAGATCACTGCTCTGGAGTTGAGAGAACAGGAGCTACAAGCTGTCATTCAGCACCTTTCTGTAGACTTGCAAAATGTAAGTTTCACATCAGGGTTTGATTGGAAGAGCTTCTTGTCTACAGAAGTTAGATTGCATATTGACTGCTTGTGAAATCTTAAGATTCAGAGCAAGGAATTCCTCTTTTTAGGCTCGAGTTGCTGGTTCTGGATGTGAGAAGACACTAGAAACATTACAGGCAGAGCACGAATCTCTGAAGGTGGAATATGAACAACACAAGCTAAAGGTTAAGAATTTGCAGATGCATCTGGTTCTGTGTTTGAAATTTGGTGTCTGTTAAGTGTTCTAGCATCATATTGTCTTTTCAAACAGAACTAATGGCACTTTCTCAAGTCAAACCACAATGAATTAGGCAAGAGCTTGGCTATGAAAAGGGATTCTGTGATTTCTTTTTCCTGCAGATGACTTTTGAATTTGATGAGAGAAGGAAACTTATTGAACAGTTGCAGGAAAAAGTGTCTTCCTTGGAAAAGAAATTAGAAAGAAATCTTTCAGGGGTTGAACATGTACAGGAACTGCTCAAGGAGGTAATGTTACATTTATGGACTGATTAAAAAGTGCAGTTGTAAGGAATTATTTTAGAATATACATTGCTTACTGGCATGGAAAGGGTATATGATGATGTAGTGCAGGCATGTTTGTCTCTTTGGTGTGTGTTGACACACTGCTGGACAAGCTTGTGTGGGTGGCTGCACGGGGCCCATGTGTGTACATGCTGCACAGATGTCTGCATTGGTCTTTGCACGTTGTTTAGGCAATGCATCTGTCTGCTTAGAAGGGAAATAGAAGTTTTTTAGCATGCCCACAAAAGGCAGAGCAACTGGAGAATGTTATTGGTTGATCCTTACAGAGAACAGCTCACTCTGTTTCTTGGAATTCGTCTGCTGTCACCATGATTCCCAAAGCATTGGGCCGGGAGTGGGAGGCTGGTTTGCACATAGGTGTATAAACAGAATGTTGCATGTTCAACACTTCAGTCTCAGAATTGTTAAGAAACAGCTGAAAGCATGAAGAGATTTACTTCTCTTTAGAGCTCTTTTCACTGCTTGATCTTTCTCCAGAGCTGATGCTCCTATTTTAGAGTCACCTTGGAGCAATGTTTTCCTATCTGGATCAAAAAGAAACTGTTCAAGTTTAGTATTGTTATTAATGAAATTCAAAGACACTTCTTAATTAAAATCTTATCTCTTTGTCCACCCTACCCTCTGTTCTTAACCCCTTATAATCTTCAGAAAGCTTCTCTTGAGCAGAAACTGGATGAAGCCAGTCAACAGATATTAACAGACAGAATGCATCATGTTAATGCTGTGAACCGGTTAGAAACACAGGTAAGTTGCTTTTTCCCCTTACGAATTCCTAACTATTTCCATCCTCTCTACACCCAGTAGCTTTTACTGTCACTGCATTTGTGTTTTTGACCTAAGGTGATGCTATGTGTCCCACTTAGTTCCCAGAGGAAGGTTTCGTTGAGCGGCTCAGGTCATCTCTCCACCTGCAGAGATGGGGAGGTGCCCGGAGGTTCTGAAGTTAAGGCTTCTCGTGCTTGTGTTTCCTGCTGTAAGAAACAAGTAGCTAAATTGGAACCATTGCTGAGCAAGTCTGAAATGATGAAGAGTGTTTAAAGAAAGCAGGATGTGTCAAGCAGACAATCTGTTTGAACTGTGTAGTTCCATAGTTTCAGTGTTTACCTGCCCCTGTTACATCATCCTGCGTTCTGTACGTTGTTTTTCTTTCTAGTAGCGTAGATGTCAGTGGATAAGGAAGTTCATGTTATGTTTTAGAATAGAGAACTGGAACAGAAACTACAGGTTGCAACAGAAGCATTGAAAACGAGCAAGGAGGAAGCTTGTGAGCAGGAGCTGAAGATCCAGAAGTTGGTGAGTGTACTGCATTGTGTTTGTGAGACCAAGAGAAGCCAGTTTTTCAGCATTTCCACCATTTCTCTGTGTTCCATTTGTTGCTCAGATGTTTTGTTACTGTTTGTCTCCTAAACTAGTAGTGTTTGTGTGAGAGCTCCTGGCACTGCTACCAAAGAAACTCAGTTACTGAAGTTTGAGTGTGATGTGCAAATATATCCAATTCTTATTAGAGCTTCAGAATATAGTTGTTTAACTTTGTTTTCTTTTTCTCGTAAGCAAAGGGATCTAGAAAGTGAAAGAAGTAAACTACAGCAGCAAGTTTTAAGCGAGAGACATCAGTATGAGCAGAAGGCTTCTGAGCTAGAGTCTCAAATTGCTGCTCTTCAAACAGCGTGGGATTTCGATAAAGCAGCTGCTCAGCACAGGATAGTAAGTACAGAAACTGTTGAGTGGGGCTCCCAAGTCTTCACAGAACAATTTTATCAAAGCTAGTGGACCTTGCTTATTGTCTGCATGTGCTTACTAAGAGTTCCCAGCATTACAGTAGAAGATCCAATACTTTGAAAAACAAAATGTGAATTGAATGTATTTGTTTATGCAAAGCATTGGAACACTTGTACTTAGTACTTAAGCAGTCTTTATTTTACAGAGCCAGCTGGAAAAGGAGAATGAAAATCTCAGTGGAAGCAGAGAAGAGTATGAGAGTTCTTTAAAAAAACAAGAATCTGTACTGAACAAGCTGAAGGTAAGAGTTTAATTAGTCAGTGACACTGGTTAAATATGGAGCCTAATGTGAGAAACAGTTACTGGTAGAGAATGTTATATTCTTAGTACTTGGAATCACGTTACGTTCAGGTTCTGTGTACTTTAAATTCTTTCATACTCAGTAGAAGTGCTCTGAGAAGCATTACAAACTTGTGATCCTTTCCTGAAGCAGAGTGCTTGGGTCTGTCTAAAAATACATTCCTTTATTGTCACGCGTGAAGGGCTTTTAAATCTGCTGGCAGTAGCAATACAGAGCAGTTCCAACATAGAATAGTGAAGTGGAACTCAGGTTGTAGTTCTCTCAGGTAACTTCTAAATTACTTTTGGTTTGCAGGAAGAATTGAGCAACAGAGAGACTGTCAATACTGAAATTGCCAACACATTGGAAGAAACAGAAAAACAAAAGGACAAATTGCTGCAGCAGGTTGGTTAATACCAACAATCTAAAATACGTACAAACACTCCAAGACTCCACACATCAGATGAGATTTGGACTTATGTTCCTGACTATTATGATAATTAATGAAATCATCTTCAGTATGGAAGATGGCCTTGGTTGCCTCTGTAAACATAAAGGTGTATATATAAATGCTTTCACAGGAATCTGATCAGTTTATGTGAGTTAATCAGTACAAAAGTGTTAAATACGGCTAGCTGCAAAATTAGAGATACTCATAAGTTTGTGGGCTGAAGGATTATGGCAGGTTTTGGTAGTTGAGTATAAACTGAGAGTAAGACCAGTTGGTAGTGAATGAAGACGTTTGCTCAGAACGAAGATGGTTGGTATTGCAGACCTGTTTAGTTTGTAAGATGTGCTGTCCTGGTGGGCCATCCCGAGGCATTCACGAGTTTGTGGCTTGGTTTCTATAAAAACAATCAGACAAAAAACAAGGATAGCAAACACAACCACAGAGCTGTCTGTTCTGTTGTGTTCCTTTCAGAGTTTATATCATATCTTTGTCCCTCTGAAGCACAGCAGTTCTAGAATCCTAAATTTCTTGATAGGAAAGAGTTTGTACCCAGTAAGTGAATATGAATTCTGGGTAGCCTTATTTTGTTCTTCTGTTTTGTTAAAACCAGCATAGTGAATGATGTGAGCATTTGTGTTCTTTAACTGGGAGCTGTCATCTGAGCAAATTGGACTGAATTTAGTTCTATCTTTTAGTATCTTTGTTATTCTGGAACTGTTGTGTATGTTTGCTTGCCTGCTCTAGCTGTGGGAAGAGCTACCAGACTTGCACAATCGTTGTCTTACAGCTGCCACCTGCTGGTTATGAGCCAGTCTGTACCTCAGACTTATCTGAAGTGTGTTTTAGCTTTGGCAATGTGTTTACTTCAGCACTTTCTAATGAGACAAGCACTGTGTAGGTGATTCCTTCTATGAATCTGGAGTTGAATGTAGACATCCATATTGTGCTATCTGTAACAATAATGCTCAGTCAACTACTTTCTCAAGGTCCTGTGTTGCCCAGCACATAGTTCAGGCCCTTGTTTAGTTGTAGATACCATCCACTGCCTTCCACTCATGTAAGAATTCTTCAGTTCTTGCCACAAAAAAAAATCTGAGATATGTTGAAATCTTTCCATGGCCTCTTCTAAGTGTATATCCTTAATTTTGTTTGTTTGACTGCTTTAAAGGTTTCACATCTGGCTTCCTTAATAAAGGAAAAAGACCGGCTAATTGATGAAAAATCTGGTATGCTTCTAAAACAGAAGGAAGAACTAAACCAGCTCAGTCAAGGTTAGATGAAACCAATCTACTGTATTCCAGACAGCTTTAACTGAATACAGTCTCTAGGTGTGGGCTTTCTTATGTGTAGATGGTAATAATTCTAGATCTCTCTTATTTCCATACTTAATCTATTTGAATTTTGAAAGTCCTCTGTCATTCAGTGTCAGTCTCTGTTTCTTTCTAAACAAACAACAACAAAACCCACCTTCTTAATCATTGTTTTGCAGTGTTTTATCAGAAAATAACAGATCTTACTGTACTTTCTGTTGGTGAACATATGGTGCAAAACACAGGAAATGAAGAACTGGTCCAGTTTGATGACTGCTACTTTGTACCACTTTAAAAACTGCTCTTGCTTGAAAGACATCATTTATATTCTTAAATCAGTTGTAAGCTGATTTTCCATAGTTACACTAAAAAATGAAGTGCATTCATCTTCATTCAGTTCCAAACACCTCTGTGTTCCTACTGTGTTGCCCTACCTAGAAAGGCACCCCAAGGGTGGCCTCCTGTTGCACCATTCTGTGGCTGGCTGGCTGTCAGCAGCTGTCTGTGCCATTGCCACGTGTGCTCACAGCCCCACGTGTTCCTGTGCAGTCAGAGAAAAAGTCACACGAGCTTTTGGTGGAGGCCTGTGTTCTATTAGAAGAGGTGTAGTTGATAATTAAGCTTTCAAGTATTAAAATGACTCTGACTTTTTTAAAGAGAGATTGCTCCATTGCAAAAATACACATGTGAGCTTGGGCAGCTTAAATGTCACATCTTTGTGACAGAGCAAGGCAAAAAGGTCAGGGTTTACCATCGCAGTAACTTCTGTCTATTTGTGTAGACAAATAGGAAATGATGAGAAAATCTCATTTGATTCAGTAGGTTGGTACTGAGCAAGTTTCTTCATCCTCAGATCACGAAGCTGCATTGCTGCAAATGCACCAGCTACGATCTGACATAGAGGCAAGTAATAGCCAAGCAGTGGAGAAAGAAGCAGCAGCAAGGAAGGAAATAGAAGAATTGAAGCTGCAGATACAGGAGTTCCTATTGGCCAGAGAACATGAGAAAAATGTGAGTGCAAACTGCAAAGCTACTCTGAAAGCTGTCTGCTGTCACAACTGTGACTGCTTTGTGAAGGACATCACCTTATTTTATTTCACTTATAATGAAGGGGATTGAAGGAGGCAGAGACCCAACAGTGCCAAACAGGCCACTGAGAGATGTGGAGTAGATTGTCACTATTGCTTTCTGGTTTGGAAAACAAACAAACAATGGGCCTAAATGAAAAAAGAACCAAAACCTCCACTACCTCCCACTACCACAGCAAGCAAAAGCATACAAAAGCAATAAAATCTTGCTTTCTCTCTGAAGACTGTTAACAGGCTGCAAGTATCACACCTCTGCAATTTGCTGTTTTCATTTGTGTAGGTTTCAGAACTAGAAGAATCAACAAGAGCCTTGAATGAGCACTTGGATCTTCCAGAAAATCGTGTGACAGAACAGAATGGAGAGGTAACAGTTACAGATGTCGTTCAACTTCAGAAGGATAACAGAGAGCTGGAACAGCAAATTGTTGAGAAAAACAAGGTAAACTAAACAACAGAAATGCCTGTTTTAATTAGGAAGCCTAATGGTAGGTGCCAGAGCCTTAGAAAGGAAGGCCTGAACAGGCTTACAAACATGAGAGATCCAATCTGAATCCAACTTTCTATAAGTATTTCCCCACCGCAGACTGTAAAAGGGTGTAGCAGTAGTGAATGAAAATTGCAGCAGAATTGTAGAGAAATTTCTGTGGCACAATTCTGCTTCTGCTCCTTACCTATTTTGGAGAAGAGAAGCGCCAAGTGACGCCAGTTACAGCTTTCCTGCGGATCCGTTTGAATTCAGTCAGTTTCTCTCAGGTCCTGTCGCACGCCTGCCGACATTTGCAGCCAGAATTGTGAGACATCCAGATCTCTTCTCTGGAGCTGCCAGTTGGTTTGCTTGATTCTTTGCATTCGTTTCCCATGTTTTCTCTTCAGATACTTCTGTGTCAGTATGTGCCCTAACGCTGAATGCTGTGTTAACGCCGTCCTTTGCTCTGCTTACAGATGATAAAGCAGCTACAGCAGAGAATGACAGAACTGAAAAAAACGCTCCAGAAGGAGTTGGTAAGGGTTCTGTTCCTCAGTCTCTCCAGCTGGCACTTGCTGGAAGTTACTTACAGTAGAAATTCCAAAGACTTGATTGCAAGCTGCAGTTTGTTTATTTACTAGGAATGCTCGCAGTTTCCTTGTGATTGCAGACAAATCTGTGAACCCTTAATTTAAGAAATGTGTAATTCTGGGTCTGTCTTTACTGAGTAGATGGTGTGTTGGGTAGCCATCGCTATTCAGATACTGCAGCACTGAATTTTAGGTATGGACTTGTATTTGTAGTGTCTGGTATCTAAATGTTTCTGTATGCTGGATGACTGAGATTTGTGGTTGCTGCTCAGCAGTCATTCAGCTAAAATGTCCCAGGCAGTGATGTCAGCCACAGGAAAAAGCTCTTCTCAAAATAGTTTCCCACTCTAAGACAAAGCCCTCCTATTTTAAACATTTTAAAAGAGGGTTTAAAATATTCAAGTATTGTGATTTAAAAAAAAAAAAAAAAAAAAAAATTATTCATTTTGTTCTGAACTTGAGAATTGCATTCTGTGCATCTGAAGAGCACAGAGCAGATTAATGGTGAAAGAAAAATGATGTCAGTTTCTAGTATGGAGCCAATTCTGCTGGTTTGGTCACACAGATGTAACTCTTAACAAGAGCTGGGTTTTCTCCTGGAGGCTCAAGAAATGTAAGATATGCACCTCTGCTGTCATCCCCTGAAGGATGAGAAGCGTGTCCTGCTGATGCCCATCTTGTGGGTACAAATGCTCTGCATTAGGTATCTCAGATTCACATTTTCTCCCAGCATCAAACTGACACAACCTGTAATGCTCTTCTCTTTTTCTTTCAGAAAATAAGGCCAGACAGTGAGGTACCTGAAGTACGTGAAAAACCAAATTCTGAAGTGCCTAATGCTGCTGTGACTGTCACAAACAACTCTGATTTAAATGACTCAAGGGAGATAAACTTTGAGTACCTTAAACATGTTGTACTAAAATTCATGTCCTGCCGGGAGTCTGAGGTAAAGCATCCTAGGAAGACGGGTTGCTACGCTCGTCTTCTCATCTCTGGTACCTGGCAAGAATGCCTCTATGCCAGCTCAGTATTTTTGCATGTGAAAAGAAATTGACTGAGTGAGGCAAAGCAAAACAGCAGCATGTTTGGGAGTACAGATCATTAGGAACTAAGTGAAAGGTAGGAGGTAGTTATTTCTAGAAGTTAAAGAGCTGAATCTGCTCTGTACTATTCTAAAAAGCATATGGAGTATATGTGATTATAAAGTAGCTGTATGTTTAAGAAAGATAGCAACAGAAACCAGAAAGGACATAAAGCACGTGCTGTTGAGGTGTCATAAGAGGTAATTCCTTGTGCACTTGAAGCTCCTTTATATTCTCTAAGTTGTGTTGAAAAGGTTACAGGTAGAAAGAAGTCATGCCAAAATATGCTTTTCTTCACTGTAGGTCAAGACAGTAGGTAGGATGAAGAAATAATTGTGCAGCTCCGTGGTATCCGGAGTGTTTGACTCCTTTAGTAGCTCTGCATGATGTTATCATGATGTAACTGTAGCACAGTTGGTACGTTGTGTATGTAAAGCAGCATGATTCTGACCTGTCTGCATGCTGCTACAACTTTTTAGAACTTAAAAACGAACAATTACCACAGGATGCTGTAGGGAAAATATGCAAGCTGAAGAAAGCTAGGAAATGCAATCAGAAGAAGAAAGATACAGGCTGGTCCATTGTAAGAGGGCATAGGGAAAGGTTTTACTGTTCTGCTTTTTGCAGTTGTAACTAAAAAGTCTGTGACTAAGCCTGCAGAACAAGTGTTGCGCTGTAGTCCAGAACACAGAGGCTGAGAGCATCATAAGCACTGTGGTTTCTTTCAGGCATTCCATCTTATCAAGGCTGTATCTGTTTTACTGAATTTTTCCCAAGAGGAAGAAAATATGCTTAAAGAAACATTGGAGTACAAGGTAAGGATTCTGTTGCACCTGTAACCTATAACTGGACTTGCAGCAAAAGATGTGAACGCTCTTAGATGCTGGGAGGTGCTGAAAAGTAGCTGTTCCTTCCAGATTTAATCATGGGCAACAATTTGCATCTTCACAATCTGAACTCTGCAGAGTTCTGTTTTATAAATAGTTTCCGTCACTTGATGGGGAGATGCAGATACACTGTACTCTTGTTCAGATACACTGTACTCTTGTTCCAGTCTCCAGCTTCTTGTGTGAACCTAGCATGATATGTATTGTGCTTTCCTGTCCTAGATGTCATGGTTTGGGTCAAAGCCATCTCCTAAAGGCAGTATCCGGCCCTCTATCTCAAGCCCAAGGACGCTGTGGTCTTAAGGGATCCTGAAAATGGGCAGTCAGCATCTAGCCACTGTTTTTTCTGTGAAAAGAACACTGAACACACCACTTCAGGTGTGTCTTAATCACTGTCATTGCAGTATTTTGTACGAGAACTTTGACACTGTTTACAAAAGTAATGCTGTGCAAGGAGAAACTTTCACTACAAACTGACACCTCTTGCGGGCTGGGATCAGGGACCTTTGTCTGGATGGTCTCTCAATGGAAGTCAGCTCCTTGTGCTCACCAGACCTGTTATCTTGGCACCAAAGGATAATGTTAACCTCACTAACGTGGGTGCTGGCAGTTGGAGCTTCTAACGCACGCATCTGCTGTGGTGGGGATTCCAGCTTATGTTAGGGGTGCGAGGGTTGAATAACTGCAGACACAGTAAAGCTTCCTTGTCTCATTGTGGAAAGCGGTGGGGAAAAAATTGTTGGCAGTACTGTGCTGAATTTTTGACGGTTTGAAATGACTTTCAAAGGACAGGAGCAGGAGCTTTAACCAAAAAAGAAGTTTGCCTTGCCTTGTTACACTGACATAACTAATAGTCTGCATCTTTTCATATCACTGTGTAATATAAGGTGCATATATCCTGGCCTGCAGTCTTGAAGGCTGCACATTGATCATGATTATTTAATTTGAGAGCACAACTTTAGAGTTGTTTACTGATTTTACTTTTCTTAAAGAAAAATAATATTTAAAATGGTCTTAATTATAGTACCTAATACTCAGTCGCCTTGAAAACCAATCTGTTAGTCTGTACCATGGGTTGTTAGCACTGGGAAGAAGGGGTAGTAAACCATTTTAAATTTTTAAAACTGATTTCCAGGTATTGTAAGTATACACTGAAAATACTTTTTATAATGAAAAAGAAAAAAGAAAAAAGATTGTATGTATATATATACACCTTGAAAGAGCGTGAATAATATTGGTACTAAGCACTTTGGGCTTTCTTCCTTAACAAGTCTGCTAGCAAGAAGCTTTCATGACCAGTATCTTTTGTTGTGGTTTCGTAGTTCAGATGCCGTTGCTTATAGCTGTTCTGAGCATTTAGTGGCTGTGACCTGTCTGACTACCTGACAAAAGACCACGGCTTAGGAGGCTTTTGTTTTTGAGAGCAAAACTGAACTCTTCACAAATCAGTCTTGGTTCTGCCTTAGGAACTCAGCTGACAGTTTTGCCCTTCAGTTTTAACGCCACCACAAAATCTAGATGAATATAGGAAGCAGCAATCAGGCTTACTTCTTAAAACTTGGATATATATCTATATGTAAGAAATGCAATGCTGCTATTCTGGTAGCTCTTTTACAATGAGATTTGTGTTACTAACAAAGGTTTTTTATTCAATATGTTAAAAAAAAAATTCTACCTGTCCTGTAGTGGAGATGCAGTCACGTTCAGAGTCTGACTGAGCTCTGCTGACAGGAGACGTGAGCGACCTGGGTGGTGGTGGCAGGTGAGATACAGTGTTAGAGTTGCAGCAGAGCTGCTGTGAAGAGATAGAAGCGTTCTGCACGAGGTCAGCAGAGCAGCAAACATGGGGCACATCTGCCTTAGGGGCCGGGCCTGTTTTTGAGGCAGCCGTGCCCTGCCTGGGCTGGCGTGCTGCTCCTGTTCAGAGCTGGCATCTGCTAAGTACACTCAGTAACATCAGCAGCACTCGTACACTGAGACTTGATCCGTGACACTTAACTGTACAGAATAGGGAAGTTTAGGGTAAGAGTGCAACTCTAATATGAAAATAGACAATCAAAAAGTAGATTTGTTGGTTGTTCCTGTATTGAAACAAAGCAGGGGCAGGATAACCCTCCTGGGCCTCAGAAGGGTCTTTCTTTGGAGCATCTCCTTGCCCTGACCTGCTTCTGTGTGACCTGAGGCCAGAGGGTAGGATTCTCCCTAGTCACACTGCTGCAGGGTGAGTGACAAATTTGGTTTCAGTTGTGCCTGGCTTGAACGGTTATTGCTGTACAGTAACAAATGCAGTGCAGGCAGCCTGCAAGACAAAGTGATGCATAAATTTTAATTATATATTGACTAATGCAAACAGTTTAGCATCCCAAAGCTCATACTTACCCAAAGCTCACTAACTTAACATAAATGAGTTCTCAAGTGTTGAATTTTCTTCAGATATCAGAGCAAGAATGGTGTGTGTGTGTATGTATATATGTACATATATATTAAAAAAAAAAGCTAATGCACTTTCCCTTGTATAAAAACAGTGGTATACACAATCCTTTCTATGGCTGTTGAATTTCTTTCCTTCTATGCTGTAAATATGGATTGTATTATGAAACACTATGAAATTTGTGGTGCAATATGTTTTGGATTAAAACTCTAATCTTGATTTCTTTCTTTTTCTTTGTCGTCCTGATTGTGTCCACTGGGATGCTACAGCTGTTTGAAACAGTTTTAAAGCATTGAAGCAAAACTTATCTTTGACCTGTGCTAAGATTGTAGTTGTGAGTTTAAGGCCTGTTTCTCATAGGGAATGAGGCCAGGAATGAGGTAGGGTGCTTCTGCCTCCTGAAATCATCTCTAGGGGCAGCTGCTACTTGTGCTCTCAGCAGGTGCTAAACCCAGGCTGGCTGGATTACAGCCTCCCTTTGCAGCTGTGTCAGTTGGAAGCAGGGCCCAGGCTCTGTGCAGCCAAAACCAGGGCACTGAGCGAGGCTGCTGGAGCAGCCAGCACAGCTCAGTTTGAAGACAAAGTTTGGAAGGAGTTGGAAGTGAGTGCTCATGCAGAGGTGGGCACTTAGCTTAGAAATGCTGTTACTGCAGGCTTGATTTTTGAGTGTCATATTTAAGAGCAAGCCAAAAACTGCCTTAACTTGTATGATCCAAGAACTTTATTGATGCAGCAGGCACTTTACAATGAAACCAACCCCATGGTCCGGCTGTCCTCTGACTGTATCTCTCTATATATACACACACATATATACAAAATCATCTTGCTAATAAACCCTTCTCCCATTCATAAACCGTCAGAACCTTGCATCTGTGAAGACCATAGCTCCTCTTAAACAAGCAGAACAGACAGGATCTTGGATCACCACACTTTGATAAAGCGACATCTGAAAATACCTGCTCGCTTTCAGTAGTAGGAGGCAGGAGTTTGCCTTCTCTCTGCCTTAAAAGAAGCAATCAGGAGAATGTCTTGGCTCCTGTATGATAGTCAGAATATACAGGAATACCTTTACTCTTTTCCCACTTCAATGTTAAAAGCAGTCCAAGAGGAGGTTTCCATAGTATTTCAGTAGATTGCAATCTCTAATCAAGAAGGACCAGCGTCATTTCAGCTACTTCTTCTTCTGCGTCCAAAACCGATGGTTGTCTTGGTTTGAATCAATAGTCTTTAAACAGTCTTTCTTGCTGTAAGAACTCTTACTATGGAACCTAGTCCACCTACTGCTAATGCCTGTGGGTGAGAGGAGACAAGATCAGTGTTACAGTCGCACAGCCAGTGGCTCTCATAGGCTGTGCCTCACTCTTTTGTTCTCAAAACCTAAAAACAGTTACTTGTGGAAAGCAAAGAAGTTTTTTTCCCAGAACATGCAGACATTGGACATGTTTCAAATAGTTCTAGATACTCAACTTCACTGCACAGCATCAGGTTTCCATGATAAAACCTTCACTGCTCTTCACAGCCTGCAGGGCTGGCAGTGGTTCTGCCGGTACGACTGTTCCATCACACGAAACACGCACTGTGCTGGTTAACTCCTAAGCAATTTTCTATGCTAATTGCTACCACCAGAGCAGGAAATTCAGTTCTCACGTTGTTCCACCCCTCCATGTCTGTGCAGGTGCCTTCTGCATGGTGTACACCTTCAGCTTCCTTCAGTAGTAAGTTCTATGTCCACACGCTTATTCCTTTGTCATGTTCAGCTCCTTACCTGTTCCTGTCCTGTGCCATGATCTTGGGAACTCTATGCCCCCTATCCTCTGTGGACTTACACAGATGAGTGCTGCCTTTGACCCAGGTCTTAGCGGTACGCAGGCAGTACTGCTCTATAAATGCAGGAAGCGAGGAAACGAAGGGCAAACAAAACATGGCAAAACATCCCACTAAATGCGTGTACTTTAACCTGTACATTCTCCAAAACCTTACATGCATCTAGATGACTTGCATCTAGTGAAGGACAGGGTGTCACTGATGATGCAGAATGCCTCACACCCCTTCTGTTCCTGAATGAGGAAAGGAGGAAGGGCTTGGTGTGGTTTCATTTGCATCCTTAATGTAAATGAAACATCTTTCTAAAGTCAAGGAGAAGGATGCAAGGACTGCTCAGATCAGTGCCAGACCTGATGGACACAGATGGCACTGGGCTTGAGCTGCGTGTCCTACCTGTGCTGCTGGAAAGCAGCGCCCAGCCCACTGCAAACCTGTCATATTCCTTTCAAAACAAAGAGATGCTTGCATGTGTCTACATGTTCTGGGCACTGACTTCTTTCCAGTCAGGGCAGTCTTGTGTAATGTTACATACTGGGAGCATCAACCTGTGGTGACCCAAAAACAGCCTCCAGTGGGAAGAACGCCACAAAATGTCAAGTATGTTCCTTCCTGGGAAATTTTCTCCTCCTCCTGCCCATCAATATTCCACAAGGCTGGGGACAGCTGCTGGCGGCCGGAGTCACCACTGCACAACCTCTTAACTCCTCACAAGAAGGAAGCACACCTTTGCAAACAACCAACCAGCAGCCAGCTGTGAGCACAGCACATCCCCTCCTGCAACCCTTCCGCAGAAATACCTCTGGAACCTTCAGAGACATCCAAAGACTTTACTGTGCAAACTAAACAGGTCTGCTACATCCTGATAAATTTGGATATGTACTCTGTCACAGCACTTCACTGATGAAAAAATGTCACGCCTGAGCCGTCCTGGGCATCCCATGAGCCCAAGGGCACCTTTCAAACAATTACACCTCCACTTCCAGTTCTTGCTCCTTGTTGGGGGAAACCACCAGCAGACAGAACGCACAATGCTTCCTGCAGCAGACATTGCTCTGCCACTCCCCACCCCTCCTGGCTGAGGAAAGCTCTGAAGCTCAGAATTTGGCAGAAGCTTGGCAGAAGCTTTGGCAGCCCAACCTTAAGAGACCAAAGACAAAAGGCAGCACCAAGCACTGCTCCTCAGGGGAGGATCACCCTCATCGCACAGCTCTCTTTCGGGGGGGTTCTCCTGAAAGCACTGATGGCAACTGGAGAGCCCAGAGCAAGCACTCACCTTTTCATGCCACTGGAGTAATATTGCACTGCTATTTTCTGTCGGCTTTTCAAATCCTTTATAAATATACTTCATTAACAAGTCAATACCATTTCTGTCTAAGGAGTTCACCGCTTGTTCGATTTCACTGCTTTTAAAAGACGTGAGGACTTTCAGCATGGTTCCCTGCGCCTGCTCCTGCACAGAAAGGAAAACGCCGTTAGGATCAGCGAAGCCGGACTCGACCTCGAGAGCCGCGTGCAGCAAAGCGCCCGGAGCAGCGGCTGCGCTGCCGGTGGTGAAGATGCTGCAGCCAAACAGGAGAACATTTTGCACCTTAAGTTTCCGTAGCGAGAAGACAGAAGGGAAGAGCTCTTTAAAACCGGACTTATTGGTACTCCTACCTCGGGAGAGCCACCCGGAGCGCACTGCAGAATTGCCTGCAACAAATCTACAGTCTGAGACCAACGTGCTTCTGCCGCACACTACGAGACCCCCTCGGTGGTACTTCAGGACTTCCTCTCTCAGCCATCGGTTGCTGCCGGCGCGTTTCCCCGCACCTCGGGACGCCGCCCATTACCGGCGCGGATCCCGGGCCGCACTCACCTTCAGGGCCGCGCTGCGCGTCTGGGCGGGGGCGCTCCGCAGGGCCGCGTGCAGCGCGCGCAGCGCTTCGCCTCTACGGCGCGAGTCAAGGAGTAACGGCGGCACCGGGAGCCCCGGACACGGCGCGACCCGGAGAGGGGGGAGGGAAGGAGGCCGCCGGGCCGGGGGGAAGCGGCAGCCGAAACTGCGGCCGCCGGGCGGTAGCGGCGCGGGACGGGGCCGCGGCGGTACGGAGGGCGGCACCGGGCAGCCGCAGGCCGCGCCCCCGCCCCGGTAACGTTCCCGGGACTCCCGACGGCAGCGCGGGCCGGGCCGGACCCGCCCGAAGGATACTGCCTCAGCAGCGCCTCCACCTCGGGGCTCGCGTCGGGCTCGGCCGCCGCCGCCTCTTCGGGCTCCTCCACGAACCGGTTCTCGTCGTACTGATCGATGTCGAGGCGGCGGAAGCGGGACGAGAGCGTGCTCCGCGCCATGCCGTCGGAACCGGAACCGCCTCCGCCGCTCCGCCCGGCCGGAACCGGAAGCGCAGAGCCCGCCCCGTCCCGCCCGGGGCGAGAAGTAGGGAGCGGAGGGCGCCCCCCGCCGGCCCGGCCCGCACAGCGCCGCCCGCCGCACGGAGAGGACGCGCGACTGAAAAATCAGAACGATTCCTTTAATGTACGAAGGGAGGGGCGGCGGAGCTCCGGGCGGCGCGCGGCGATGCGGCCCGACGGCCCCGGCTGCGGGAACTTTGCTGCTGAAACCTCTTGAAATCTACCGGAAACAAAAAAGCTCAGGGATGAGCGCGGCCCCGGGCGCCGCTGCCGTCGAACGGAAACGCTTCGTCTCGGCCCGGCGTGCGGCGCTCGGAATGCCGCAGGCGCGGTGCAGCTCCGCCCAAATCAATCCAGGGGAGGAGGGGAAAAAAGGAAATCGCTACAGACACCGTAATGCACAATAAATTTAGATAATTTAAAAATAAAAAAGGCAAGAGGCAGCATTTCAGCAGCAAAGTGCTCAATAAAAAGTATATTGTCAAGGGGCAGAAGGAGGGGCGGGGGCAGCAGGCGGGGGCGGCTCAGAGGAAGTAGGGGGTGGTTGTCCTGGGAGGGATCACTCGTTCTGAGTCTGGGACTGCGCGGAATAGCTTTGGTTCTCTTGTATTTACATCTTTAAAGACCATGATTGAAGCAATGTTTCCGCAGCGATAGCAGTAATTGGGAGCAGACCACACCGTGACCAATTTCTCATCAAACATGAACTTATAGCCTTCGTGAACCAGCTGATGTGCTCTGCAGATGAGTTTCAGGTTGTTGATGTGGACAAACTGCAAAGAAAAAAGGTGCGTCAGAACTCTGCGAGGGCCCAGCAGCAGCTCCTGCCGTGCAGCCCTCCTGCAGCTCTGCTGGGCTCATCTGTGGGCTGCAGCACCGACAGCACTGAGGTGCAGGCTGTGCTAAGGACGCTCCCTGTGCTCCCAGCGCAGCGCTGCTGCCCCCAGCCACATGCAAGGATCCCCCTGTGCCCAGCGCCCCCAGCAGCACCCCCAGAGCTGGGACTGAGCGGACGGTGCTGGGAGCAAACCTCTCCTCTCAGAGCACAGAAAAGGCAGCTTTGGGTTTTGAAACCTGAACAGTGAGAAACAGCCGTGGTGCCTGGGCCTGTGCTGCCCACACCTTTCAGTCCTTCCTGAATATGCTGCAGAGGACCACAGAGAACAACGCACAGCATGACTCAGGAATTCATCTTAGGGCTGGTTCAGAAGCCTGGGAAGTTCAATGGCTCTTAGCCTCAAGAAGCCTGCTTACTATGTTGCAAAGTAACAAAAATTAAGTCAAAGATTGTTAACAAAAATAGTAGTTCTTCTTCCAAATCATTAGAAAAGTATTCTACGCAAAGCTTAGTATTTCTAGTTATACTTTTTAAAATCAAGATCTGTGTATTATCTCACTTGGCACTTTTTGAAGGGACAACAATAAGTGTTCACCTCCACACCAACTCCCAGCTCCCTCACAAGGAAAGTTCCTCAATCCACCCATCACTACAGTAAAGCTTTGTCTCACACCTGCAATTACGGAACACGGCACAGAATCACATCATTACCTCATTGGTCACCTTGGCACCAAACAGCCAACCCGCTCCTCGCGGGCTGATGGCCCACGTATCCACATCTTCTGGATCAGACCAAACCAGGTCACAGAAGGCGCCTTTATGAGGAATTTCTTGATTCCGTTCAATGGTTCGAATCTGATCGAGTGTCTTGATGTCTGGAGACAGCCCTCCGTGCACACAGAGAATCTGCTCATCTATTAACTGGAGAGAAAACACAAAACACTGGGTATTTCAGCCCAACCCAGAACCTCTCTAGCAGGACCTTAGAGGCCACCAATTCTATACGTTATATTTAGACAATCTACTCGCATCTTTTTAGTGAGGTGTTCACACTTACAGCTGCTATTGTGAGCATGTCAAAGACTTTGGTGCAGTATCTCCAAGCATTAGCATTCCCGTATTTGGTTTGGCACTCATCTGTTAAATAGAGAATGTTTTTCTTCTTAGCAGACCAGAAGAAATTCAGACAATATGATCAGAGTCAAACAGAACAGAACTTGAAAAGGCAGATGTAAAACAAAAAGGAAACAAACAAATAACAGCTGGGAGCAACCAGTAAGCGCTGGGTGGAAAGCACTCTTCACTGTTTCTGTGGTCCACCAGCAGGGAGAAGACCTCAGTACCTACTGGTTTTTCTTACTTCAGCAACGGAGAAAAAAGCAACACAACTGACAGCACCTTAGCAGTTTCCCACCGACTGCCTGGGAGCGGCCCCTCAGCTCACCCAGCAGTGTTTATACTGATTATATGATCGTGCTTCATGCAAGAGATGTGAGGCAGAAACAGGGAACCCATTAGGGCTAATTAAAGTCCTCTTCACTACAAATAAGTGCTACGGTAGGTTCGTTTACAGCTATACAAATATATCAATAAAACTGATGGACAAGTATTTCTTTGGAGCCTCATGAGGCTTATAAATGTTTATATATGCTCTTGTTGACACACTATGGCACGTTATCCAGAAGAAAGCAGGCTGAAGCCTGTATGTCACAATGATTTTCAGTTATACCCAAAGAGAATTATGTAGAATCTTTCATTAAAAGACACCAAAGCATATCATCAAAAAAACGCAAAGAAAAACTGAGATGCTGGAGGAAAAGATGGGTGAGAGATGGAATAAAACACCTTTACTTCTTGAGCACAACAGTGTTAACATTTGAGACCATTTCCCACCCAGTTCTAGGAAAGCCCCACATAGCACTGCACACAAAGCAGATTTTAAAAGGGAAATACGAGATAGTTGTTTATGGCATGCTGCCCCCCATTCAGAAATCACTTGGGTAAAGTCTTACCATAAAATCCATACACTTGCGTTATCTGCCTGCTTTCGTGATTGCCTCGTAACAGCGTGATACGATCGGGCCATTTAGCTTTTAGTGCGAGAAGATAAGTGAAAGTCTCAAGACTATAGTAACCTCTATCTACAAAGTCACCCTGCAAAGTCAAAACAAAATTATAAATAAAGAAACACCAAAGCTGAAAAATGCAAAGCGACAGTCGCTTTAACTCCTCGGTGCACGAAGAAACCTGATGTCGAAGGAGGCCTGCAGCCCACCAGGGAGGACGCGCTCTCTGCTCCCCGACCGCACAGCCGCCGCACGGGACGCCCGCCTCAGCTCCCCCCGCGGGCAGCAGCCAGGGCTGGGAAGGCACGGTGCTGCCGCCGGGGCCGGCACCCAGCACAGGTCCGGGCCCGACGCGAGCTGCGAGGGTGAGGCGCCACCGGCACGTACCATGAAGATGTAGTTGGTGTCAGGCACCTGCCCGCCGGTCCGGAACAGCTCGCACAGGTCGTAGAACTGCGGAATGGGGCACACGTCAGCGCGGGCGGCGGCACCGAGCACTGAGGCGTGTCCCGGCGCCGCGCCGTTACCTGCCCGTGGATGTCCCCGCAGACGGTGACGGGCGTGGAGACGGGCTGCACGTTGGACTCCTCCAGCAGTAGGTCGCACACGTAGTCGCACAGGCGCTGCGGGAGCACAGTGGGTAGCACCGCCGCCGCCAGCAGCACCGGGAGAGTACCGCTACCGGCACCGTCCGCCGCCGCCAGTCCGACCCTGCCCCACCCCGCCCGCGCCCACCTTGAGGTCATTCTCGGGCAGGTACTTGCAGAGCCGTGCGATCTCCACGTACTTATCCAGGTCCAGCGGCGCCATCTTGGGACGGCAGCTAGGAGCCGGAAGCGAAGCCCTCCACTTCCGGGAAGCGGCGCGGGCCTCGGACGCCAGCGGAAGTTCCCTGCACTTCCGGCCGCGCACCGGAAGGTGGCGGCTGGAGCCGAGCGGGGCCGGCCCGCGCTAAGGGCCGAGCTCAGAGCGGCTCGGCCAGGTCCCGCCATGGGGCCGCGGGTGCTGCCGCTGCTGGAGCCGGGCTGCCGACCGCAGGCGGGCAAGTGGTGAGCGCGGGGGGTGCCGCGGGAGGGGGGCGGCGCGGTCCCGGCTGCCTCTCGGCGCGGCTGAGCACCGCCCGTCGCTCCCCGCAGGTACCGGCTGGCACCGCGCGGTGAATGGCCCCGCGGGCGCGTGGGCCACGGCTGCCTCTTCGTGCCGGGCGGGCCGGGCCGTGTGCTCCTCCTGGGCGGCGCCGACCCCTCGGGCGCTTTCGCGGACGCCCACTTCGTGGAGCTGGGTGAGGGCCGGGCCGGGCGGGGCGCGGGGCCGCCGCCGTCCTCCCTAACCGCGCCGCGCCCGGCCCGCAGGCGCGCATCTCTGGGCCCCGGCTGCCTGGACCGGACTGCGGCCGCGCTACGAGCACGCCACGTTCCTGTCCGCCTGCTGTCCCCCGCGCCTCTGGGTGTTCGGCGGCGCGCACCGGGCCGGGAACCGGAGCTGCGTCCAAGTGCTGGACCTCGGTGAGTGCGGACGTCGGCGAAGCGGATGTGGGTCCTGGCCGTGGCACGGAGCGGCCCCGCGGAACTCATGCGTGTCCGCCGTGTTTGCTTTCTTAATTAGAAATAGGAACCTGGGAGAGTCCCGAGGTGAGGGGTGTGCCGCCGCTGCCCAGGACGTTCCACACCTCCTCGGCAGCTGTAGGGGACCGTCTGTATGTCTTCGGAGGGGGAGACAAAGGAGCAGAGCCGGTTAAAGACCAGCAGCTTCACGTCTTTGACACAGGTACCTCTGTGTGTTCCAGGCTGTGCCAGTAGTGGAAAGAACTGCCCACTGCATTGGAGATCTGCCTCCCAGATTTTGTCAGCCTTGGCTGCAAGTTTAAAGGGAGGGGTGAAGGTTGCTGCTGATGCGTGCTCACCTCTGTACTGTGATGGGAAATTTGGGCAGAAGTGGCAGTGTAAAGATTTGAGATGGGGAATGCTGTGGGACTTCTCGTGAACTGTTGGTATTGTTCTGTTCGTTCCTATGGCCCTGCATGCACCAGAAGGGAGCCCCAGCAAGACTCAGGGGCTACTGGTTTGTAGAGCTATCAGTTTTCCTCCTCATACACACACATTCTCATTTTTCAGTTGCTTTGACATGGACTCAGCCTGAAACCCACGGCGATCCCCCTTCTCCTCGGCATGGACATGTTGTTGTTGCAGCTGGGACCAAGCTTTTCATACATGGAGGTTTAGCTGGTGATATTTTTTACAATGATCTGTTCTGCATTGATACAAGTAAGAAGGGCCATAAGTATCTTAGAACAATAGCTGTGCTATGATGTGTTTTACTTTGTTTTGTTTGTTTGTTTCTTTTTGTTTTGTTTAATAATGCATAACCAATAACTCTGTTCTTTTTGTCCAACAGCAGACATGAAGTGGGTTAAGATAGCAGCCACTGGTGATGTGCCAGGAGGACGGGCCTCCCACTCGTCGGCTGTGTTTAAAGACCACTTATACATTTTTGGTGGAATAGGTCCAGATGGGACGCTAGATACTACATACAAGTATCATATAGGTAGGGAGACTTCTCTCAGCTTTGTAATGGTAAACGCCAGTCTGTTTGAAAATACATTGTGGTTTTAGTTCCTAGGCTTCATTCTCTTAGCAATCAGTGTCACTGCACTGGAAATATACCAGTTCAAGACCTAATAGTTAAGGCTAGGTGGTACTACAGACTAATGTATAATCAGCAGTAGGACTGTTCCAGCATGGCTTTTGAGTCTGTTAAGTGATGTTTTAAGATGTGAATGTATTTTTGTACTGCAGAGGAGCAGCAGTGGACACTCCTGCAGTTTGATTCTCCTCTGCCTGCTGGGAGACTGGACCACGCCATGTGTGTCATTCCTTGGCAGGCTGGCAACAGCGCTGACCCAGGAGCTGTCAGTAGGGAAGGTAAAGCTGAGCCAGCTGCATCAGCTGGTGACAGAGCTGACCACCTCTGCAGAGGCCAGGATGAGAAGACACGTACTGAAGACACAGTGATGCATCTGCTGTTAATATTTGGTGGGATGGATACACAAGCAGAGATATATAGGGACTGCATTGTAAGTTTGATTGAATAGTCCAGCTGCAGCCCTTCACAGCACCATCCCTTTCCTTACAAGTTTTCTGTAGCAGTGTCTGATTAAGTTCACTATTTCCAATAAACAAATTCTTGCCCTCATAAGGGTGGCAGTCCTGCTTTCTGTGTGCAGTCATGCTTACAAGTAGGTACGTCAGCCCCTTTGGAAGGCTGCAGCTGCTGTGGTTTCAGCAGCTTCTTGGCTTGTGTGTTGCTGGAAGGTGAAAAGCTGGGGGTTGCAGAGGTTTTGGGCAGCTTTCTCCCTGAAGCTCACATGCTCCTAGTTGACTATAAAGCTACTTCTACTTGCAAAACTGAGGTTATCTGCAAAGATTTGGGAGATAATTAAGGGCATTTGTCTTATACTATTTTGAAAATAAGTGAATGAGAAACCCCTGACTCTCCTGCATCAGAAAAGCCACCTTTCAAAGTAGGGAGAGCTGGACTTGCTACTTGTGTTACTGCATTTGGGAACCACTGTTCTCATGTGTAAAGATTGACCTTGAGGTGGCCGTTTCCAGTTTTTGGTGCAGGCTGTTTTTTTTTTTTCCCCTTCAGAAAAGTCAATTGATAGATGCACTTTGTCCCCTTTGCTTCTGTACCAGCTTTACCAGTTCAGGTTTAACAAGGTACCTTTCTCTCCTCTAGGTTACTGTTACAAGCGCTTGTAACCCTTGGGTGCTCAGGTTAACCCCTCAGCTTTTTGCTTTGTAACAAATGTATGGTGTAATTAGCTGGAAGCACAACGCTACACTGCAGAAACAATGCAGTGCTTGTAAGTAGTTCTCATTCCAATAGTGGCACCAAGTCCATGCTTCTGGAGCTGTTTGCTACAGCCTGTTTGATGTTTAAAAAAAAAAAAAAAAAAAGACAAAAAAGGAGAGGACTGGAACCATCTTTTAGCACCAAGCAGGATCAGCATAGTTGAGCTTGAAAGCTTTTGCAGCCTTCTTTGTATTAAGCCTTTAGGACAGCTAACCTGAACTCAGTCAATACAAATTATAAGCTACAACAAAATCCAGTGTAAATAACAAATTTATTGTGGTCACTTCAGGTAGAAAAGTTCTACACCAAATTCACATGACCAAGCTGTTAAATAGAATGCTTCCATGGCCAATATTTCTAAACCCATTTCTCATTTACATTCCCACCCCTGCTACCCTTCCCTCCCCAGACATCAAGCAACTGCTAACGAAACGCAGTAAACAGCCACTTTGGGCCAGCATTTCCAGCTCCACTCACAGGTGAAGATTCAAAGTTACATTCCAAATTAAGAGTTCAATATTTTAACAAGTGTTCCTGAGTCCAATATATACACACACAACATTCAGAGATGCCAGTATCTACAACTCATCCTTCTCTGCTGCTTCTTCTTCACCAGTGGGAGGGGGGCCTGCACTTCCATACAGCTTGCTAACAATTGGCTGAACAATTTCTTCTAGCTCCTTCTTCTTTGATTTGAAGTCTTCAATGTCTGCATCCTGATGGCTTTCAAGCCACTCTATCTTTTCCTCCACTGCCTTTTCTATCGTTTCTTTGTCTTCAGAGGACAGCTTGCCACCCAGCTTCTCTTTGTCCCCAATCTGATTCTTCAAAGAATACGCATAGCTCTCCAGCTCATTCCGGGCATCAATGCGTTCTTTAAGCTTTTTGTCTTCCTCAGCAAACTTCTCAGCATCATTAACCATCCTCTCAATCTCCTCTGGTGTAAGCCGATTCTGATCATTTGTAATTGTGATCTTGTTTTTGTTCCCAGTGCCCTTGTCTTCAGCCGTGACACGAAGGATTCCATTCACATCTATTTCAAAGGTAACTTCAATCTGTGGGACGCCACGAGGAGCAGGAGGGATTCCAGTCAGATCAAAAGTTCCCAGGAGATGGTTGTCCTTGGTGAGGGGACGCTCACCTAAAACAACAGGTTGATACAGTTTCATGTACTAACCTTTGTTTGCATTTTGTGCAACACCTGACTCGAGGTGCATGCTTTCCAAAGCTGAGGTTTTAATTCCAACCTGATGTCTGTCTTAGATGCCTACAGTACCTTACTCTGAAGAGAAGCCCTTTCAATCACAACTACTGAAAAACTATTTGAAAAGAACCACAGGAATAGCTTTTGAGTTCAAGCTGCCTGATCAGAGCTGTCTCAGTTGGTGAACAGTCTGAGCTAACACTGTTATCAAGCTTCTCTGTATGGAGATGTGCATAAGCTTCTTGACAGCACCACACAGCCTTCTGACAAGACAAGCATAAATCTGAATGAGAAAGTTCAGCTCTAGGGCACTTACCTTCATAGACCTTAATTGTCACAGTTGGCTGGTTGTCAGAAGCTGTGGAGAAGATCTGAGACTTCTTTGTAGGAACAACAGTATTTCTTGGGATCAATTTAGTCATTACACCTCCAACTGTCTCAATGCCAAGTGTCAGAGGACACACATCAAGCAACACCAGATCACCTGTAAAAAAGATTGTGCATCAGAGCATGACTGACTTCAGTTCCTCTTTGCAGAAGCATAACAGCCTATCACTGGCAACAGCAGTCTGAGTTAGAGACATTAAGCTTCTTATGATTGTGAAAACTCAATTCTATCACTTGCCAACAATACTATTTGTTGTCATTACCCGTGTCTTGGTCCCCAGAGAGAACACCAGCCTGAACAGCTGCACCATAGGCTACAGCCTCATCCGGATTAATGCCACGAGAAGGCTCCTTCCCATTGAAGAACTCTTTAACAAGTTGCTGTATTTTGGGGATGCGAGTAGAACCACCAACAAGAACAATCTCATCAATATCAGACTTCTTTAGGTCAGAGTCTTCCAGAACTTTCTGAACAGGCTTCATTGTAGAACGGAACAGATCCTAGAAAGAAGAAAGTTACAACAGTAAGATCGCATTCCCACGCCCATTTTCAAAACGAAGCACCCTTAGGGTACTAAGAATTAGAGTGATCATCAAGAGGCTCATCGTCAGCCTTCCTAAGACCTTAGCTGTCAGTAACATGCTGAGTCCCAAACACCCTGGGAAGTAACTCCTTGCTTTTTTATTCAAGTAGCAAGTTATTTTTACCCTGTTTAAATGTAACTAAGTTAGGTGAAACAGCACACCGCCCTTAGCAAGTCACTAATTTGGAGCTCAGGGAATGTAGCTTTAGCTTTGTAACCTTACCATATTCAGTTCTTCAAATTTGGCACGAGTAAGAGTCTCGGAGAAATCCTCTCCTTCAAAAAAGGATTCTATTTCAATTCTAGCTTGGTGCTGGGATGACAGGGCTCGCTTTGCTTTCTCTACTTCCCGTCTTAGTTTCTGTACAGCTCTGTTATCCTTCCTGACATCTTTTCCAGTTTTCTTCTTGTAGAGCTTGATAAAGTGTTCCATAACACGTTGGTCAAAGTCTTCTCCACCCAGGTGTGTGTCACCATTGGTAGCCACAACTTCAAAGACTCCATTGTCAATTGTCAGGAGGGAGACATCAAAAGTTCCACCACCCAGGTCAAATACAAGGATGTTCTTCTCACCCTCTCTCTTGTCCAATCCATATGCAATGGCAGCAGCTGTTCTGTATAGAAGTAACCAGATCAGGAAACTTTTGATTACCAAACCCCATTCCCAAATAACCAGCAGGCAAAGTAGTTTAGGCTACTTACGGCTCATTAATAATGCGCATCACGTTCAACCCAGCAATTGTACCAGCATCTTTTGTAGCCTGACGCTGAGCATCATTGAAGTAGGCTGGCACAGTAACAACAGCATGAGTAACCTGCAGAAAATAAAACAATTAGATTAAGGAAAGCTATGTACCTTCGAAATAATCTTATCACTTCTGATAGCAAGAAATCATTTTAGCTGAGCCCAACCAACTGGGCTGCCTAAGAAGCCAACAGCACTGAACAAAGTCTGGGACCGCAAGGTTACCCTTAGCTTTTTTAAGACTGTTTTAAGTTGCTGTTATAAATATTCAAACTTACTTTCTTCCCCAGATAAGCCTCTGCAGTTTCTTTCATCTTTGTCAGGACCATAGCAGAAATTTCTTCTGGAGCAAATGTTTTTGTTTGTCCACCACCGACATCAACCTGAATATGCGGCTTAGCTTTCTTTTCAACAACCTGAAATGAGAAACAGACTGGTATATTCCAGGTGTTCTTAAGCATAGAGTCTGTACTCTAGACATCAACAGCCCTTCTTAAGAAGGCTATAAAACCACAGACTGCTCAGAACGGCACTGTTATTTACCTACCATACCCCTCCCCTCCCCCCCAAGTCAAGAGAGGTGCACAGCTCCTGCAGCCCACCCCTGACCACAAAAGCTAGAACCCTGCCACCACCCCCCCACCCCTATTCATGAGGCACACCTTGAAGGGCAGATACTTGATGTCCTGCTGCACCGAGGGGTCATTCCAGGTGCGGCCTATGAGCCGCTTGGCATCAAACACAGTGTTCTCAGGGTTGGATGTCAGCTGGTTCTTGGCCGCATCCCCTATCAGGCGCTCCCCCTCAGGCGTGAATGCCACGTAGGATGGAGTGATGCGATTCCCCTGGTCATTGGCGATGATTTCCACGCGGCCATTCTTGAAGACACCCACGCTGAAGGAGAAATGGAGCAGTCAGACGGCACAGGAGTACAGTTCCCCCACCCTGCTCTTGCCAGTCCCCTCCTCGGAGCCCACAGCTCCTTCATCTCTTCCTCTCTCCCTCCCTCCCTCCCTTCCACCCGCCCTCTTCCCCCCACCCAGCCACTCACCCCAGCCCCCCCCACCCCGATCCTCATGTCCGTGATGCCCGTCCCCACAACAGACGGTTCCTTACGCACCAAGAATAGGTCGTGCCGAGGTCGATGCCCACCACCGTGCCCACGTCCTCCTTTTTCTCTTCGTCGTCCGCCCGCGCGCCGCCCAGCAGCAGCAGCGCCAACAGGAGGTGCCTCATGCCGCCCGTTCGCCGCCCTGCCAAGGAACGCCAGTCACAAAATGGAGGCGCCACATGAGCGGCGCGACCCAATCCGGCCTCACTGCTCCCCCCCACCCACGGGGTTCAGTTCTGTTTCGCAGCCACCCCTCCCCCACCACCCCACCCACCAGGCCCCGGCAGGCCGCAGAAGGCCCCGCCACCGCCCCTACCGTCACACACGAACCGCCGCGTCTCCAACTGCCGCTGAACACCCAGGCCGCGCCGCGCGCCCTTATATATCCTTCGTTACTCCTTCGTGGAGGCTCGCCATTGGCCGCAGAGCCCTCGCTGGAGAGCGCTCATTGGCCGACTGCTACTAAGCTGGCCTTCCTTGATTGGTGAGGAGCGGGCGGTCGCTCTGACATGCCTGGCGCGCACCCCTCCTGCCACCCGATTGGTTCACCCCGCCGGCATCGCGGGCCAATCAACAGAGAAGCGTGAGCCAAGCGGAAGAAGCCCATTGGTTGGGGGCGGCCGTGGCGGCGAGGCCAGGGTAGGGAACGGGGGTGGGGGGGGACGTTCTGGAAGTTTCCATGGTAACCGACCCCGGTGCTGGGGGGGGGGGGGAGTCTGGCGACGGCGAGCCGTCTCGGCCAAGCGCGACGGAGGCCGGAGACCGGAGACATGGGCGGAAGGAGGGCCGCGCCTTGCGGTCTGCCTCCTCGCTGCAGGGCCCCAGGTGCGTGCGGGCTCTCCGTAGCTCCGCAGAGTTCGGCTCGGGTCCGTCCGTGCCGGCAGCGCCCGCTCGCGCCTGCTGCTGGCACCCGGACACCGACAGGCCGCGCCTCGCCCCGGCGTTACGCCGGGTTACATCAGCGCCGGGCCGCGCTGTCCCACTGCCAGCAGGGCCGCACCTTCACGCAGCGGGCCTGGGGTCGTGTCTGAGCGCTGGTGTAAGGAATTGAGGGCCCTGGGTCAGTCGTGACATGAGAAAATGAGATTCGTGAACCGTTGGGTGATAGCAGGGCTGAATCGTAACTGAAATAACTCTGGGCTGTATAAAAGTGTGGCTCCAAAGACAGCCCTGAGCCACGCTGTAAGAATGCAGCCGTGGTGCTGCCCCATGCTGAGAGCCTCGCAGCTGGGCAGCGCTGAGGGCAGTGCTGTGATCCCACTGCTCACAGTGCGCCTTTTGTGAAGCTCTCATCTGGGTGCTGTTCTTCCTATTAGGAGGTGTATTTCAGAGTCTTCTATATATCATTGTAGATTTATTTCTTTTACTCAATTATTTCTGCACTGAATTCACATCTTCAAGAATCCTGATGCAAATTACTGAGCTTAGCCTTATTAAAGAACTGTCTTCACTACAACTGCGTATCCCAAGAACTGTGCCTAACGTATTTTATCTCTTCACAGGAAGCCATGTGCAGATAAGGAGATATCTTGATGCTTGCAGGCCTCAGGCTCATTCCCCTCAGTTCTCTTAAGGGCAGCGATGCTGTAATGCAGCTGGTGTTCTGCGCTACAGGCAGGAGCACGGTGTGCCAGCTGGCTGTGTCGTACAGACATAATGCTTTGCTGGTTTGTGTGTTTGGGCTCAAGGAACTTTTTTTGTTCTTGCATTTCTGTGTGCCATGGTTGTTTTTAAAAAGTCGTTTGGATATTTAAAATTCAATTATGTAAGCACTGTTTTATCAGAGGAGAGGATTTGAGGCTGTAACTGTGTCAGCTACGAAAAAGACACACATAATAGTTTGGAGATTGAGAAACACAAAGCACCGATGTGTGGCTGCTGTGATGAGCTGACGCAGAGAAGAGCTCTGCAGATGGCTTAGGTGTGAAAAAGCAATAATGGTGACTGAGGAGTGTTACTTTCCCACCCGAGTCACCCCTGCCCCTGCTGCAGCCTGGATGCCATGCCCTCATGCTGGGTTTTGGCTTACTGCTACCATTCCACAGTGTAACAAGGTGCTCAGGTGAGAGCTGGGCTACAAATGGTGCAGCCCTTTTTCTCTTTAAGAGAACAAGCTTCTTAATACCTCTGTTGGAAGAATTTTTTTTGTGTGTACTAAGTTATGTCCTAAGACATAGATTTCCCTAGTATTTCTAATTGAGCTACATGTGTTATGAGGAGCACAGGTGGGTCTGGGCCGTACATGTACGTTCAGCTGTCTGATCTCAGCCTCCTGCTTCCCACGGCAAAGCTGTGTAAGGCCCCATCCCGCGGGCAGCCAGTGAGCTCTGTACTTTCTGAAGATCTTGGGACAGCTGAGAAAGGAGGGCAAAGTTAAAATCAATCTGTGACCATCAACCAAAGCACAAGCTGTGATTGTGTAGTCGCATGTGATGCAGGTTATGATTAAGCAGTGCTATTATGTGAGGCAGATTGCCCCACGCAGCGCTGTTACACGTTGCATACTCCACTGCTCGTCACCGTGCGTTTCGATCCGCAGGGCCGGCCGGGCCCTACGGCCCTCCCTTGTAAAGCAGCCGCGGGAGAAGGGCGGCGTCCGTCCGGACGCAACCCAGGGAACGGTGCCCATCAGAGCCACGCAGCGCGAAGCGACCTCTCCGAGCCCGATTTTTCCTCGCGCCACCCAGCAGCAGCCCCACAGCAGAGATGCTGCGCCGTCACGCGACCTCGGTGGGGGCTGAAGAAAGAACGGGGGCCGGGGCTCGGCGCCCGCGGGACCGCATGGCCGCGGGACTACATGTCCCAGGAGCGCGGCGTCGCCGCCCGCCGCCTGCGCAGTGCCGCGCCGCGCCTGGCTCGGGGCCGCAGCGGAGCCGGGCGGCGGCGACGGAGCCGGGGCCGGGTAGGGGAGAGGGCTCGCAGCCCGCGCGGCTGGGACCGCCGCTCGGATCCCCACCGGCGGCGCGGGGGAAGGGAAGGGAGGGAAAGGGAGGGGAGGGAGGGAAGGAAGGAAGGGGAAGGAAAGGAGAGCGGAGCGGGCCCGACCGACCCCTCTCTGCTTTTTCAGGGAGCCGAGCGTGAAGCGCTGCGAGGAGCAGGCCGACGCGCCGAGGTGCCGATCTCGTCCGCGTTCCCCGGGCGGGGGGAGGCGCCCAGCACCGGGCGGGGGCCGCGCTCGCAGTCCGCGCCGCGGGAGCTGAGCGGGCCGCGCTCCGCCCGCTGCCCGCTGCCATGTTAGCGCCGGCGGTCGCCAGGCGGGAGCGCCTCGCGGCCCTTCGTGCTCTGCGGCGGGACGGCGCGGCTGCGGAGCGGCGTGAGCGCCGGCACCGCCGGGTTTACGGGTTCCGTCTGACGGAGGTTTAGAACTTGTAACTTGGGCAGTGTCGTGACTTCCTTTTTTTTGTCGCCGAGAGGCTTCGTGCCGGAGGACTTTGGTCAGGCGAGTGTCCGTCTCTCGTTCTTGCAAAGTCACGACAGCGCGCTCTGAAGCTGTGCCCGCCGCTGAGGTGGAGCCGCGCGGTGCGGCTGCGCCTCGAGTGGGAGCTGCGCTTGGGGGGATCTGAAAGAAGCACGCTTCTGCAAATTGGCGTCGGCTGCGCTGGTGGCTTCAGGAAAAGGGCTTCAGAGCGGCTGCGCTGCGGTGGGTTTCTGGACGTCGCAGGTGCCGTAGGTGTGGGTTTGGCTGCGCGGTGCGGCGGGCCCAGGAGAACGAACAGCCTGCGCGGGGGGCTGCGGAACCGCCAACTTCAGGTTCTGCTCTTCTGCCTGGAAGTTAATTGGTGCGGCTCGTTATGTAGGGCGAGCGACTCTTTCTAACAGCACGAGCTACTGGAGCAGGTTTTGGTGGTTATGTGCCCCTGTTGACTCTTGTGCGTTGCTGTAGTACCGCAGCTGACAATTTAGTAGGCAGCTGAGCCTATGCGTTCCTGATACGCCCTGTTAATAAGGGACTCGAGAAATGAAGTGCTCTTGCACACAGAGCTTGTGTTCAGTGTTGGTTGCACAGCAGCTCGAGGTGCTTGTTTTGTGTTAATTTTGATTAGATAGTTGAATTGCAGCAAATTGAAATGCATTTTGCACGTTGTGTGTTTTGATGTGGTGGGCATTATAATGTGAGGGTTCAGCAGGTAAATCCTAAGTCATGGTGAACTGAAAAATGTTGGTTTTTTTTAGCTCAACATTGGGAGATAGGTTGTTAGCTTATGTAAAGAAGGCTTGCTTGTTGTTACTATAAATGTTAATGAAGATGAGATGCTTTCATCTGGGGTAAGTTAGCATGGAAGCTATTCAAGCTTGCTTAAGAATTCTTTCTCAGTAAGAAGGAACGATCTCAGTTTGGCCTTGCCCTGCCCTCCCTGCAGTTGATCTGCCCAAACTTGCTTTGGAAGCTGAATCTTGCTTAGCAGACACAGGAAGAACAAATAACCCTGAGCAGGAAATGTTGGAGGAGGAAGAAGAATTTAGTGTACGGTTGCAGTATTTGCTGCTTTGCTTACTCTTTTCTGTCAACTGAACTGCAGAAATGTGTAACAGAGGTGCCACTAGTTTCTGTGTGCCACAGCACAAAACACACGCTCTATGTGCTGCTATTCAGCACTCAAAGATTCAGGGAGTGTTTTATGGGACTTCTAAATGCGAGAAACAGTTTATGTCTGTGTTTACCAAAGACATAGATTGCTCTGGATTCTGAAGAACTCAGAGCATGCTGATAGTAGGGCAAAACATCTTAGATGCTGTCAGCTCACACGGTCTGTTGTGGTGAGGCATTGTGAGGTGAAATTGTTTGAATTGCTGCAGTAAGTTTTCCAGTCAGTAGCTTATTAAGCGGTCTTAAAATAATTGAAATATTTTTCTATTAAAATGAAGTTACCTGGATTGAAAAATGGTTTGCAGATAGTGGGACTTATTTAATATCTGTTGTTTCTTCAACTGCATCAGACAGTTGGATTTCTAAATTGCCTAAACCGCCTCCTTCATACAATTGCACGCAGACACTTTTTATTTCAAGTCCGACGGATGATCATTGTAAAGTAGTTAATTGGGTAATTCTGGGTGGCTTCTGTATGTATGAGAAGCTGATAAACAGGAACTAGTAGCAGCTGAGGTGGCTGCCGTCCTGTCTGTTCTGTTACGGCCTGCTGCAGTGCATTACCAAATACGTAAGTGTGGCTAATTGCTTCTTAAAGCTCTTGTCCTGAGCTCTGGCATGGCGTGAATGCTGTGCGGCGTGGGAAGGCTAAAGAATGCAGCTGTTGTCTGCTTGTACTGATCATGAAGGGAAGGGGCTTTTGGAGGGGAGCAGTGCATCATGTAGGTGTATTAACGATAGAGTAGTTTTCCTTTTCAGATATAGGCTATGTGAATACCAGTGTGTGAAGAGAGGGATAGCATGTGCATCTTGTTCAACTGGGTTGGTTGGTTTGTTTTTGACTGTGCTTTATGCTTTCTTTAGAGTGAATCTGAAGGCTGCTGAAGGTCCATATGTGTCACAGTTCCAGCTTTCCCTCTCTAGTGTTCTCAAACGTCTGCCAGTCACGGAAGGTGAACACCCACTTGTTTGCACTGATTCTTGCTATGCTTGCATGACTGTGGAATAATTTGTTTCTAATAATTGGTAATAGGAGCGAGTGAGGCATTCCTCATCTGCAGAGGTATATTTTGGTAGCAATTGGTACTTGCCAACAAGTTTAATATTTCGGAGGACTGTAAAGCCAAGGAAGCTGCTGATCACTTTTTCATGTACGTAGGACACAAACTGTTGTCAGACAGTCAGCATGTTGCCCTGCGGATTTTCACAGTTCCTGAGAAAACTGTCGTGCTTACTGACGTCTTGCAGCTCAGTTTCAAAGCAGTTCTCCTCTCACTTTCATTACGTTTGTGTTCTGTGGTGCAGACAGAGAAGAGTCTGAAAGATAGTGGCATATTGATAATTATCGATAGATGACATTACAGATCACAGCAGTGTTCTGTGGAAGTCTTCCCTGCTGTTCTGTTGTGCTTTTTCTCTGACCAGACACGTTATGTACATGCATATTTGGGCTCCAGATTGTCTGGGAGTTGTACTTGCTTTCTGTGTATTAGCTAATTTTTTTTAAATTTCTCTTTTGATTAATTGCCCTTAGCTCTAGGAGAAGTTATTGGCAATCTAACAGCTGCATCAATGGTTGCTTACTAGAAATAGTGTATTCTTTCCAGGCTGCTGTTATCTTTTGTGCTGACTGGGATTTGAGGATAACCACCTGAACTAACTTTCTGTTCAGAAATGTAGAGCCTCCAAGTGATCACCTTCAAACGGCCAATTAAAACTGTTAAAGTTTGGTAAACCATGAACATCATTAAATACAGCTTTACACTGCAAAGCACCTGAAAAGACAGACAGTAGTTCCACAGATATCACAGTAGGTGCAGTTAAATGGATTCGTTTCCCTAGTTGACGTCAACAGGTGACAGTCCAAAACAAAGGTTAATTTTTACAGACAGTATCAAGTTTGGTGCTGGTTTCCTGAAAGCCCTAAAATTCTGTGACTAAAAATAAAAATGAGTTGCAAGAAGTTATTGTTCACTTCTCAAACAACTTTGACAGTGATGTCAGCATTTCTATTTTCTAATCATTTGTCTGAGACTGCCCCAGTTAAATACATCAGAATCGCTGCATCCTTGAAGTTCCTTGCTCAGTCTCATCTTTGAATAGCATAAATGCATGAGCTGTAACCACTGGTTAGGGTCACGGTTTTTTGTTAGCATGCTTTGCCTTTTTAAAGGGAGCTTTGTATACAGGTTTGTCTGTATTTGCTAGGAATGCATAAAGACGTGACAGCATCTGTTTCTGTCTCTGCTAGCATTTTTGTTCTTTCATTTATAGTTTAACCTGACATAATTACACAGCCAGGGAGTGGCCATTGCTGCCAGCATGCCTGGTTATCAGGCTCTCACACTAGGAATAAAACGCCAACAAGCACCAACAAATGTAAAACCTTGCCTGATTAGGGAGCTAATCTGTATTCTTCAGAGAAGATCATCTCCTACTTTGCTGAGCAGTGAACCGCAGATCTTTAAAACATGAAAAGAGAGCGCTTGGTAAATTATTTGTAGTTTCTCAAGCATGGAATAAACAGTCTTGTAGAGGTGGACTTCCCTGGAGTGGTTGCAGATTATGGGAAGTAAGTTTTCTGTTTAACTCTAGCACAGCGTTCAAGGCTTCTCCACCACGTCCCTCTGACAGCTCTGCCATGTAGCCATTGCCAGTGTGTTTGACAGCTATGTATTATATATGGATCAACCCCTTTTTCTTCCCAAGTTATGCAGTATTGCTGTTAATTCTCGTGAAGAAGCCCCGCGGCTGTTAATGATTCCATGGAGACATAATTTGATCTATGGGATTCTACCCTTTCCCATGTCAACATAATGCAATTTATGTTATTGTTTCTTTCGTTGAGCTAACTTTTAGATGGATTTGCTGCTTGAACTTGTTCTGCCTGGTACTGAACTCCCATGCCCACATAGTGGTAATAAATGTAAGCTCTGACTTCACAATCAGAAAACACTGAGGCAGAACAGTGGCTAGTGTTGATTGATTGGCTTATTTTGACACCGTTGTGATAGGAAAACCTCTGCTTGTTTCAGTTTCTCTCTTTAAAAAACACTTCTGGATTGGCCCTCCAAAAATATTCTTACAAGTGGAAATATTTGAGGAAATTCTTCCGAATGAGTTCTATTGCTGAGCAGCATCTCCAGACTTACTTCCAGCTGCCGCCTTTTCTAGCAATTAATTTATTTATCTAGCAAAGAAGTCCAGTTACACAAAGGTGAGAGGTGGCATTTGTTGTCGCAGCCTGGAGGTAACTGTGCCCACGTGCTGGTGGTGTGCTTTAGTGGAAAGCAGGAAGCACAGAAGTTTTTCCTTCCCTGTTCGCCATGCAGGTGGCACAGTGGGACGACTCCTCGCTGTCTCCCTGAGCTCCCTAGGCTATGGCACTGGCTGCAGCTCTCCTCCAGCCCATTTCTTTACTCTGTGTGCTGAGTGTGGTGTAAGCCTTGTGGTGCTCTATCGCTATTTCAGTTGGTGTGAGCTGGAGATACCATTGGCTGCTGTGCAAGTGTTCCTGGTGTGCTGAAGTGACAAGGTGTTAATGAAACTGGCAGCTAGAAAACTTTACATGGAGGCAGAATGGGCACAGAAGTGTTTACTGCTAAGCTTATGGCCTCCTTACTTTGTTACTTATGCTTATTGCTTTGTTGGGGCTGGCAGAACTTGTTTCCATTACTGTTGGATTTCATTCCTTTTTTTCCTTTCTTTCAGTGAGTACTGTGTAGTCTGCTGTCAAAGATGGTGAAGCTGGATATACACACACTGGCTCATCACCTCAAGCAGGAACGACTGTATGTAAACTCAGAAAAGCAACTTATTCAGAGGCTGAATGCAGACGTGTTGAAGACAGCTGAAAAGCTGTACCGCACAGCATGGATTTCCAAGCAGCAACGGATTAACTTGGACAGACTGATCATAACAAGGTGACTTGGAGGGGTGGTGGCCCTGGGGAGAACAGATACCTGAACTTCTGTGAATTGCAGCAAAACTACCAGATTTTTCACACTGTCGCTCTTTAGAGTCCTTTGCTGTACTAATTACAAAAATAGTACTTTTTAAAAACGAATCTAAACTGAGGTATCTGACTCACCAGAGACTTGTTTGTTGTCTGCTTAAACTACCATCTTTCTAATGTGCGTATTTGCTTTGCTGCTCTTTGTGTTTTATGGGAACAAACTGTTCTTATTCCTGAATTTGGAAATCATTTGGGTTAAGTATATGGAAGGACATCTTTTGTGTGAACAGATTGGCTGTGTGACATCTGGTAAATTTGTTTGCTTAAGAGTTTACTTAGAGTGTTTCAATGTTTTTCTTTAAGTGCGGAAGCTTCTCCTGCTGAATGCTGTCAGCACGCTAAAATCTTGGAGGATACACAGTTTGTGGATGGATATAAGCAGTTGGGATTTCAGGAGACTGCTTATGGAGAGTTCCTAAACAGACTGAGAGAGAACCCTAGGCTTATTGCGTCCTGTCTGGTTGCTGGAGAGAAGCTCAACCAGGACAACACCCAGAGTGTCATTCACACGGTCTTTACCTCCATTTATGGAAACTGCATCATGCAGGAGGATGAGAGCTACCTCCTGCAGGTCCTTCGTTACTTGATCGAGTTTGAACTTAAGGAAAGCGACAACCCTCGGCGGCTGTTGAGACGAGGCACTTGTGCGTTCAGCATCTTATTCAAACTTTTCTCTGAAGGACTTTTTTCTGCGAAACTCTTTCTTACTGCAACTTTACATGAGCCGATCATGCAGCTTCTGGTTGAAGATGAAGATCACCTGGAAACTGATCCAAACAAATTAATTGAGAGATTCTCTCCAGTCCAACAGGAAAAGTTGTTTGGAGAGAAAGGCACAGAAAAATTTAAGCAAAGAGTCCAAGAAATGGTTGACTCCAATGAGGCGAAGCTGGTGACGTTGGTGAACAAATTCATTGGCTATCTGAAACAAAATACGTACTGTTTTCCACATAGCTTGCGATGGATTGTGTCACAAATGTACAAAACGCTCTCGTGTGTAGACAGACTGGAGGTTGGGGAGGTCAGAGCAATGTGCACAGACCTCCTTCTAGCATGTTTCATCTGTCCTGCAATTGTTAATCCAGAACAGTATGGGATAATTTCTGATGCACCTATAAACGAAGTGGCGAGATTTAATCTGATGCAGGTATGACTCATTTTGAAGTGGTCTAAAAAAGACATGGAGAGAAATGTTCGTGGTGTTTTGTTTCTGCTGCAGCAGGTGGTATCATGAAAAGATAGAGCACTGTTCATCCTATAGATAAAACAAATGCTAATATAATACTTGTGTCGTCATTGCTTTGGAGGCATGCTTTAGAGTTAATGTGCCTGTTTGCTTAAAATATTGACTTTAAAAGCGCTGTAGAATGCATTCCTTTCTCTCTTAACAGAAGTGGCAAATACACCTTAGGAGAGCTGCTCCAAGGAGTGAAAGCTGCAGTTACATTTATGCTTTAAGATGAATTCTGGAGGGTGTGTAAAGTAACATTGTATTATGCCAAAAAATGTTGTCAGGCAGCAGTGGGCAGTTTGTCTGCCAGTAGCACCTCCTGTTTTTTTAGACCTTAAGGCATTCCCCAGCCCTAGTGAGAAATATTTGTGTAAATCTCAAATAATTTGATGACAGAATATAGAACTGTTGCCTGATGACATTAAGCATCATTACATTTAGTGGAAGATATTCCCCACACATAATCAGCCTGCTTTTAAATGTCTATGAACTGGACAATAAGTGATTCCTACAGAAAATTACTGTGGTGAATTTTACTCACTGCATTTTACTAACAGGCCTTGCAGTGTTTTTTGGAGGTACGTAAGTAATCTTGTCCAGTGTTGCTGCCTGCAGGTTGTAACAGAGCTTGCAATTGGCAACTCTTTAAAACTGAGAGTGGTTTGCAGTTGGTGATTAATAAGGATTATTTTCTCTGGCCTGGAGTTGGCTTTCTTCCTATTTTTTTCCTCCAGCTTTCACTTAATGAAGAATATACAGCCATTCAGAATATCTAGGTTTGAGATGTGAGAACTGAGAGTTGAATCTAGGTTATGTTGTGAAAACAAATATGCTTTGTTCTTAGGCTGGAATTATGGACACACATAGTACACTGTGCATGCAGATTTTCTACTTAAATACCACAACTATTTTTGGTTCTTATTATTTGTAAAATGGAGGAATTGTCCTAACTGATTGTTATAGCAGGGTCCACCTTCATGTTGTTTTGAAATGCTTATTCCTCATAGTTCATCTCTTTCCAGGTTGGGAGACTTCTGCAGCAGTTGGCAATGACAGGTTCTGAGGAGGGAGATCCACGTATGAAGAGCAACCTTGCTAAATTCGACAAAGTAAGAGTGAACTAAAAGGAGCCAGGACTCCTGGATGTGCTTCATCCTTCTGCAGCTTCTTTGTTCAGACATTGCAAATGACTTGCTAGGCAGTTGATTTATGTGTTACGTGTACTGAACAGCAGATTAAATCCTACATAGAGCTGTGAACAAAATCTTGAGTACTAGATTCAGGGATTCTCAATTCTGGCATTATGCTGCTTTTCAAAAGGAAACGTAGAAAAGACATCAAAGCAAGTTAACCTTTTCAAGTGGAAACTCTGAGTTGCTGTCTGTGTTTTTCTTCTGAAACTGAAGAAAAAACTCGGATCTGCAGACGACTTTTGTGTAAAATCAAGCATTGGAAAAAGTAATTTGGTAGAACAAGGAAATGGTGTTCTTTTCTTGCTTTTTTTGTTCTCCTTTTCCCCTGTTAGTGTCAGTCCTCCATAGCAATTCTGCAGTTACTTCATTAGAACAGTGAAATGAATGCAGCAGTAAATCAAAACTCATACTTAAAAAAAAAAAACAACATGTTGATTTATGTAACTTGATGATTTTTGCTAATTACAGTTGTTGTGTGTCATTGGTACAAACTTACACATCTATTATACGAGTAAGGTTAGAAAGTGATGCTGCACGATGCTTCCTTGTTTCACTTCTAGTCTGTGCTCAGCACTTTTTTTAGGACAGATTGTTTGCCTTAAGCAGTGTAATTCCTATTGAAAATCTGAACACTGCAACGACACGTGAGTTACCATTTTTTAATGCGGGAAATGTCAGAAGGAAGTACTAAAAGTCACTGCAGGCTTTCCTTACCTTACTTTCAGTGGTTTTAATGACACATGGTATTTTATCCTGAAATCTTAAAAATAGGAAGCTTATATTACTATGTAAAATATTTAGCTCTTGTGTTAGTGAACTGAAGTTCTTTTTAATCTCTGGTAAATTGTCTTTGTTTCCAAACTTCTTCCCTTGTAGAGCTGTGTTGCAGCTTTCCTGGATGTCGTTATTGATGGGCGTGCAGTTGAAACTCCTCCCATGTCTTCTGTCAACCTTCTGGAGGGGCTGAGTAGAACAGTGGTTTACATGACGTACAGCCAGCTAACTACTCTGGTAATCTCTTAAGCTTTTAAATAGAAGTAAAATAAACTTGCCCCATATGTTTACAGGTAGTTGATAAACAGGGCTCTGCAATTCTTAACAACGCAATTTCTAAATTTGCAGGTTGGTTTCATGCGAAATGTAATGTTGAGTGATCAACTTAAGGAAGATCGGATGGCTTTGGAAAACTTGCTAGCAAACTTACCCCAGAACAAGCCAGGGAAAAGTAGCAGCCTAGAAATGACGCCGTACAATACCCCACAGCTCTCTCCTGCAACTACTCCAGCTAACAAAAAAAATCGATTACCGATAGGTAAGGACAGCAAGCAGTCGTCTTGCACTCTTTTTGATACCACAATGCATTTTTCTTTAACATTTTTTCAGTGCTCTTTTAGGAGTACTCTTCAGCTGCACCTTCAGTTCTACTTTTCATGTGTAGGTGGTGAAGTATTTTGTTTTGCACAGACAGGCATCTGTAGTACTTTGTGATGCAAGCACAGGGAGCGTCTCCACTCTGGATTGAGCTGGAGAAAAACGCTGACGTCGCTGTTGTTCAGGATAGTGCAAAGGGTAGGAATGGGACAACTTGAAGATGGGAAGTTTGAGGGAAGTGGTAAGATGGAAGCTCTGACACTTCATTAGTGGGACAGAGTAAAATTAAAGTGATTGAGTCTTAGAAGAGAGCTGATGTAAGAAGGAAGAAGAAGGAGTCGAACTTTCAGAAGAAGAAAGAAACTGCCTCTTTTCTTCTCCATTATCTGCCTGATCTAATTGTGGCAGTACACTGTAATGCAATTTCAAGTTGTTGGTTTTTTTCCCCCCTCTTTCAATAGCATTTCTGAATCTTGAACTTTTCCATTTTGGTAATGTTTTCTGTTAGAATAGGAAGTGTGATGCTCTTCTCTGGTGTATATTAATGTGGGTATGACCTCATGGGATCTTTTTGTTCATTTGAGAGAGTTGGTGTTAGTTTGTAATGAGATCCAACTATCCAGAGCCAACTAAGAGGCACAGGAACTCAAACCCCCAAACAGGCCTATCCCGTGTCATTTTTACTCTGCATCTGAATGGCTCTGCTCTTAAATCTATGAAGTATTGGCACAATAGCATTTATTTTATAGCATAAAATAGTGTTGTTGCTCAAAATTTTGATCTCTTTTGTTTCATTTTAATGCTTTCGAAATCCAGGACAGCAATTGGCAGCCATTACTGCCTGGGATACCTCTGCTACCAATCTTTCAGCTCATATAACTCTAGTAACCCCTTTTGGTGGGTAACGCCTTCCTTCCGTTCTTTTCTGTGAAGCTTTTATTTGTAACACGATCGTGACAGCTCAGCATGCCTTTGGTTCACTTTGGCACTTGGTTACTTTTTCAGATTTTTCACTGATTTCTGTATGAAGCTCGTTTTGTATGTACATGTAGTTTAAAAAATACAGCAAACCTTAGGTGTGTTTGTGTAATAATTTAAAACCAAAGTTTGGCCTGTTAGTTCTGCACACTCGTCTTGTTTTTCCTAGATGGAATCAAGCAATGGCTGGTGTCATGCTACCATACTTAGCAGCCTTGATTCCACGTGGGCATTTTTCCTTTCTCAGTGCCAAACAGGGGAAATGAGGCTGCATGAAAAGGCTGATAAAGAGCCACAAAACAGTCCAACACCTGGTGTTGAATCTTTGCATCTGTGTTTCGGGCAACTGCTTGAGTCACTTTTCTCTGCTTCTTAGGAGAAAAATTGCTCAACAAATTACAGTTTTAAGCCACAGGAATCTTGTCCTTTTCTGTTGGTCACAGACTTCTTAATGTTCTCCACTAACTTTCTAAAAGTCATTTTGTGATTGGAACACACAATCTGACAAATGCAGAATCTGTTTTTCAAGAGATCTTTTTGTTTGGTTTTGGGTACTTTTCAATTTTTCCCCCATTTGTTTAGACCAGAGTCAGACTGTTGTGAGGATACGTGGTTTTTCTAGGTTGTGGGCATGTATGACTGCTAGTTATACTTGAGGTATCTTTTGAGATCCCTTTCAGTTACATGGATGAAATAGTCTTGTTAACAAACCCAGTGCAGATGACTTATTTTCACCTCCAATTGCAGCTGCTAAACAGCTCTTCTGTGGCTGCTGGGGTAAATCTACTGCTACTACTTGGTTTTATTTTGTATTTTCATGTCAGAAGGTTGGGCCATTTGAAGTTACTGAAATCGGTGCTGATCTTTGTTGTAGAAATTTCTGTGGGCAAGCAGGATGTATCGTACCTTGTTTCTCTAAAGCATTGTTTCTCTAAGGCATTCTGTAAAAGATTGCTTTTTCACACATCAGTACTCGATTTTTGAAGGCTAGCTCCTTCTCAAATTCTAGTGAGGCTCTGCATTTTATAAGTTTGTTAGTATGCATGTTACCAATTGAAAACATTGCAGTTCTGTATTTTCATTGTATTGTCTCTCTTTTTTTTCCTTCTTAAACAAGGAAAAGCTTTCTAATGTTGATATTTCAAAATACTTTCTTAGCAACTCGTAGCAGAAGTAGGTCAAATATTCTCATGGATCAGCATGGGGATCATGAAGGGTCCTCCCAGGAAACCATCCCAGAAGTTCAGCCGGAAGAAGTGCTGGTGATTTCTCTGGGAGCCGGACCACAGATTACTCCAGGAATGATGTCAGAAAATGAGGTATGCAACACCATCAAAGCTCAGATATTTTGAAAAATGCAGCCTCTGTGTTCTGTAGTAGCAGGGCAATGAACCTGTGGCACTTGAGTTTGGGCAACAAATCCAGGACAGGAATTAAAGTGCTCACTTTGTTTTGTTTGTTTGCCTTACTGAGTTTGGGTATTTTAGCTGTTAATCCTCCCTGTGTTTAGAAGTTGTTTTCCGACAACTTCGTACATCTGCAAGGTCTGAAAGTCAGTATATTAACACAGGAAAAATGCAGCTGGCAGACTTATCAAGAGGCTTTGTTGTCTAACATGCTCAAGAGCAAACCAGGCCTGCATAAATTAATTCCATTACCTCCCCATGTCCTTTGGCTCGAGTGGCATAGGTGAATGACAGCACTGGAATGCTGATCCCAAAGTTTTTGGCAACTCAGACTTGTGTCATACCTGATAGGTTGGATTATTTCCTCTTGCAGCCTTGTGTAACCATGAGTTTACATGTTAGGCTGGACAGCCAGGGTGAGGAGGGAGCTACTGGTTCTGCTGTTAGCAGGATTTGCCTTGTGTTCACATATTGGTTACCTTGTGTTTTTTCCAGGCTCTTCGGAGGTAACTTTATTTTTTTCAAGTGGAATGTTAGAAAATTGATTGTACCATTAGCATCTAGGAAAAAAAAGAAGGTGTGCAAAAATGTATGCAATGTTTTGTTTACTGTGTAATTATCAGGAAAGAAATAGATTATTTTAAGGAAGTATTGTTTCATTCCCCTACTCCCCAGGTCCTAAATATGCAGCTTGCAGATGGTGGACAAGGAGATGTCCCTGTTGATGAAAACAAACTCCATGGTAAACCTGATAAAACCTTGCGCTTTTCACTCTGCAGTGATAATCTGGAAGGAATATCTGAAGGTGAAGGGTTACTTAAGTCTTGAAGAAGTTTTGTCCCTTTTTTTTTTTTTTTTTTTAACTATGAAAGGAATTTGTGTTAAACATAGCATGTCATCTCTGCTGTTCAAAGATCATGCTGTGTTACTCTAGGAGCTTTTCTTTTCTGTTAGTCCTTTGGAGAAAAAGGTTAGGAACTGAATTTTGACCAGCAAAGACGTAACTTAGTCTGAGGATTATGGCAAAAAGAAGCGTATTTAAGAGATGAAAGCAGAGGGATTTTGAAGGCTTTTTCACGATCTTTTATTAACTATTACATATCTCTGAGTCCACAGTGGTTTCTGGACTCAGAACGGTTCTTCTGTATGAGTCTCAGACAGAACAAAGCAGGGTTTATCTGTGGTATTGAAGAAGTTTGTACAAATTCTGCAGTGGGCATTATTTTGTATAACTTCTGTCACATAGTTTTTACTCTTCTCAAAATAAGCAAACAAGCTAATGAACAATTAAACGTGTTATATTGATGTCTTTACTGACTTTTAGTCAAAGTGGCAATGGTGAGATTCTCGCCTTCTCTGGTAACGTATTTTTAGGTTCTTGTAATCATATGGTCCTCTATGCATGTAAAGTACAAATCACAGTGCAGGTTAAGTATCTGAAAGATAGACATTAAGAGCAGAGAAACAGTTTATCAGTTTGATATTTTATATTGGGATTACTACTTAATATCTCTTCATTGTTTGTATTAATCTTCATTGTCTCCTGGATTGTTAATCCTGTATATTTAGGAACTGGTATTCAAATCAGATTTACAATAAAATATTTTTTTCACAGGTCCTTCAAATCGCTCCAACTCAGTGTCCTCCTTGGATTTGGAAGGGGAGTCTGTATCAGAGCTTGGTGCAGGTCCCTCTGGGAGTAATGGTGTTGAAGCTCTGCAGCTGCTGGAGCACGAACAAGGCAGGTGCAAGTTCCTGTGGTGCTGTGGGTGGGAAAGTTCTGTGGAAAAAGATTGAGAAATTGACTAGTTGGGGATGAAAATAAGTAAATGCTCACCTTGTACAATCAGTTTTGTATTTATTTTTATTTGGATTTTTTTGTTGCTGTTTTGTTTTCCTCTAGAAGTATTTCTTGTAGTTCATAGGAAAAGAAGAATGTATGGGATTTTGAGACTTAAGTCCTTCATAGGAAAATGCATTTAAAGTTTTGCTTGGTACTTAACTTTCCCTTCAAGGGAATAGGGGGTCTGGATTGGAGTAGTCTTAGAGCATCTGGCTAGCTTATTTTTAGCATGTATTTGTCAAACTCTGGGGTGGGATGCTCAGAGGGGTTTTGGAGTCTCCAGCTCCATTTTCAAAATGTGATTTTCAAAATGTGACTGATATGGCCTCGAGCCAACCTGTAATTAACCGTGTTTTGAGTAGAGGGATTTGGACTTCAGTTACCCCTTCCAGCCTCAGCAGTTCTGTAAGAAGTTCTTTTTATAGGAACTGCCTAAAGTTTCCTGACAACGTGTTAGTTTTGTCTATTTGTTTGTTAGTTTATGCCACCAAATGTAGTCCAAGATTTTTCTTAGCTTCAAATACACTTCAGTGCTTTTAGGCACCATTCTCTTGTATAAGAGTACTTCACAAGTGTTACTTTTAAATGCTGTCTTATCTGATGGAATCAGTTGGTGTTAGCTTTTTTTTTTTCCTTTAATGTTCTCCTATAAACTTCCAATTAGAAGTAGTTGGAGGGGCCTTTCAAAAAACTCAGTACTTCTTATTTTCATATAGCCACAACTCAGGATAATCTTGATGACAAGCTCCGTAAATTTGAAATCCGTGATATGATGGGGTTGACTGATGACAGAGACATATCAGAAACTGTGAGTGAAACGTGGAGTACAGATGTCTTGGGTAGTGACTTTGATCCAAATATTGACGAAGATCGTTTACAAGAAATTGCAGGTAACTCAGTTCTGCACCTGATATGTTAAAATGTTCCATGCTTGTCGTAAAATGGTCAAGTTGCAAAGCTCTTCTCATCTCTTTTCTGAATAAGTGTTTGCATTCATTAAAGAAAGACTTTTCTATAGGAAGACTTTGCACATGACCTGTATAGCATCTGGTCACTCATTTCTGTATTTACAATATTCTTTCTGTAGTACCTTAAGGACACTTCAACTGTCTTATTTTTCTCTTGCATTAGATCTGTCTTCAGGAAGCATATATGCCACTGTGCATTTCTGCTTTACTCTTGCAGGTGCAGCTGCAGAGAACATGCTAGGCAGCTTGCTGTGTTTACCAGGTTCAGGATCCGTGTTGCTTGATCCTTGCACAGGTTCAACCATCTCAGAAACCACAAGTGAGGCCTGGAGTGTGGAAGTATTACCAAGCGATTCAGGTCAGAATTGTGTAATTTGTGCTTATTTCTTTAGTGGGAACATTCAACAGCATTGCCTTAATGTTTGTGAATACTTTTAGTATTAGAAGGATGAAGTATTCCTAGGCAGAGAAACTCTTACTTACGAAGTTCTTAAGTTCTAAAAAAAGAGAGAAAAGGGTTTGCAAAGCAAAATTCTATTTGCTTCCTTTTCCAGTGATGCTAAGTAGTGCTTTCTTTGATCACGATTCATTTTAGTTATGTTGTATCCCGCTGTCTGGGTAATACAATGCTTAAGTAAAAACTTGCCAAGTGCTTATGCTGCTGGGGCATTGCTATCTTGCTGAATTGGTTCAGTTAGCTTAAAACCTAGTATGCTAAATCAATCCCCCCACTCTTCCTTCTGTGGGTGAATTTCAAGGTAGTTTTGAGTAATTGAGTAGTGATACTTTTTTCTCTCTTTTCTCTGTTGTCTCCATTTGTAGAAGCCCCAGATCTAAAACAGGAGGAAAGGCTGCAAGAACTGGAAAGCTGTTCTGGGCTGGGTAGCACATCAGATGACACAGATGTAAGGGAGGTCAGTTCTCGACCCAGTACACCAGGCCTCAGTGTTGTATCAGGTGGGTTTGATTGTCTCTGAACGCACATCTCTATATTAGAACACAACCAGCATCTACTTTCTGCTATTGCTTTAATTGAATGAGAAAAATGAGTTACAACTCCATATACTCATTCATGAATTATCAAAGCAGTAGTTCTTACGAAAGAAATAATTTTTTTAAAAAAGTGCATCAAATAATGTGTGTTACAGTAGCAATGGTTAGCAGCAGAGGGTTGATTTGGCCTTTGGTTATTACAATGACTTTAAGTACGTTTATCTATCAATCTATCTATCTATCTATATATATATATATACATACACATACTTCAGCTCCCAGTTTTCCACAAAGTTGATCAGAATGGAGCATCTTTCTAATGCCAATTTTCAGTGTATTCAAAGCTATGTTAAAACTATTGAAGACATAAAGCAGAAATAATTAAGGCTTATGCTGGGAACACAGAAATTCAGAATGTCTCTAAGTACTACTGTAAGTTAGGACTTGATTATTACTGTGCTCACCAAACATTTTAGGAGCTTCAGGATTTTGCCTCCTTTTGTCTGAAAGAGTATTAAAGGTGTTCTTTTTTTGTTTTCTTTTTTTTTGTTGTTACGTGGAAGGTATTAGTGCAACATCTGAAGATATTCCTAACAAGATTGAGGATCTCAGGTCTGAATGTAGCTCTGACTTTGGGGGAAAAGATTCTGTGACAAGTCCTGATATGGATGAAACAGCCCATGGTAAGTAAGATACCTGTAAGTGGGTTCTCACAACATTAGTTAAAATTACAAGTTTAAAATCCTTAAATTTGAGTTCTTATAGGAGTGCAGTAGAAGCTCTGAAAATGAAAGAAAAATTCCTCAATTTTTCCTGTTTCAAAGCTTTGCTGACCATGAAGCTTAACGTTTTCCTGATTTGTTAGCACCGTTTCTTTGACAAATGGGCCAGTATTGTGTACAACTAGAGACTGATCTTTCAATTTAAGATCACCTTTTGCTAATTCTGTTCATTTACACTGACTGTAATCCCTCTTGCTCATTGGGGTTGGTCTGTTTTTCCAGTGTTCCTTATGTGTAGGCAGTTCTTTGCACAGTGCTAACTTTTGTTTGCCTGTATTTCAGGAGCCAGTCAGTTGACATCTCCTCCTTCTCAGACAGATTCTTTGCTTGCACTGTTTGACCCTTTGTCATCGAATGAGGGTAAGCTGGAAAGAAAAGGCCAAAAATTGGCAGTCAGTACTTCTGTGCTAGTACCAACTTATTTCAGTGAGTGTTAAAAATGTTGTGGCTTCCTTTATGTTTATTACCTCAGGTGTGTCAGCCGTTGTACGGCCTAAAGTACATTATGCAAGACCGTCTCACCCACCACCAGACCCACCAATTTTGGAAGGAGCTGTGGGAGGTAATGAGGCTCGATTACCAAACTTTGGGTCTCATGCTTTAATTCCAACTGATTTAGAAGCATTCAAGCAGAGGCACTCTTATCCGGAAAGGCTGGTCCGCAGCAGGAGTTCGGATATAGTGTCATCAGTTCGGAGACCTATGAGTGATCCTGGGTGGAACAGACGTCCTGGTAATGAGGAGAGGGAGCTTCCAGCCCCGGGGGCGGCTGTTCTGATGGCTACATCCCAGTCATCGTCGTCATCTCCCAGTAAGGACTCCTCTAGAGGAGAGGTGAGGCTCCTATCCATCACTTGCTGGTTTTTTTTTCCCTAGTGTGCTAAATATAATTATTTTTCTCATGCCAGAGAAAAATGGTGTTAAATGTGTTTAACCAAGGAATTATGATACACTTTTTTTAAAATAGTCCTTTACAAGTGAAAACTACAGGTGTTCAGAGTGACTTAAATATGCCTGGTTCTTAAATTTACTGGAAAAGTTCCATGTGACTTAATGGGATTTGAGAAATAGTTTGGTTGTATTGTTAAAATTCAAAATGCTGTAGATCCTAAGAAACAATTTTAAAAGATATCTAAATTTCTTCACAGTTTTGGCTTTTCATACTTAATCTTACCTTTTCAGGAGGGGTGTTTCTAACTTGATCTGCGCTGGCTTTCCGTGCTCTGCTGTAGTTCTGTGTTTGTTTTTTTTGTTGTTGGTTTTTTTTTCAGTTGATAGAGTAGAACCTGTAGATGTCAAGAGGAAATTCTGTCCTTACATGTGATATGTGATATTGAAATATAAATTCCATTCTTCCACAGATGGATGAACGAAAAGACAGCGATGATGAGAAGTCTGACAGAAACAAACCGTGGTGGAGAAAACGCTTTGTGTCTGCCATGCCCAAAGGTAGGATCTTGTCTGTCTTGTTTGGGTACCTTAGGGCATGCTGCCTTTTTGTATCTTCACTAGAAAATGTTTACCGTTTCACTTTGAGCAGCTTATCAGACTGACATCGGGTTGGTACACAGTAGTAGCTGTCCTCTTAAAATGCTTCTTCAGTCTGGCCATTGTCTCAGCATAGACCCTGATAAATTACCATGTATTTTTCAGCTCCAATTCCATTTAGAAAGAAAGAAAAGCAGGAAAAAGACAAAGATGATATGGTACCTGACAGATACTCAACACTACAAGGTATGTGAATAATGTTATCATAGTAATTTTCTCTTGTAACATGCCCTGTAGATTTCCAGAGTGCCCATTAGGTGTGTATTTACAGACAGGTATGGGCTGTTGTATTTAATATTCACCACTAGCTTTCTGAATAAGAAAGTGAATGATGATTGTTGCCTTGAAGACTGCTTTTAAATTGTCATACTTCAGTCAATATCAGTTGTACTGGAATCTTGACTCAGGTCTCCACTTATTTATTTTTTAGAATGTTCATTAAAAAGCTTATGTCCTTATCACAGCTGAGCTGTAAGGACAGCAGACACGTTCCTATGATAATTCCTTAAGTGCTAAATTAAATTTGATTTGGACCTGGGTGTTTAGTTTCCTGTTTCTGTAGTCATTTCTGGAGGCTTTCAAGTATACAAGAATCACTGGTGTATATGATATAAATATGCTAACAATCTGATTTTATTTGCTCACTTTTATAGTGCTTTTTTTTTCCTCCTGCTTTTGCTTTGGACTTTACATTTGAACTGTAGTTACGTGGAACACAAGTAGCTGTTTGTAATGGCTAGAATCTGAATGCATGGGTGTAAATTTTTTTGCATTTTGCTTTCCGTTGGCATAACCCAAGGTTTACTCCTTTTGTTTGTAATGACTTTCCAGATGATCCGAGCCCGAGGCTCAGCGCTCAGGCTCAAGCTGCAGAAGATATTCTGGACAAATACAGGAATGCAATTAAGCGAACCAGTCCTAGTGAAGGAGCTTTAGTAAACTATGACAGTGGAGGTGAGAACCTGGTGTCTGTAGTCCTTACCAACATAGTTTCTCCCTCTTAAAGATAAAAGAAAAAACCACTTCAGTATTCTAGACAAACATAGTGCTAACAGTGTAATAGTGTGAGCTCTAAAACAGAAATGTTTTCTCATACAACCTGTGGTGTAGTTCCTCTGAGACTGGGAATGAAATCCATGTTCCTGAAAGGGGTCATCTGTGTTGCCACTGAGGTGGTGATTTGTTACATCTCTTACCAGTTTGCTTTTTTTAAAATGGAAACTGAAGAAGTGCATTTGCTCACAGTTTGCCTTAAACTGATGCAGTTTCTTCTTAGGGACTTGCAGATGGCGTATTTTAATATGACCTTTCAACTTAGACAGGTTGTCTTACTTACTGTCTCTATATTTCCTCTTATACTAACCAGAACGAAGCAGAAGATATTAGTCTAGGTTCTTCTGACTCCACAAGTGTCGCTTTTCCTTTCCATAGAGACTACAGGGGATGGTGAGAGTGTCCACGACTCTCCACGTGATGAGGCTTTGCAAAACATGTCTGCAGATGATCTCCCAGACTCTGCAAGTCAAGTAGCTCAGCCACAAAGTTCTGCTTTCTCCTATAGGTAAATACACTTTCAAATTTAGTCTTACCCACAAAGAAGATTTGAAAGCTGAAGCCATGTGATCAGTTCCCCACAAAAAATATTAATGTGAATAATGATGTCCTCCTTAATTGTAAACTTCTACATGTTTTTGGTTTTAAGCATCTCAAACTGTTGTTTCTCCAGTGAGGTGGGAGGGGGATAGGAGAACAACGTTTAGGAAAATTCCTGTGAAACTGATCTAGATGGTATATCTAAAGAAGGGATCCTCTTCCATCTTGGCAACACTGGTGTGTTCAAGTTATGTTACCTAATGTTTAGTCAGTATTTTAAAAAGAAAAGAAATGTGGATTGCTTTATGAAGCAGCAGTCTTCACAGCAGCCTTGTTAAGGAAATGTTTTTTTTTTTCTTTAAGGGATGCAAAGAAGAAATTGAGGTTGGCTCTCTGTTCAGCAGATTCTGTTGCTTTTCCAATGTTGACACATTCAACGAGGAATGGTTTACCAGATCACACAGATCCTGAAGGTAAGTTTTCTTTATACATGCAGAAGTTTTGTATTGTATGCATCTTCTCTTTTCTGTTGCCTACTAAACTTCTACTACTTCTGTTGCCTGTGGTTCCCACAATAACGTGCTGCTGGGAAGTACCTACAGTAGCAAGATACTGGCTTGAAGACTTGCTGAGTCTTCCTTTTGATTTAATTTGTATGACTTGTTTGCATTCCTCCACTATAGGTTTATTTGCAGACAGGTGATTCTATCTCCTTATATTCCTCTTTACATTTCAGAGTAGTTCTCAATACTAGATAAGGTAATGACAGAAAAACATATTCCTTGATATCTGGAAGATTCAGAGACTTAATAAATGCTTCTATGCAGAAGTTTTTGTTTAAGCTGTTGTGTGTGTGTTTCCCATGTTGAAGAACATTTTTCTGTTTTGATTGTGCCTATGTTTCATTTCCTTAATAATTTTCCCTTATTCTATGCTAGATAATGAAATTGTGTGCTTCTTGAAAGTTCAGCTAGCTGAAGCTATTAACCTTCAAGACAAGAACTTGATGGCCCAGCTGCAGGAAACAATGCGATGTGTGAGCCGCTTTGATAACAGGACCTGTCGGAAGCTGCTAGCCTCTATTGCAGAGGACTACAGGTAGTTTATTCTGTATCTTATTAATGGGTTTCCAAATGCATACATTTGTTCACTAGCAGATTAGAAAGATCCTTTATTTAAACTGTACCTTACCAAATAAGTTTATTACAGTTCTACTTTTCCACAAAACGATGAGGATGTGTCCTCTTTCTGGGAATGACTTGTATTAAATAGTAACAAATTGAATTAAATCAGCTTGTGCCTGATATCCAGCTCCACACCGAAGAGATACAGTTCAGAATTTGCTTTAGTCGTGCATTCTGCAGTGCTGCAAGGGCAGTGAAGTCTGTGTAAGACTGAACTTCCTAATTCAGGTGTCATGTTTGTTTTAAAAGCAACAGGTTGAGGACTCTTCTTGCATTACAGCTTTGCAGTTTATAAAGCTGTTATTTTCTTTCTTTTCTGTGAATCTAACGTAGAACATTTCTTTCAGGAAAAGAGCTCCATATATTGCTTATTTAACTCGATGTCGCCAGGGCCTGCAGACAACACAGGCACACTTGGAAAGGCTATTGCAAAGAGTTCTGCGAGACAAAGAAGTGGCCAACAGATACTTCACTACAGTGTGTGTGAGGTTACTGCTAGAGAGCAAAGAAAAGAAAATCAGGGAGTTTATTCAAGGTAAGATTAATGCAGACCGTGGATTATTTTTGTTTCTACACTCCTTACTTATGTACTAACTTGGGTGCCAAAGATACGGAAACGTCACAGCATAAAGAATATTGGCACAGAAAGACAACTCTCAAAACAAGGTTTCTTGAAATAATTTCTGTGTTACGTATGCACAAAGTAAAGATGAAGTAAAGATATAAGAAATTTGGAGTCAGTTCTTGCTCTTGGAGCATACAGTGTTAATACAGCATACAGTATTAAATGTGTCTATATAGGCTGGTCTTTAGCAAGAATTTGTATCTACTGACATTAAAGTTCTACTAGTAAGATTCAGTGACCAAGGAAGAGGAGTTAAGCCCTTTCATTGGACTAAAGGGAGGCATCTATTTCTGGATGATCTAAAAGAGAAATTGGCAACTGTGGCATTTAGGCTGCTGGCAGATGTTGAGTGGCAGTTGTCTTCTGGTACAGAATGCTATAAATACGATGCTGATGAGTTGCCAGTGATTTGGTCATGCTGCATTAACTTGGCTGTGCCACTTGTTCTGTACTTTGTAGATAAACATTAACGTTGCAACTATACTTATTTAATAAAGGTAGGGCTAAAAAATGAGTTTTCTTGATTCTTTTTTTTTTTTTCTCTAGCATCTGACAGCCTTGCGTGCACTCATTCCTACCAGCAACTGTTGTAGTGATTATTCTGGGTGTTATCTCTGTGGGTGGCAAGAACTGGTACTGTAGAGGAAGTGATTAACATAGTATCAAGTAGGGTATTGTGAGGGTATGCTTAACTGACTGTGTTCTACATTCTTCTCCTTTAATTCCTGTACTCAAATGCTCTCGCTTGAATTTCCCTGACAGGCTGTGGGCAGCACAGAGCCCCGGTGGTGCCAGGCGAGAAGTGCAACGTGGATTCTCAGCTCTTCTTTCCAGGAAAGCATATTGGAAATATATATTTTTTTTAACCTTAACTGAATATGTTTTCTGTGTACATTTTTATCAGATTTCCAGAAACTTACAGCAGCAGATGACAAAACAGCCCAAGTTGAAGATTTTCTTCAGTTCTTGTATGGAGCAATGGCTCAGGATGCCATATGGCAGAACGCCAGCGAAGAACAGCTTCAGGACGCACAGTTAGCTATAGAGCGCAGCGTGATGAATCGTATTTTCAAACTTGCATTCTACCCTAATCAGGATGGAGATATTTTACGTGACCAGTAAGTCATGGTGGTTTGAAATACCTGGTTTCTCTTTCACTATTGGTGCAGATGGCTGCTTTTTGGTCTTAATGTGACAGACTTGATTCTTTTAAGGCAACCATGCCCTACAAACTTATGTTTCATTTCAGAATGTCTTGTACAAGAACCGAGAAGCACTTTAGCATCATGTGTGAAGGTTTGTGTTTGCAACAGTCCACAAAAGCAGAATAAAGTTAAAAATGTAATGACTTAAGATACAGACCTTCAGTTCTGTGCATATGCTGAGAGAACGAAGAAAATCTGTTTCAGGACTCCTTTTTCCTTTTCTGTTTCAGGACAGAACTTTCCATCTAGGATTTCTTTTGTATTTTATTGAGCATCTTTTTTGAATGGTTTACTGACTTCATAGTGGATTGTTTGGAAATCCTGTGTGTGGTTTATTGACCCGCTGTGCGTTGGCTGAGATCGTGGTGATACGCATCCCTGAAGATCTCTCCTGCAGTGCACCAAACTAGTGGGAAACTCCTGGGGACTGCTGGCTGCTGCTTGCTTCTTATTCTTGATTTTATGTTTGTTTTTAGAGTCCTTCATGAGCACATACAGAGGTTATCTAAAGTGGTGACTGCAAACCACAAAGCACTTCAGATTCCTGAGGTAAGAACTTCTTTCACTCTGTATGTTGGAGTGATGGTGTTTGTGATAGGGAGAGGATTGTTTTGCTTTATATTTTGAAACATTACTTTTGTAGCCATACAGCTGAAATACCCTGCAGGAAAAACACACTGCACCAATACTTTGGGATCATCTGCTGGTATTTTAAAGTTGTTTTTTTTTCTTCTTTGAATTTTACCGCTTCTGTCCTGATGATAAGATTGAAGCAGTAATACTGTACTGCAATAAGATGCAAACTTTCAGATAATTTCCTTTAGAATAAAGATTTCAACCCTTTATATTTCTAACATGACTTATATGCTGTGACTGTGGTTTGTAGTTATCAAATTGGCATTCAGAACTGGGCATCATTAATGGAACCTTGACACATCTATCCATTTGCCTGGTGTTTTCACTTTTCTCAGCGCTAAGAAGGTAATTAAATTAGATTGGTAGACTTAAGAAATGTGTGAGTGGCTGAATGCTTGCAGTCATTCTAGTTCAGTGTTTGAGCTGTGTGACTGAAAATAAAGCTGCTTATATATGGAAGACAGGCATACAGCTCTACATTGTTTCAAAACAGGGTACTGTAGAAGTCAGGAGAAAGTACAGTCTAACTGTGTTAATTGCACGTAGTGTTATTTCCTTGTGATTTTCCATTATAATACAGCAGGAAGCCACCTTCGTTCTGCCTGCAGTGGAACCATATTGACCCGGAGTTTCTCATTTGTCCGGAGCCTGGCTCCTGCCTCTGGTACCTTGGATCCTCTGGTGCTCAGTAGCAGCACAGATAACTGAGGACTGCTGTTGGGTTTCTCTCTCCTAGGTGTATCTCCGGGAGGCACCGTGGCCATCAGCACAGTCTGAAATCCGTACCATAAGTGCTTACAAAACCCCCCGAGACAAAGTGCAGTGCATCCTGCGAATGTGCTCAACCATTATGAACCTGCTTAGCCTGGCAAATGAAGATTCAGTGCCTGGGGCAGATGATTTTGTTCCTGTTCTGGTCTTTGTTCTTATAAAGGTGAGTTCTTCTGCAGAGATCACAAACCACAACTAATTCTTTTACCCAGCAAGCAAATTTTAGGAAAAATGATAATGTATTTGGGTAAGTAGGAGCATGCTAGACTATAAAAGGAGAGCTAATCTAGCAGGCTTAAATAGAAATGTGGTCACAACTAAGATTTTAGAATCCAAGCAAACTTTGCAGTTGGAACCAGGGAAATTGAGGGCTAAGCATTGTTTGGAGGGGTGGTGGTGGTTTTCATTGTTGATCTTTGGGGTGGTTGTTTCTTTCTTTCTTTCTTTCTTGAGACGCACCTATCACTTGTTCATGCTTAATGTTGTTCTCTTTGATGACCAACATCCACATTAATACTGACTTGCTTTTTTTTTTTATTTTTATTTTTTTTTAAACATGAGAGTTTGGAGAGTGGCATGTGATGTATCAAATGCTAAAATAACAGGTTAACGTGCTGAAGTCTGTGATGACTTGATAGGTTCTGCCTGTGATCTCCTTCTTTTCATGGCCTGCCTGTCGTTTTTCTGCATTAGAGAAATGCTCCTTCCATTGGTCACATTCCTCCCGAGGGGGAAGTGAGGGTGCTCAGGATAAACAGTCACTGCCCTGCGCTGTGTTACATGATCGTGTGCTGGGTGGTAGTGAGGATCACTGCAGAAATAGAACTGTACTTTTATTCTGTATCTTGTAATTCTGAGTTTAGGTTTGGCAACAAACTGTAAGCGTCTTTTTCTTCTTTAACCCTCAGGCAAATCCACCTTGCTTGCTGTCCACTGTTCAGTACATAAGTAGTTTCTATGCCAACTGCTTATCTGGAGAAGAGTCCTACTGGTGGATGCAGTTCACAGCAGCAGTTGAATTCATTAAAACTATTGATGATCGCAAGTAACTCAGCACACACGTGGGCAGACTGTTAGCAGAAGAGTCTGTAAGAATGTACAACAGCTGTGACAGCTAAGAAGAGACTTCCACTGTATAATATTGTACAGAATTGAGGCATTTTAAAACACACCTTTACTAATCAAATTAATTTAACAGGTTTTCCTCTTCTCTTTTGGTTGCATTTTTCTCCCCTGCAGATACTGGCACTGAAAAAGGGACCACAGTTTTCAGGTATTTTGGAATCTCAAAACATACAGAAAAGTCTTTGTGGTGTTTCCACCACCCCTCTTCCTGAATTCTTACTCACGTGAATAATTCACTTCATTTCTAACGGAACACTGAAACAAGAATAATCAGGGCAACCACTCAGTGTACTTTCTAGCTCAATACACCTTTTATTAATAAAGCACCAGCCACACTGAAAGTTTGTAGTAGGTGACATTAGTTACCAATTGTATTTCACCTGAATTGAAAATCAGAGAGGACAATGTAAATAGTATATAACTGTATTTAATGCATCGCAGCTATCTGTGGACTCACTGTCCTTTGAGTGAACGAGCAAAGGCCTCTCTGACCTCTAACAGGTTGTTACATACTGTGCTTTGGTAAATGAAAGGACTTCCTCAAAAAGGCAAAGAGTAAAAAAGGGCAAATGGAACTATTTATTAAAATGTAATTAAGAGTACTGAAATTTCTGAAACTGGAATTTATAATAGACAGGGCTTGTTAGATAGCTGAACACTTTTTGGCTGGGGCATTAGGGCACTATAAGGGTTTGAAAATGTAAAGGAGAGAGGGTCTGTAAGTTACAGTAGATAAGCCTAATATAAAAGAGGAGTAATAAAATACCTTACTGTAATATTTTTTTCTGAAATATTGTGTATACTGTACAAACCCCAAACAGAGATCCTTAACAGAACCTCGGGCTGTAATATATATTTTGATTAGTGACATTAAATGCATATACCAGGGGTTTCAGTGAATGTTTTTACTAAATGTTCTTCATGTTGTCTGCTATGCAGCAGTGCAAGTTTTACTGTTCATATAAAATATTTTAAAATGTAACACTGTTCTTTATGAAACATATCATGACATCAGTTCAGGGTGTTTTATAGATTTCCCACCCCACCTTCCCCTTAAACTGACGGCGATGAATTCAAAGAAGTTTTTATGCACAATACCACGCGGATTTTTCATGAACAGTCTGAGTGATGGCCAGTGGTTGTCACGTCTATACGAGCAGTTGCTGTTCTTTTTTAGCTACAATTACACTGAAAAAGGGCAGTGAGCCTTTATCTTTTTCATGTCAGTATTATTCTTTGCTCTTCCTGGAGTGTGGAGCGCTCTTCTGACAGAAGGGCACGGTAAGATGTGGTGTCTGTGAGTGGTAAAGGAAAGAAAATCCTTCTCGTTCTTTGCAAAATACACTTGTTTTGGTTTTGTGAATGTGTGCATCCTGATGATTAAAACCCGTACACAGCTAGTGCTCCAGAAAATAATTTGGTTAACTGAAATTAGAACAAAGTATGCAAACTGTCATGTGCTTGGTTTGGCTGTGCTGCTTGTCAAGGCATCATTAAAGAAACTTCTTTACTAGGACTCTTCTAATACGTAATTCGGTGTGGCGCTTTTGCCAAGCTAATCCAAAGTGAGAGTGAGGAATGGGAACTTTTATTTAGAGCCTTTCTGCTCTGAGAGATTCATTCTGTGGAGGAGCAGCACTCGATAGAAATGGAATTCCTTTGATTGCCTTCCTGCGGTAACTCAGTGTGGAGCATTGCAATATTCCAGTTATTTAGCCTTGATGGGTTATTGGTGCTGAACACGTAACTTAATATTGCAAGCACAGCCCTGACCAATAACACCCAGAAGCAAAGCACAAATATGCCCTGGAAGGTATGGCGAGATCATCTCTAAAAGCAATATAAACTTATTTATAGTGAAGTCTCCTTAATATTTAATTATGACTTGGGTATCGGATGTTAAGACCAATGTATGAAAGTTCCTTTAGTCCTGCAGTTTGGGTTTTAGTTGAGGAGAATATCTGATCCCTAAATCGGTCTTGTTCTGCACTGTACTCGTTTGAAGGATGGCACAAGGACTGGTGATCACAAGGTCACAAGGACTGCTGGCAGATGGGCTCTGCTCAGCACCACCACGGCTTTCAGATTTGCTCTCCTTTACGGAAGGGGTAAGAACCATTTCCTTTGCCATCTTCATTACATTGTGTAGAAAAATACTTACTTAAAAGAACTGGAGTCATTCTAAAAATTTATTTTAAAAGCAGTGTTTGTTTTGATGTGCCCCAGATTAGCTGAGAGTCTTCATGGCAAAATTGTCCTTTGCTTTTTTTCTTAAACAGCTTTGAAAGTTCCTTAGGTCGCATTGCTAGCCGTAGTTAGAGAATTAGGGTTTCCAAAGAATTAAAAACCTTCCTGTAGTATGACATTAATACTTTCCCTGGTGTCCTGTAACGTTTTATTTTAGAACGATGAATTAAATGTGTAGAAAGTGATGTTGTTAGATTTTGGTGTGCAATGGTGAATGTGAAAAGACAGCGCATAAAGGACCAAAAGTGACAACTGTTGCCAAAAGGTGCCAGCCAACCACGTGCACCCGACTGAACTTGGTGCTCTCTTCACATGCCTTCAACAACTGAAGGGCGAATGGGACGCTCTGAGGGAAAAGGCACGGGGTCAGTAGCAGTAGCTTGCATTGGTCGGCTCGAGGGCAGCTTGTTGGTGCGTCCCGAGGAGCTGCCGAGGTAAACGGTGCCACGACTGTCCCTGCTGGTGCTGCTAAGGTGGTGGTTTCATTTTTTTGGGAGAAGTGGAAGAAAAGGGCTGGTCCTTTCATCTCTGAGAAATTACTTTTTTTTACTCTTAAGAATTCTCTTTGAGGCTTTTGTAGATCCTCTTTAAGGAGAGTTGGAGTGGCTGTGGCCTCTTTGAGTTCAGAGGTTTTCGTTTCGAAGACCTTATGCTACCAAACGCTGAATGTAACTGCCATAAATTTCAGGAAAAAAAGCCACGATCCTGTTTCCTGTGTTGGGTTTCTGGTGAGCACAGTGTTGGTTTGTATTGCTGGAAAATGTTGATGCTCTTTAAGCCAAATTGGAGCAGAGGTTTGAGAACTCACGGCTGCTTTCAAACTGCGGTGTGTGTGGAGGAAGGCTGGTGGGGCAGAAAAGGAGCAGCAGGAGAGGGCAGACCTGCTTAGCAGCAAAGATTCAAGCAAGTGAAGCATGTGTGTGTGAAATCGAGTGTAACTTATGTGGCCGTGTGCAGCACCGACTGTGCAGCCTCAGGCTGGCAGCAGGACGGAGAGCTGGAGCAGCAGGACGGGGCGGGCAGCTCTGAGCCGGGAACAGCTGGTGCCTTGGTTGAGCCTGTACTACTGGAGAATTAACCTCTGCTGAGTGCGTAGTGTGTGTTCCGTACCTTTTAATTGTGCTTTACCTCTATTTAAAAGCTTTGTACTGCCTCTCCTATTTGAAACTGGTAAAGCCTTTATATGTCTAAATGAGCGAGCTTGCACAATCTTGTATACAGGAAACCCATCTTGTCTCTAACGTGATTATTCATGTATCATTCTGTAAAAACTGATTAAAAGGAGAGCAGTTGGCCTGGCTGGAGTCCGTGTTTGTGCGCTGTGCTCGTGGGGCTGCGTGGGGACGGCGGGCAGCGCCCCGCGCTCTGCTGCCGTACCGCTCCACGGAGCTGCGCCGGGAGCTCGGCCTGACGGCCAGAGGGGGAAGAAGCCGGCTGTGCGCTGCGGGGCAGCGCTGCCCGTCGGTGGGAGCGTCCCGCGGTCGCCGTTCTCAGTGCTGGCAGCGGGCCGGAAACGGCGCCTGAAGGCGCTCTGCCACGCGCGATCCCTTTTTCAGCTTTGGAAAAATGGCAGAACTGAATTGTTACGCGATCTCGGGCGGAGGGTTGGGTCCGGAACCGCAGAACCCCGCGCGTGCCCCGGCCCCGGAGCAGCAGGCACAGCGCCCTCCGCCCGCTACGCAGCGCGCGGCGCCCGGGGCCTCGGCGGGCGGAGGCCGCGTTCGGGCGGAGCTGCCCCCTGGCGGCCGCGCGGGGCGGTGCGGCACGGCCCGGCTCCACGGGCGGCACGGCGGCGCTGCCCCCGCCCGGCCCGGCGCGGCACCCCAGCGGCGCAGCCCCGGGAGCGGAGCGGGGTCGGCTCTGCCGCCCGGTGCGGCCGCTGCGCGCGGGGCCGCAGTGAGTGCGGTCCCTGCAGTGTTATTGACCTTGATTCTCTCTCATTTGCATCCGGCATTTTTCATCCTCTGGAATATGGTGTTTGGGGACCTTTCCATCATTAAGTGGATTTACAGCAATTTCCTTATGTGTTTTCTCCAAGGGATTCTGTTATGAGAGGCACATTAAATCTCCATTAATACCTCATTATCCGACTGATAAGATTACCATGATAATGAGGCAGAAATTCTAATTGTTTCACTTCTTATTGTGCCTTTCATTAAATCATATACCTGGAAGTTGCTGTCGGAGCGAGGAGCTGCAGCCCCCGGCTGGGAGCCCATTCCTGTGTGCTGGTCCCAGACCGCAGCCCGGGGGATGTTGGCATGTGGGGATCCCCAGCCTCCTCCTGCTGCTACTCACCCATGGCTGCTGGGCTGTACGAGGCCGGTGCCCACGTGGCTGGGTGAGCACTGCAGGGCAGCGTGGCAGGGCTCACACAGACCCACAGCTGCCAGGCTGCAGGATTTGGGCTCTGATGATGTTGGCAGCTCCTCTCCGTCAGCGCCCTTCTGCGCCAGTAGCTGCAGCGCTCTCTCCAAGGCTCAGGTGAGGGCCCTGTCCCTGGCAAATGCCCTCCCATGGGCCCAGCATGCCCTCGGTTCCTGCTCATGTGCCAGGGCCGTGGCTTCCTGCTGCTCTGTCCTGAGGGCTTCCAGGTGCAGGGGTGTACAGCGTGTCACAGCCTCCTTTGAGCTGTTACAGCCCATCAGGTCAATGATCCATGAACTAAAAAGTCTCTAAGCAGGAGCAATTATTGTCTATCATGTGTCAAAGGCGCCTGTATTGACCCCGATAGATGGAGCCATTATGGCCTGTTGAGTCAACGATCCATGAACCTCAGTCCGTGGGAGTAGAGGTCCTGCCTCACTGTGCTGGCACGACTTGTCCCAGCACAGCCTGTCGCCTCATGGCCAGATCCTGTGCATCCTGTCCCCCCAGATGAGCCACGTGCTCTGGGCACTCAGGTCTTTCCTAGGCTTTGCACTGTGTCTAGGTGGCGGATCCTGCCTTGCTGGGCAGTTCCTTTTGTCTCACTGGGAGCCTCGGCAGGCTGTGGTGGCTATGGGAACAAGGACGGAGAGATGGAGCCCCGGCCAGGTCTTGGTGCCCCTGCCTGCGTTGCTCACGTCTGGATCTGCAGCAGCAAACAGCGTTATCCCGCACAAGTGGACTTTGTTAGGCTCCTCCCGCACTAACGAGGCGACGTCTCCATAGTAACTGGCGCATTTGGAGGGCAGGAGGCGCACGGGAGACAAAGCCCGTGCAGGAGCGGCGGCAGAGCTCGCTGAACCCGGCCCAGCAGAGGCGATGCCCCCCCGTGGTGCTGCTCCGGCCCCCGCTGCGGGACTGTGAGGAGCTGGGTGTGATGGTGCAGCCCTGGAGCTTGTTGTGGCCGCGCGGCAGCGGGACGATGGCTGTGGCTGGGCGAGGTCGTGGCACCGATCTGCCGAGCTGGAGCTGCCCGCGTGCCTGGGGGCTGGCTGTGCTGCGGCTGCGGGGCCAGGCGCGTGTGGGGCTGGCAGGGCTGTGCCGTGCTCCCTGCCCTGCCGGCAGTCTGGCCACGTCCCCGTGTCGCCGGCAGAGCCACTGGGCTGGGGTTAATCAACATTCATTCATGTTTCCAAGTGTAAATTGAGCATTTGTTTAATTACGTGTAAGTAGCAATACATTCTGGCCATTATCTAAATCACTATTTTATTTCCTGGATGTGGTTTCATAATGCTGGGTTTGTGCTCCAGCCTCTGCATCATTAACAGAGAAGAGTTAATGAATATAAAAGCGTAAAGGCTAATTACACTTTAATTTACAATCACGGTCTCATTTTGGGACCACATGAAATCTGTTTTGAAAACAATTAAAAAAAAAATCCCTGTGAAGGTCTGTCTGGTGAGCAGCGGGGTTTTGGCACGCAGTGAGCGGTGCCAGCGGCGGGGCCTGGTGCCCGGAGTGCGGCGCTGGGGCTGCGCGGGGCCAGGAGCTGCCGTGGGCACAGAGAGGAGAGGAACGTAAAGCCGAGCCTGAGCGGAGAGCACGGTTCACCTGAAGGAGACAAAGATTTATAGGGCTGCAGATGTTGAAAGCAAAATTCAGCGGGCCTGCTGACTCAAGCACTTTGCCATCTTTACAATTACGGGAGATATAATGGCGTGCTTCGCGGGAGCAGGGCTGGAGCATTGGCACCCAGATATTGCGTGGTGACGCAATCTGAAATTGAAGCTCACAGCAGGAGAGGTGAAGGAGAGCAGCTTTGGACTCCGGTTCTGCTGTGACACCTACAGGGGTTGCCCTTGTGCATGGTGTGCATCTGTGGGTGCACACCTCCACTGCCACGGTGGTGCTGAACGAACATCTCTATATTTCCTTCATTGTTCTGGTTGCCTCAACAATGAAATAAAAACAGAACACTGACTTCAGGAGGAAGCGGGGCCTGTTCTCTGTGCTGGGCTGGCTGCCCGTAGAGGAAATAAATCTCCCAGGGAAAACCACTTTGCTCTCACGATTTCAATCCAGCAGGGCACAGTGGCATCACTCACTTCTTGTTTTATTTAGCTGATACTCCCTTACTGGGCCGGGAGAGCTCTGTGGAAGCACAGTGCTGCCCCAGGGCTGTGGGCAGTGATGCCCGTGGGCAGGTCTGTGCCTGGCTGCACCCTGGACAAGGGCAGGGTGTGTCCTGCTGCTCCCAGGCAGTTCTGGAGGCAGTTCTGGCCATCTGCTCAGAGCTTAGAGGGCTCAGCACTCCATGATGGCCCAGAGACTCTGCAAATGCCTCTCCTGGTGATGGATATGCTGAGCCCTGGATCGGTGGGCTATGCCAACACTGGGGCACCGTACGTGGCAATGAGCTGCTGAGCCCAGCGCCAGGCCATCCCTGCTGCTCTCCCCCTCCTGGCACCAGAGCTGCATGCAGCTGAAACCCTTCTGAGTCCCTCAGACAGGTTTGTCATCCGCTTGTCACTGAGCAGCAAGGCCGTGTCACTAATGAACACATCCAGTGCTCTGAGTGCCTGCAGTCGCTAATTGAAAGCATTCACAATTGGGAATTAATGTGGGTTAGGCACACTTGCTGCACTAATAAAGATTTGCCTTTCAAAAGCCTCCGTCTGCTGCAGGCGGCAGTGTGGTGGAGTGGCACTACTGGCCATGTGGCACCACAGCACGCAGAGCCCCGGCTGTGTCCTGCAGCAGGCAGTGCTGCTGCACGGTGCCTCTGCTCTGCAGACAGCCTGTGCCCTCCTACAGCAGCTGCAGCTGAGGTGGCAGCTCTGCACACTGCACACTGCAGGCACGCAGTGGCCCCGGTAGCTGCAGATCTCCCATTACGTCCCATCTCTGCCCGTGCCTGGTCCTCCTCCTCCTGTCCTAGTGTTACCTGCGATGATTCCGTATTTACTTCAGATCATGGAGGGAGATGCAGAATATCACCATTCGATGACGATTCCCCATTGACAGCCGCTTTCTGAGAGCTGTCAGTCACCGTGTTCCTAATCCTTTTAATGTGTGCTCTATTGATATTACATAGAGCTAATTTTTTAATCAAAACGTCATGTGCTATTAAATCAAACGCCTAACAGGACCTGCATGTACTGCTGCTCCTCAGTTACTTTGTTACTTACACTTCTAAATTCAGAGAGCAGACCCAAATTTTTTGACAAGCTGTGGTTATCTGTGAGCTGCGCCAGCAGCACTGCCTTTCTGCAGGGACAGAATCTGTGCTCAGCTCCTCAGCTGCACTCTGCGGCACCGGCATTGGCCGGAGGGGATGGGCCAAACCCCCACAGCCCAGCACTGGCATCCGGGGGCACCGTGGGGACCCTCAGTGCTGCAGTACTGCACTGCATGCCACGGTCTTCTGCTCCGTGGGACCAGCAGTCCCAGGTGGACGTCTGCAGTGAGATGGATCCTGAGGGCTGTGGGGACCGTGTGTCCCTTGAGGGCAGGAGGTGCCCAGCAGGCGGTGTGTTCCTGGGGTGGGGACACATACCCCGGTGCCATATGGCATGACCCAGCCATGGGGACATGGGGCTGGAGGTGGTGTGGCCCTGCTGCCACCTGTGCTGGGCGAGGAGCGGGGCCAGGGCACTTCACGGTTAACGGCTCGGTGGGGAAATGGGAATTTTCCTCCTGTATTGGATGCAGCCTCTGACCTGAAAACAACCAATCCAGCCTCTCCTGGACTTGGAGCACGAACAGGCGTGCAAATGCGAGATGACAGCCCACGGCACACCAATATGGTTACCAGCTGTCCGGCTGCCATGGGCCGCGCTGTTCTGGACACAGGTGCAGCCGGGGAGGGGGCGTGAGAGACAGAGAGGGGCAGGCGGGGGCTCGCTGCCCACTGCCATGAGCAGAGCGGCTGCACCAGCCCCACACCTCGAGGGGCCCCTGGCAGCCATGCCCCTGGCTGCACAGTGGGCGCATGAAAAGCTCTGATTCCGGAGAGCAGCCATCATTTGTGCACCTCGCTTAACTCCTGGGTTATCTTCTTCCTCCCGGTTCTTCCTCCCATCCCCTCGCAGCACCTCCCTGCTTGGTCTCTGAGCTGTGGGACCTGTGGTGGGGGGTGGTACCCCATGCTGGGGCTTTGCCACCTCTCTCCTCTTTGGATCAAACAACTCTTTGTAAATCTAAATTAATAAGGTTGCCCTGCTATAGACAGAGGAACACGTACTGTATCTTGTCTTTGTCGATCAATGCATTATATCATCCCATAAAACTGATTAAAAAGCAGAGCAGTTCATCTCGCCAGGTTCCATGTCTCAACATTATAAATTTCATATTATGGTTAATGATTGTCAGTGCAGATGGAGTACATGCAAGCTGATCAGTATTGTAGTTTATAATTAATTATTGGAGTGTTGCTGCAGAGGACACTGAGGAGGGGGTGGCTGCTGATTAGCAATTTGTTCTCTCTCAAACACTGAAGGAGCACTGGGAATTTGTGCGCCTGGCACTGCAGGCAGAGGGGTGGCTGCTGGCACCAAAACCATTGCCGTGCTCATGTGGCACTGTGGCAAGGGAGGGGTGGCCGCGGCACACGCAGAGCCCATTGTGCCCGAGGCCCAGAGCTCTGCCCTGCAGCCCCGCAGCCCTGGCCCTATCTCACCGCTGAGTGCTCTTCCCACAGCTGGCGCTGATTTCTCATCTGGAGATCAGAAGGGCAGAAATTCTGCGGGAGATGAAAAAAAAACAAACCCGAAGTTCCATTAAAGGCGAACTACCATTGGCAAGTATGCACTGTAATTGGATTAGGTCTTTATCAGATCTTCCCATTTGCGGAGGCGTGAGCAGTCCTGGGGCTGCGCAGAGTCAATCAGTGAGGCCAGGGGGGGCCGTCTGCTCCTCTGCGGGGGTGCCGGCTGATCGAGGGGATTTAGCTTTTATTGACTAATAATAATGTTTTACAAAGGGAGAAGCGGGGCCCTGCGCCAAAGGAAAGTGTCTGAGCTCGCAGAGCGACTGGCTCACAGCGGCGGTTTGTGTTTGTTTATTTTCCATTCCCGGGTTTATCACGGCGATGATTTCAATCCCCCAGCAGCAAAGCAATGAGAAGCACCAAACTGGAATGCAAACGGCCGCGTTTCCCTAGAAGATGGTTTTCTGTGCGAGTGAAAGCTTCCAACAGCGCGGTGGGAGAGCAGCGCTCGGAGAGGGGCGTCTGCAGTGCATCCCTGGCCCTTCCAGCAGCCCAGTGTTTGAGAACGCATGTTAAAAGGATATTAAAGCCTGGGACAAGATTTGCATGGAAACACGATGTTTAAATATTTTATCTCTCGGGAACCCGGACGCTAAACAGTTGATTAGACAAATTTTATCATTTCAGAAAGAACCAGCATTGAATACTCTTTGCTGGGTTAGCACGCGGGTCAGTGAGGCGGCAGGTCGTGGTACCACTGCTCATGGGCTCCCACTCTGCCACCGCCACACCGTAGGCTGGGACAGGGACAGGGACGGTGAGCACACGGCTCCCACGGCCCTCCCGCCCCGCTGGGGTGAGCGCGGAGTCCCTGCTCCCTCCGCGTGGAGCTGCCCCGGCTCCAGGCGCGGGCTCGGAGATGGCTGCAGCCGGGCCCGGATGGGGTCAGGATGGGGCTGAGGCAGCGCGTGCGCAGCCGGCGCCGTGCCGAGGGCTGCAGGCAGCCGCCTCAAGGTGGCGCGCTGGGAGCGGGAACAGCGCCGCAGAACAAAGGCGGCTGCGTGCAGCCCAGCCTGCGGCGCGTCCTGCAGGCCCGGCCCGCGGCTCGCCCTGCGGCTCACCTTGCGCCTCAACCCGCAGCGCACCCTGCAGTTCGCCCTGCAGCCCCGGCCCGGCCCCAGCTGCAGACTCAGCTCCTGCTCTGGGCAGGAACGCGGTGCAGTGCTGACGAACAAACCCTGCGGTGTCCTGATGGTGTCATCGCAGATGAACAGCACCCCGTGAATGAGGAACGGGGTGCTTTCCTGCTGGCACCGGCGTTGTCCCACATCAGCCCCTCCTGTGCTCACACCAATGTGACGTGCTGGCAGCCGGTGGGGACCTGGGTGCACCCTCAGAGATGGCACAGCTCCGAAGTTTTGCCCTTCTTGTTTGGTGCCATCCTGCGCCTGCAGCCGCACGCTCTGTGCCCGCTGTGTGCCAGGCCCGTCCTGCAATTAGTGCATTCTGGGGGAGCTGCTCGGTGCTGTTCCCGTGACACTGAGACCTAAATTTGCCGTAAAGCCAAATGGATACGCACACCCACATTTCTGAGGCTTTTAGTTCAGCAACAAGTGAATCCATCAAAGCCCAGCACCTAATTTAATAGCAATAATGAAAGGTGTGCGTCACTATTAATTTAAGCACTCCAACATTAGCCTTGCACTTAGAAACCAGCAAGGCAGAGCTATTTACAAATGAATGTACCGGGGCAATAAATTGAAAGTACTGGTTTGACCTGCGGTGGCTGCTTTTTTCATTTATACACAGATACATTTCTATAGATGAATTTACTCCCATCTCTTTAGCGAGGCCTCCCTAATTAAGTTGAAGTGGCAGTGGAAGTGTGGCAGTAAGTGTGGAAAGAAGCAGCTAAAAATGTATTTAATTCATTATAAATAATCTTTGATACCAGGAGGTTGGATAAAGGTTTGCAGTATCAGAGCAGGCTGCCGAGGAGGCCAAGGAGATTGCTCGTGAGCAGCAAAAGCATTTGCATCGCTGAGTTTGACCTCCTCACACTGAGGGAAGGAGCTGCGGATGGAAGGGGGGCTGCTGGCACCAGAGCTGGCAGTGGGACGAGTGGGAGCCACCGTGCCGGGGGGGCCGCAGTGCGGGGTGCCGACTCCGTGCTGCATGTGCCCCCAGGATGATAACGTATGTTAAGAGGAAGGTGTATGTCACCCACATTAAAGGAGTTTAATGCGCTCGGAGTCACATTATTGTACCCTTGTAGAATACATTATCTGTCATGCTGCCTTTACAGGCTGTCACCTCGCAGAAAGGCTACAGTGTTCCTGGAAACCATTATCAGACTCTGATGATACGATCAAAATTGGAGCGAGCTGCATGGTGGGGGCCCAGCGGCCGGGGCTCTGTGCACTGCACTGCAGCATTGCGGGATGGGGCTGCTGGGACTGGCAGGTCGGGGTTGGGGAGGGGGGCGCATCGCCACGGGACCCTCGGGCAGGGCAGCAGCTGTGCGCCCCGCGGGCAGAGCTCAGCTCCGAGGCCGGGTTGGGGCCCTGCTGCTGTGCCCTGGGTGGCTCAGCACCGCTCAGTGCAGTGCCGACCTGAACGCGGTGGGAACCGGTGAGCATCAGCCTCTAAATACTGCTCTTCCTTTTCCCTGTCGGGTGAAATTAAAAAAAAAGAAGCCTGCTTTTTTTGGAGTGTAATCTTCCGCCTGCGACAAGAAGACGCGTAAACTGATAAATTGCAGATTAAACGAGTGCCACACTCCACTCCAGTCCCTGGCTGTTAATTCCCCTGTTGTGCAATTCCCCGCTTTCAGGGCCTGTCAATTCCACCTAATCGCAGGCGGCACTAAAACACCCTGCCCTGACAGCACGGGCCGCCAGCCCCCCGCTCCTCACTCAGGTGGATTGCATGCATCACTTATGCACAAATCAGCAATATGCCAGCGGGGAGGAATTATGTCGGATGACAGCCCCGACACGCAGTGCAGATTGCAGAGCACGTGGCCGCAGCCGCCGTGACAGATTGCGGTGCACGGCTGCGCTGGTGCGGGAGCGGCTCCGGGACACAACTGGCCCTTCTGTGCCTCACCGGGCTGCAATGCCTCGTGTGTGGGCAGTGCCTGGCCTGAGAGCACAGGTCAGCAGGTGCGGCCATCCTGCTGTTCGTCGGGCCTTCCTGCTGCTTGTAGGGATGTCCTGGTGCACGGGCCAGAGCCCATAGCGGGTGCAGGGGGTGCTGGGCCCTCTGTGGCAGCGTGCTGGGGGTGGCCCCATGTGCTCCACTGACCATCCAGTGGATGTCAGTTAAATGTTTAGCTTGCCTCAATCTGTGATCCTGAAAAGCTTAAATTGATGACAGCCTTGCAGTTGCTCATTAATAATTGCTTCATTACTGTATGCTATCGCATACTCCTGACAATAATGGTGTTTGCTGGTGTATTTCTAATCATCCAGCATTTCAGTTCCTTCACCAAGCCCCAGACTCCTTGGTGTGCAGCTCCCTCAGAGGCAGCACATCCCTGCCCGGTGTCAGCACTGCTCCCACAGGGATGGGGTGGCTGGGATGGCTGCTGCCAACCTCATGCAGCTGCTTCCCTCTGTGCACTGTGGGCATGAGGCCTCAGCCCCACAGAGCCAGGACCCCCATAATTCTCCCCACCCCGGCTCTGTTCCTCAGGACCTGGGGTGGCTTCCTGAGCTTGCACTGGGCGCACCAGGCACCGCTCGGTGCCGTGGCACAGTGGCAAAGACTGACCCTGCATTCCCACCCGGGGCGTTAAAAATCTGCTGCAACTTGTCAGAAAAATGAATAAATGAGCGCATTATTTTTTCATTTTGGAGCTCAGCATCTGTTTGTCTAATCAAGAAAGAGAACTGGGAAAGTCAACCAGGGCTGACGCACACATTTTATTTAACTTTTCCTCTGTCAAAGGAGTTTAAATGTGTAATGAACAGGCCATGGTGATTTGAAATATAATCCCATTACTCTGATGAGATTACCGAGGCTGTGAGAGTTCACAAATCATACTTAGGGTTTTTAGAGCCAACAACACCCCGCTGAGGTTTTTTTCCCTCTTTTGCATTGACGCAGAGATGCGTGGCACCGCACAGCCACGGTGCGTGGCCCTGCCCCACTCTGCCCGCTGCTGGCAGCAGTGCCGGCCCAGCTCTGAGCAGTGGGGCCGCAGTGCCGCCCCCCACAGCCCCGCACCGCCGCCCCTGGCCTCGCCCATCCCCACACCGCGATGGCCGCCCCAGGATGTGATTTAAGGAGCATTAATTTTAGCAGCAGTGGCGCCCAACACCACCGCCGCCTCGGCAGCGCGCTTCCGTGAAATTCATGGGCCCATTACAAACATGTCTCCATAAATAACTCCCCCCATTAATCTCAGGGCTGCACCCAGGGCTGCATGATGGCTTCTGCCTGCTCGTCCCCATTGCTGGGTGGGAACAGCGCCGTCCATGCAGAGCCCAGCCCCGGCCACACTGCCAATGGACGTCCTCGGGCCCGCAGAGATCTCTGCTCCATCTCTCCTGGCAAACCTCACCAGAGCTGCACAACTGCCTGGAGCACATCACTGCTGCTGTGGCCCAAGCAGCCCTGCACCAACCATGGGTGCACAGGGCCCGTTCCCAGTGCACGGCCCTTCTGCATCTGCGGAACTTAGGGCTCCTGGAATGGCTGGAAGGAAGGGCAGCTGAAGAGCCTTCCATTTTTATCTAACTTGAAAGTAGATACAGAAATGTATCATTTCAATTTTAAATAGAGGCTTAATTTTCTGCATTAGGTGAAGAGGCTTCTGGCATAAAGCAGATTTTGTGCATGCATTATGTATCACTTGAAGTAACCTCTGGCCACATTGCTCAGCCCAGGGCTGTGCCAGCACAGCACAGATGTTGCAGCACTGCAGCTTGAAAGCCTCTCCGTTCCTCTGCGTATCTCCTGGAGCAGTGCTCAGCCTCTGCAGGAGCCTCCCGGGGCCCCGCACTGCTGCAGGTAGAGCTGCAGTGCACGGGAGAGCAGGGCCTCTTCACAGGAGGAGAAAATGTGGACACCCTCCAACAGAGTCTGATGCATTTCAGGGAGAAGTATCCCTGCTCGGCAGCCAGCAGCCACCCTCTCTGCTGAAGCCCAGTAACACGGCATGGAAGGAACAGCTTGCTTCCCTGACCCAGTTGAATGCCCATCTGAATCAATTAAATCTACAACTACCGGGAAAGACCAGCCGGGATGGCTCTGCGCTCAGCTGCGCGCAGATTGCAGCCAGGAGCCCCGCTTTGACTTTTGCAGCAAGCACCAAGCAGTGGAAACGCGTTCCCTACACCGTGTGTTCCGATCTGCAGTTTGAAGGAAAATTCATTTCTTAAGTGTGATCAAGTGTCTCGGAGCAAGCAGACTCAGCCCCGGGCCCTCGAGCCGCCGCTCGCTGTGTGCACCCCGACCCCAGCTGGTGCTGTGTGCTCAGGGGCGCGCAGTGCAGGTATGGAGCAGCACGGCCTGGCAGGGGAGCACCCACCTGCACTGCGGCACTGCCAATGGGGAGGGCTTTATTGTGACAGGTCTTCCTTTCAGTGAGAGGAAAACACTGCACCTACCAAATATCTCCTGAGAACGAGTAAACGTGGCAACAGCGTTATGGCCAAGAAAAGAAGTTGGAGATGGAAGTCGTTCCCAACACCAAAGTAGGGAACATTTTCATTTAAGAAGAACTGAAACTGGGTGGCAAAGCACATTCACATAACAACTTTAATGTTAAATAGTTCACAAAGCTGAATAAAGGAATAATTTACATTGCATTATTGGAAAGGTTTTCCTCCGTTTGCATCTGTGCTGCAATTGTGCATACAAAATACTTAAAAATGTAATACTGTACTATAAAATATGTTTCCTTCTGTTTTATCCTTTGCAAATAGGAACTGTGGAAGACTGCACACAGAGACCGCACGGCCCCGGGGGGCGGCACTCATGTGCTTCCAAAACTGAATCTTTTACAACAGAGAACTTAAATGTAACAGACAGCTGACACAGAGCCCTGCTGCCTTCCTGCTATCCACACCCTGCACATTAAGGCTCAGAGCATATTTTGTACTAAAGTAAGGTAGGACGCAGACTGCTGGAGGTGGTGCTGCAGCACGGCAGGGAGGGCACGCAGCCCACGTAGCTCCACGCAGCCCCACATTCGCACACAGCCCGCGCTGCCAGCTGGGCTCTGAGCGGCTCGCAGGGCTGTGGGTGCAGCATGGTACAAACCCACGGCTGCAGCACAGGGCTCCAGCATCGGCAGCTTGGAGAGATTTGTGAAAGACACCTCTGGTGAGTGGAACCAAAATGCAGCTCTGGCTCCTGAAATCCCATTCACGTGTTCCCTGATATGTTGAAGACAGACAAGGCCAGCACAGTCACAAGTCTCAGTACAGAGCAGGTCTCTGTTTTTATTCCTAGAGAACAGTAAGGAGCAGGGGCACACCCAGCACCGGGTGCCAGCCGTGGCCTCAGCGCTGTGCCGCGCTCTCCTCAGGCTGCAGATGCTGCCTTGGTGCTGGCTGCAGGAAGTGCCTTCCACAGAGGGGACGCAAAGCTGAGGAGCAGTTACACAAACCTGTTTTGAAAAGAACGAAGCAAAAGAGACCTGAACTGCCTCAGCGCTCCCCCACCAGTCGCTCTGCCATGGCTGCTGCTCCTGGCTCACAGTTGCCTCCTGCACGTCAGCAACAGAAGCGCAACCATCTGGGACTGCAGCCTCCCCCCAAAAGAACTGTGCATCAGATGGACCTTGAAAAAGATTACATCTGTTTATTAATAGTAAAAATGGATACATTTGTCCTACATTTCGTTTTTAGAAATTTGATCATGTCACAAGCAATACCTGTGTGTACGTGGGTGTATTACAGATGTATATAATTTATTTTAACCAGGCTGTGAAATAATATGTAATCACATCTCTTCTTGTGATTGTACATAATACAGTAATTAAATGATGCCAGTCTACGTCATTCTCTTATTTCTAATCAAAGGAACCTGAAGCGTAACAGTCTTCTTTCCGGCTGATATGGCTCTTTATTTGTGTCACAGGGGAGACCTCCTCTCGCCAAGGAGGGAGCATCGTGCAGCCACCAGACATGGGGTCGCGCCGATGTCCTCCCCGGCCGCTCCTGCCGTCAGCAGCTGGAGCTGCGCCGCTCTGCCCCGGCCACCGGCAGCCCCCGCCCCGGACACGGCGGTCAGGCTCTGTGCGAGGCCCGGCGCTACTGCTGTCCCGATTTCTTCTCCTTCTGGAAGCTAAAGCTTGTTCTCCTGTTCAGTTTTCTTTGTTTCTGAGCAAAATATTCCGCTCTGGCTGTACTTGCTCGTGATTCCAGAATATAGTTAACCTGCAAGACACGGAAGGATTTCACTGCAGTGGAGCTTTGGCATGCAGCCCTGGGAGGGCACGGACCCTTGCACCTCCAGCAGGGCGACAGGAAAAGGGCAAAACCACAGCAGGATCGGCCCTGCATGTGGGCCACCCCCGGCTCTGCCCCTGTCCTCGCGCCTGGGCAGCTCCGTCCCCCAACACAGCACGTCCTGCAGCCGCTGTGCTGCTCTGGAGTGGTAATGGGCTTCAATAAAAGATTTTATCAGCTTTAATAAAAATAATACCTCCATTATGATGTTTGCATACTCAGCTAATCTCAGAGTTTCCCTGTGTTTTGGCATATTTTACTTGATGAAAGCATTTTTAAATGATATTTAACAAGCCTGCTATTCCCTAAATTTATTATCTCCAGTGCTTTGTGATAATCACATAGATAATTTTAATGGAAGGTTAATGCAAGAATCAAAAAGATAAAAATGCCCTTTGGTCCGCCATTAGCTGGTTAATATGCTGTGGCTTAAAACTTGCACGATTTTATGCACTGTAGAGTGTTTCACTTTCACTGCATATTACAGCTTAAGGCGTAGAAATATAGGGAGTTTTCATGGTCAATAAAGCCTCGGTGTCTTGCACTTGATCATGTAAAAAGCCTAATTTGAAAAGTCTGATTTCTCTATATTTCTTAATGCTGATGGAATTGAAAATAAACTCGTAACTTACACAAAAACCTAGAAGTATTTTGTATAAACAATTTGCAAGGTAAGAAAAAAAGCACTGTTTGGTAATGTTTCTCCCCTGAATATTCTCGTTACTCAGAGCAAATCTCTTTTCAGCTTCCTTGTGTGAGCAGTCTGGCTCTGCCAAGTGCTCCGGAGACTCCGCAGATGAAGTGGGAGCAGAGGAGCCTGCCGGACTAAGAGCCAAGGGAGAAGGCAGCACGCGCTCAGCCGCCAACACCAGCATTGCAGCAGGTCGGCGATTCGGCAGCCCTGGGGACTTCACACAGCAAAGCAAACATAACGGGTGGATTCCTAAAATTACTGTTTTTTTGATTCTGAGTTGACGTGAGATACTAGATTGCAGAAAATGAAGTTTAATCTTCCCATTTGTTTCAGGAAGTAGATCAATACGTACATCAATGAGCTGTGGGAAAAGCCAGCCATTCTGGCCCGGGGGGGAGCAGTCCTGCTGCACTCAGTGCTGCCCCAGCCCAGCTCTGCTCCGCTCGAGCCGCTCCGACGCTGCGCAGCCCTGTGTTCCATGTGTGCCCTGTGGTCCCCGCAGTGCCAATTCCTGACCGAAACCCAGCCCAGGGAGTGGGGCAGCAAACTGGGAGCTAAAGCACCCAAGTGCTCCACAGGTGCTGCGCCATGCCCGTATTTCAGATCCTCCTGAAGACTTCCATGTCTAACAACTGGTACAACACTCAGAATTTTGGGTCACGTTAAAATTTTAAGACTCACCTTCAGTACAATTTCATTGACAGTAGCAGCATCTGATTCAAAGTACAGGTGTTTGTAGTCGTGATTGCTTAGATATGTAAGTTTAAATATTGCATGACCTGCAAAGATAAGAAAAAAGGTTCAGAATATTTCTCTAAAGTTTTCTGCCGAGCTGTGTGCCTGACAGAAGCAAAACACAGATGGTGATCTTAGCATACCATCAGCACAACAGAAGGGAGCAATGAAACGCTGACAGGCTTCTTGTGTCATTTCAATTTAAGGCAAGTGGTGGCTTACAGGAGCAGCTGAACTCTTTCAATAAAGTTCATTTTCCCATCACATCCCTGCTGCAGGAAAAGCAAAGATCTATCAGACGGTCAGTTAGCTCACAGCCAGCCCACGGCCACAGTGCTCACACCGCCAGGCTGCAACAGCTCACCTAGCAATTCAGTGTAACCACCACACATAGAAGTGCCATATTTAAGGTAAAAGGCCAAATAGTCCCGGAATTATCATAAAACCCCCTCCTCAGAATAATACCCAAACCTGCTCTGTTGCTAAGGCAAAGGAAAATGTCACTGTAAAATACAAAGGAATGTAGCAACGGTACGAGGAAACCAGGCACCTCTCCCTGCAAGCAGAACAATCAAAAACTAACACAGAACTGCAGTTTTTATCTGTGAGGTTCTCTGCTGGCAAGCTTCCCCGCTGCTCAGACCCCAGCAGAGGGTGGCAGTGACCAATGACCCCAATGTGACAGAGCTGGGGCTGCCATGGGCAGCGGTGCCGGAGCAGCTGCAGGGCTGGTGCGTGGTGCTGCGTGCAGGCTGGGTGTGCAGTGCTGCTGAGGCATGCTGAGGGCAGCCCCTGCATCCTGGGTGGAGGGAATGATGGGCGGCGTGCTGATCGCCTGCTTCTCAGCCACACATCACCGGGGGGTGGGGCACGGAGCCACAGGGTGAGAGATTAACACAAAAATTAAGGGAGACCACAGCTTTCATCATGCCCAACGAAGGAACCCTCCCAGGATCTCCATCTTTCCTTTAAAGCAGTGATTTACTCCTCCTTTCTGGCAGAAGCAGTTACGCAGCTGACAGAGGCAGCACACAGAAGTTCATTTCCAACACTTGTTTTAGGATTGTATCGAGTCAGCTGTTTTAAAGACAATTAGAGCTACAGATGCCAATACCAATTGTGTTGCATCCCATGGCAGGAGGCAGAGCTCACTCTGCTGCAGTCCCTCCAGCAGCCTGGAGACAACCCTTGCCAGGGCAGCATCCCTGTGTCCCCACATCCCTGTGTCCCTGACCAGGACAGCAGCTGCTCAGCCGCAGCCCCTGAGTCGGACCGCCCTGCAATGCCCCAGCATGGAGCAGGATGAGCCCTGCACGTGGCAGGTGATGTAGTGGAAAGAGGCTAAAAAGACTTTTCTTTAGAAACTCCATTACACTATTATGTTTATGTGCTCCCATGTCCACATCATACTATTTACAGCATGAAATATTAGTTCATTGAAATCATAACTGGCACTTTGCTCTGCTACTGTTCCAGCCAGATGGAATTTATGAATTGTGAGATTGATTTCCATTTCCAAGAGTGCTTAAATGTGTGATGTACCACTTTCCAATAGAGCACCACCTCTGACAATTCAGAGATCAATAGGAACTTCAATGGTTTTTTATATTTCCATACAAGAATATCTGGCAGCAAACAGCAGCAGTGCGATTCTACCATACATGACAGCAGTTAAAACAAATGCAGATCTTGTACCAACAACATCACCACAATGACTCCTGCACGAGCAGCGTGCCCTCAGCCTGTTTGGAACACAGCCGTTCAGCTCCAGCAGCTGTCTGTCACCAGGACCACAGACAGGTTACACACGTCACCTGTGCTGGGCAGCTGAAGGCAGAAGGGGACCAAACAGGGACATTGCAATACCTTGCAATCAGGTTTTACTGGCTGGAAAATATGGATTATTTTACACTATATTCATCTGCTAAAACATTTAAGGAAAGAAACTCAGGTTTTCAGACAGTGCCAGGCACGCAGCAGGAGCACTGCAGGTCACTGCACTGGGATGCGCAGCCTGCAGGACGGGCAGCACCTCCACTGCTCATGGCTGCACCCCATTTTCCTGACAACGTTCAGGGAAGAGGTGCTCATCCCAACTGCACATCACCCCCCAGATTCACTGATTTTGTGTCAATACGAGGCCAATGAGAAATTCTGCTGCAATCTGTATTCCAAACATTCAGGAATAGTTTGTATTCTACCTCTTCCATCAACCCCAAATTCAGAGGGTACCAAAAGCCCCTATCTGTTAGTGTCAATCTTTAAAGCAGTGTGCACTGAGTTAAATCACTAATTAGATGAAGCATGAAAAGAAAATTTGTGAATAGAACAAAACAGAAAACAAACACGAGGAAATGCAAATTTATGTTAATTTTTCAATATACCTTGATGATTGTTTTGTCATTTTGGGCCATAAGGCCTAAGTCAACAATTAAGAGTTATTGGAATAAACAGTGAGAGAAAGACTTCTCTGAAGAACAAAATGCTTACAGGCATCATTCAACATGATGACCATTCTCACCATCCCAGAAACGGCGACCACAACAGGATCAAGCTCCTAAATCCTGCAGACTCAGAAGGGTTTACAAGGACTTTAAAACGCACAGATAAGTAAGCAAGGAATAATGAAAGCAAAATGCATGCAAGCAGTGTTTCCGAACAAAGCCAAGCTTAGTTAAAACACTGCATGAAATGCTGCTATATCTCATCTAAAAGCTTTGAGGAGGAACTCTGTTGTTTTAAATCCACAGCCTCAAAAAGCCTCAAAAAACAATGCTGCAAGCTTGGAAAGTCAAAAACAATGCACATGTTGCACGAGCATCAAAACACCAGTCTTGGCGTGGCTGAACAAGAAAACTCGCAGCTCCCTTGCAGGGATGTCAGCTGCTCTCAGCCACTGCGGGCTGCTGGGACACGGTGCAGCGCTGGCAGCAGCGGAGGCAGGCCAGGACTGGGCCAACCTGGTGGGAGCCATGCTCAGCCGGGGGGGCTCCTCCACAGACAGTGACTGCAGTCACTATGGATGAAACCCCGACCCGCCACCGCCGCTGGGAACAACACGGAGTGCAGCCTGCACCTGATGTTCTCCTCCAGAACACGGCTGCTGTGGGAACAAACAACGCCGATGTTCAGAGCAGGGTGCTGCAGCCCTGCCCCCCCATGAACACTCTTCCCACAGCTCAGGTCTTTATGTTCTGCTATGGGCTTCCTACAAAGCGTTGCTGTTAGTGGATGCCTTGTTTCCAGATGTCCGTAAAGAGCCCACTTCTATGTCAAGTTATGGGAACGATTCACACATCTGGATTTTTTTTCCAAAGCCCTTTGTTTTTTCATTGAATTTTTACCAAAGGCAGAATAAAGATTTTTTTTTGCAAGAATGCACTGAAAATCAGGAGGGGAAATCAGGGTTGCCCCAAACCTCTCACCAGCAACCTTGTTTTGGAAAAAAGATGATAAATAAATCAAAATGCACTAAGCAGTGTTTCCACATGGCAATCGCCTCCTTCATTGCGTCTGCACCTCATCAATCACGCTATTGTCTGCTTGAAAGGCGAGCCTTGTAAATGTCATATCCACTCAAGCCCAAGGAGAAGCGAATCAAAATGCAGCAAGGAGTTTTAATTGGATAGTGTAATTAAACTAAAAAACCCCAGCAGAATAGCTTTGACAGAATAGATGAAGACCCCTTTTAATAGGGCTACAAAACATATTTGTTAAAAGGATGAGGCAATGCACGCTACTGATTGTGCTCCAGAGGACTCTGATGCAGGCTCCTCAGCAGCAGCGCACTCAGTGGGCTGCAGCCACATGTGTGGGGCCAGGAGCATCCGTCCTGGCCTGCCCTGCTCTGCCTGCCCATCCTGCCCTGCCCTGCTGTGCCTCCCCAGGCCAAAGGCTGCCGGGCTCCAACATCTCTGACCTTTGCCAGCCCTCCGATGGCCGCAATGACCCGTGTGCAGTCCAGAGCTGTGACAGAGGTGGGAAGTTCAATGAGACCGAGTGCCGTATGCACGTTGCTGTCTTGCCTCTGAGGCATTCTGCTGCTCTGCAAACCACGAGTCTGCACGCATTTGGACTCACATCTTTCTGATGCACACTTTGAGGTTTCTTTCACTCTGAGCCTGAAGTATTGCTAATATTTTCTCTGCTGAATCTATTTTTTATCCTTTGAGCAGAATCTGTGATTAGGTTTCCATCATGTATGATTTTTCCACTATTATTTCAGAGACTGCATTACTCACAGCAGGAGCATTAATATTAGGAACTACCACGCAGTATTTTGTGCACCATTTGCATAGTGCCTGGGTAATTGCTGCCTCTTTGCTCTGGCCCTACGGCAGGGCCTTGAACAACCGTGCAACATCTTTATTGGAGCTCCCCGAGCAGCGGGAACCCGCTCCTCCCCAACGCGCTCTGTGCGTTTTTAGTCCTTTCACAACCCATAATGAATTCATTAAATTAGTACTACCAACATGCATAATCTGGAGGAACTTGATACTGAATTAAAACATCAAATACCTTTAGCTTTAAATGAAAACTACATAAAAGCATTTCAGCCATCACTTTGGCTATCACTTACAGCCAGTATGAATACTGCTAGAAAAGCTATTTTCGTGCAGATGTGGAATTCAATGGGAAAGACTGACTTGTGTAGCAACATCAATCAAAACGTCGGCTCTGCTGGCAGCTCTCGACAGTAAGGTGGGTTCAGAGGTCACGGGATAAAGAAAAAGCCAAGCTCTGGTTCAGCTCCAATATCTCCTCACTGGAAGTCTTGCGACGGTGCCTGCCCCCTCTGTACCGGGCGGCTTTCATTAATCTTCTTGCCATCTTTTTTAACTAGTCATGCAGAACCGCTCGATAGCGAGACATATAATGGGGAGGCCCTGTGCCTATTACCAGGTTAACACTCTGTTAAGCCCCAGCGCAACAATGGAATAAGAATTTAAAGGAAATCTTAAGCTGCGGGGTGCAAAGAAGGCAATTAAATTACAAACCGAAGTTACCGATGTACTCCGTGACCTACAGAACACCTTTGTTTAGACTACCTTCATATTAAGGCTGTTTTGACCAAGTGCTTGAGACGTATCTGCTTTCCTAAGAGGAAAAACATACAAAACAGAAGAAAAATGATCACAGAGAACGTTTGTTCAGTGTTTCAAGTAAATTATCAAATAAATCTAATTTCTGCAGCTGTCATAAAACGCAGAATGGAGAAAAAAATGTTTATTTTGAAAATGGTGCGTCTTGCCAAGTGGTTGGTGCCAGTGCCACCGGATGGCCTGCCCCCAGCACGGCCCGGCCCAGCAATGCAGTGGTCACAGCCCTGTGCGCAGGGTGCTGAGTAGCAAAGGCAGTGGTTAGTGACACTGAAGTTTATCCTTTGTCCAAATAATGTAAGAGACATTAACAGAATCAGATTTCCTTTAAATTACACTATTGCAAAAGGATATAATTGTATTAAACGTATTATGTTGCTTCCTTAAGACTTTATATTATGTACACTTAATTGAGATACAAAGCTCTTTTCAGCTATAAAAATGACAACTACTTTATTAAGGTTTAAATCTTATTTCTCAATGATAGGATGCTTCCTTTCGAGATTCAAAACATTGAGAATCTCTCGTGATAATCAGACTGAACCTGATTTAAACGAGCAGTTTATACACAGTGTTTCCAGGTTCTAATGGCATTTGACCGAGCCAGCAGGGCCATTACCTCTTCTCTCTGTCTAAATTCAGGGAGTCTGATTTAATTTACAAATAAAAATTCAAATGCTAACCTGGGCTACTACGAGGGCAAACAAAAATCATCAGCTGTTCCTGCCTCTGATACCCACAATAATGGCAAATTAGATACCAAAGCTTTCTGTTGTCATCTTCCCTTTTCACTGAGCGCAGCTCCGAGTTCTGCTAACTTACAGGAAAGGGAAGCTCTGCTCCTACCAGAACAGCTTCCAGCCCACCTGCAAACATTCACAGCACGGGATCTGGGTTGTCAGGTCCTTTAACACACAAGTGGCACTAAAGCATGACTGTGTGAACCTGTCATCACAGATAAAACTTCAGCTGAAAGTAAGCAAACCATCCACACCACGTTTATATATAGTTTCTATCTTTACATTTCCAGTACCAGTAAAAACCCTGACACCCCTTTAGTCCACGGAAAGTAAGAGCTGGCTGAGTTCTATGCAGCGTTAATTACCGGCAGCAGCAGAACAAACGGTGCAAGGCCCTCAGTGAGCACAGAGAGCAGCACAGCGAGCAGCACAGCGAGCAGCACAGCGAGCAGCACACAGAGCAGCACACAGAGCAGCACACAGAGCAGCACGCAGAGCAGCACACAGAGCAGCACACAGAGCAGCAGCACACAGAGCAGCACACAGAGCAGCACACAGAGCAGCACACAGAGCAGCACACAGAGCAGCACACAGAGCAGCACGCAGAGCAGCACGCAGAGCAGCACGCAGAGCAGCAGCACACAGAGCAGCACACAGAGCAGCACGCAGAGCAGCACACAGAGCAGCACGCAGAGCAGCACGCAGAGCAGCACACAGAGCAGCACACAGAGCAGCACACAGAGCAGCACACAGAGCAGCACACAGAGCAGCACACAGAGCAGCACACAGAGCAGCACACAGAGCAGCACACAGAGCAGCACACAGAGCAGCACACAGAGCAGCACACAGAGCAGCACACAGAGCAGCACACAGAGCAGCACACAGAGCAGCACACAGAGCAGCACACAGAGCAGCACACAGAGCAGCACACAGATCAGCACACAGAGCAGCACACAGAGCAGCACACAGAGCAGCACACAGAGCAGCACACAGAGCAGCACACAGAGCAGCACACAGAGCAGCACACAGAGCAGCACACAGAGCAGCACACAGAGCAGCACACAGAGCAGCACACAGAGCAGCACACAGAGCAGCACAGCTCCAAGATCCCCGTGCCGCTCACAGCCCAGCATCGCCCAGCTGCCCCACGGCTGCTCACGGCTGGGAGCAGCGGTGGTTTAAGAAAGCACACGCTGTGCTCCCTGTGGTGCGATGGCACCAGCCCTGCTATGTGTGCACAGCACTCAGAAAGACGAAATGAAGCGTGTTTGTGTTACAGGAGATAAAAACATGGAAACAAAATATACTGCAGAACTCAAGCACCTTATCTTCGCTCAGCCTCTCTTTCTTTGCAATAATTCATTCAAGGAAGATCCAGGAATAATTTTTGATGTAAACTCTGCTATAAACATATATCACTCTGCTGATAAAAATCACAGACAAAACTTGTGAAATACAGTGAGTTTCATTCCTTTATGCTACTAAAATAACTTTTTTCCATTTAAAATTCAAGAGATACTGATCTGCTGTTAAGAGTTCCCCCAAATGCATCATTCTGACATGTCACACTAAAAGTCTCTTCTGCTGACCTAAAATAATGGCTTTCGGAACATCTTTGGTGAATCTGGAAGAGGTCAGTGGATTTCAGGGGAAAATTATTTTCTCCTTTTGAAACCACGTTGAACATTTATTAAACATGAAAATCATACGGATGGCTACATGAAAATGCAAAAATAAAAATGCAGTATCTTTAAGGTTGCCTTTGACATAACCTGTCAGAACTCTCTCAAAACTGACCACAGTTCCTCATTTCAGGGTCTCCACTCACAGGTGGACTGCACTTCGTTAAGGTTGCAGTTCTGTCCCTTGTTTCCCCCTGGGTTATCAGTTTGCTCCGTTTGGGTCCAAGTATTATTTGCTGAGGCACAGGCGCTGCTACCCAGCCCCATCCCACAAGGACACAGTCCTGGAGATGCTCAGGGACAGCTTGAAGATCTCAGCTGAGGGTGCTAAAGGGAGCCTAAGATGGAAACCTTGCCTTTCAGGGCTGGATTTTCAGATACAGCCCTATTTTGCTGGCACAATTTTATCACTACGAATATCTGCATCTGAAATGAAATGTGGCTACAAAGCCTGAGGTGTTAATGTTCACAAGTGCAAACTACACCTTTAGCAACAAAACTGGTCTGATGTGCAGCTGAGCACTACATGGTTGGGTATTTCAAAGCACCACAGACTCTGCCGCAGCCTTTGCAGACTGTCAGTTGTCTGTTACAGAGATATGTTGGGTGCCATCTCAGAGCTCCCCAAAGACAACTGCTACACACTTGGACTGCCTGGTCAGCAGGGACATCTCTCCCCAGTCTCACACCTTCACAAGGATCATAAAAACATGCTGGGAGACAGGAAAGGGAGACAGTGACTGGAGCAAGAATATGGAATTAGGAAGGGGTAATGAAGGGGAGAAGGATATAGTTCAATAATTGCTGATAAAATCTGTGGCAGCTATAAATTTACTCTTCCAAAAGAATTCAACAGATCATTACCTCTGTAAATACGTATCACATAATTCTCTCTCTCTGTCACCTTGCAGATAAGTACTTAATATTTAGCATCTCTACCCCGCACAAGCCCAGGCGTAATAAAATCCTGCCATGTTTTTGAATCTCAGTTACTTTTTGACAGTGGATAGTTACGTTTTGATGCCACCAGGAGACACTGTCCCGTTCTCCTAGGGCCTATCTTGTGCCTTTTACAATGAATTTTAGGAATACAGACCCTCATTACTCCACGGGCACAATAAGCACAGCTCCCTGGCTCTGCCCTCTGCCCGCTGTCCCCTCCATACAGGAGCTCTCTGGCTGCTGCCCGCGCCAACGCCTTCCTGAATCAAAGCTCTGCTGACCCTGCAGCCGCAATGGAAGCAATTTCAGACTGTGATGATACTGAGATCCTCACATGTCCGAGGAATTGTTCAAAGCCTTTCCAGATGCTAAGAAGTTCAAAAATATCACAAAGATGTGGAATGGGTGACTCCTGAGCTGCAGCCTACCCAGCGCTTCCTTGGTGCGGCGCTGCCAGCGGCTACAGACAGCAGGCAGGAAACTTAACAACACCACTGGCCACAAACAGCATTAAAAGGAGGCTCATAAAACGTGCATCTGTTTGCGTTATGTTCTCTACAACAGAATCAAGTCAGATTAAAAACATTCTATAATGAATAAAATACACCTATAAAAGGAAAGGACATGGCAGCAATAATTCTCTGGGCATCTAGCACACAGAGAGAGGGAGAGGAGAGAGGACATAAATAAAAAGGACTACTCACTTGGGCTCTTTTCTTCCACAAGGTCACAGGCACAGAGGAGTTCAGAATCGATTGAAATGGGTTTCTGCTTAATCCAAAACTTAGTGCTGGCCTTCTGATTAGTAACAGGGTCTATCTCTACCTTGTCTCCAGAAATACCTGAGATGAGAAAGAATAGAGAACCACAATAGTGATCTGTTTAAGTGATTTCATATCAGCCATTTGACACACTTTATAAATCTTAAATGGGATGAAAGTATACTGCCCTTCTGGGCTTTTTGAAAGCATGGCAGCTTTTGAAACCGAAAGCAAATGATTATCAAAGTGCATTGATAATCTGTATTTTATTCTCCTGCCTTGCTGGGAAATAAGCACACCAATGTGAAAAAAAAAATCACAGGAAAATTTCTTCCCAGCACACACAGAGCTCTTCTGGAAGCAGCAGCTACATGAACCGCAGGATGTATATGAAGACACGTATTTCAGTCGTCACTATTATATGTGAGAGGCACCATCACACGTCACTATTACATCTCCTGGGCAGCACACATAGAACATACTCTACACAAGGACAACACGTGTTTTAGTATTGCAGAAGTGCCCTTTGTGGTAAACAGACACCCACAAACAGTGGCACCCAGCTCTGATGATGCTGCGGTGAGCACAGACTGGGAGCCGGGGAGCTCCTGGCCCCACACAGCCAGCCCAGATGGCCGGGGCTGGTTCCCACCGCACACAGGCGTGTGCCTCCACACACAGCATCCTGCTGCAGACCACTGGGGACGGAGTGCAGAACATCCCTACACTATTACCCCTCTGCACGTCTCCTGCGAGCGGTGTTTGTGCAGTGCATGTAACGGGGAGCTGCAGCCTGCTGGGGTGCTCATGGCATTTACTGCAGGCGTCATCACGGCACTGCTGTGCTGTGCTGCTGGGCAGGAGCTCATTGTTCAGTGTCTGCTGACACTGAGAAGCAAACTTCTCAGTCTCTAAAAGTCACGGCTTCCAGGTGACGCTCATGGTACAGGAGGAAAAAAGGAAGCAGCAGAGGAGTAAATGAACTTTAGTTCACTCTTGCAACTTACGAAAAATGGCAGAGAGAAACTTCTCCTTTTAAAGGGCTTTGGCTACGATGCTTTTGAATACATTGCCTTTGCTTTGTCTGAAGCAGGAGAAAAAAAGAAGCTGACTATAAAACCTCTAAGAGCTGTGACCAAATAAGCATCAGTTGCCACATTCATAACTGTCTCAACCCTCAAAAACAAAGTCAGTGTTTCTAAAAGCACAGTGACTGCTGCAGAATTTGCCCATCTCTGTCAGTACTTCATCAGTACTTCATGCACCTGAAACGAAAGCACACACAGCAAGCAATGTGTGCTTGCAGCAGCCTTTTCTCCGCTGTCCTTTCCACTGAACACAGGGTAACCTTCACTTTACCCCTGGCTGCTGAGACAGGTGGTAACAATGCCACCAACTCCCTCCCCACTTGTATTAATCTAAGAATGCACTTTGTCATTAAGCATACGTCACATCAAAGACATCACATTTCAATTAAGCACTGTATCGAGAGTCTAATTAACACAAGGACTGTTAGAACTATGTAATGGGAGGCTGACGCTCTGTCTGGAGCCCACTTTGTTTTGCAATGTAATTTTGGACACATTCATTAAAATCAGTTTTGTTATTTCACAGTAATCGATTATTCAAAATGCTATTTCCTGTAGCTTAATCAAAATATGTGAAGTTGAGGACATAAAGAAATAGTCAAGGCAAGTTCTAAGAATAAAAGATAAAACTCTCTGCGTGCAATGGATGCTCCCCCGCCCGCCCTTTAGAAAAAGTCACTCCCAAAAATATCCTTTAAAAATTTCACAGCATGGTCCTGCAACTTCAGCATCCACAGTCAGTCAATATTGTTAACATACCTTGTTAATTTGATAGGATTTGTCAGGTAACTCCACTGGAAAATTATATAAAACTGTTCCAGATGAACAGATGATAGTGACATGAATTAAAGTGATAGAACAATAGTGGAATATAAACCAGAAATGACACCCAAAGTGGCTGTTGATTTATTGCCATCCTGAGTTTGGTTCTGGGCTTCCATGTATATTAGTGCTACAAATCTGGGTCCATTTAGCAGAGAGATGCTCATACATACATCACCAGCTCCTGCTCCAAGCCAAGGTCACTCCCCATTGCATCAATCTTTTCAGCAGAGGCTACTTCACCAAGCACAGATTTTGTAACCGTCTCAGATGTAACAGACTTCCTCCTCTTTCATCTTTTTTTTATCATGTAAAATACACTTTAACTTCTATTATTTTTATCTGCAAATTGTTGCTGTATACTTCATCCATTATTTCTGTATCTCAGCATCACTGGCTTAAGCTCACACACATCCAAAGAGCACATTGACAAAGAATGCTGTCTTTTTTGTGTTATTGTTCTTGCAATCTGTGCGCGTTGAAACCTAAAATCAAAACACTGTTATGGATGTGGCTTCTACAGTCTCTGTCGCAGCACAAATTTATTATACTCAGAAAATAAGCAAAAATACCTCTTCTAGGATATTTTAAAATTCGTTCAATTTAGCACAAGAAATGTCACAGCTGCAGTACCCCAGTAGCACTGCTCTGCCCTCGCTCCCCTTGCTGGCTCTGCGATGCCCCCGCCCCGCTGGAATGCTTTCTGGCAGCAGCTTCCCATGGCAATGTGCTTCTTTTCGTTCTGCTAACATGGTACACAAGCAAATTTGTCTTATGCCTTCACACCACAACTGCACCTTTCTAAAAATGTTGGGAGCACTACTGTACGTGCATCACAATCCACCATTAGCTGAGACACACAAAGGTAGGCTTTAAGCTGCCGGGGCTACCGCTTCCAGCCCTAACAAAAATCACATCATGAGGTGCTCATTCCTCCCCTTCCCATTTGCATCTCTTTTTTCTGCCAAGGAGAACCATGCAGAATGTAAAGATGACTGAGCTGGCCCCCATATTTTCAATAAATCTTGCGTCAGACTCAGTGACCACTTTTCAGACAGCTAAAAACATTTCAAAAAGTACCACTGTGCAGACAGCAATCCACAAACACAGCTCACACTTTGGCGACCTGCCCCATGCAAGTGAAATAAGGTACAGTACGGGATTTATTCAAATAAGATGAGTATTTGCACGTACTTATACATTCTTTCACATTCAGATGATGGAACTGGGGCTCTCCCCAAAGCCACACAGACATTTCCAGGCAGTCACCACAGCACTTTTCAGCTAAGTGGGCGGCCGTCCTGTGCTGCTGTTGGACCTGTGCTGCCATCAAACCACCAGTGCTGCCAGTGCTGTCCCAGGTCACCCACCAGTCCATCATTAATCAAATTCCCACAATTTAAACACAAAGTTAAAAAGCCATTCAATCATTTTAAAACAGCAATGGGACTTTGATAATTCAAGATTCTGTCATCCCTTGGCCTTCAGGTTTTCAAAAGCATTCAGAAAGTGAAGAAGGACAACACAACACCTTCAGAGGATGCTAGCTGTATTTTGCTCCGCTCCAAATGTTGTCTCGGTGGTTAAAATCTTTCAGTAAAAAAAAAAAGAGATGGGATCATTAAGCAATGGCCTTCCTTCAGAAGAAGCATGTGCTAGCTGATGGTGGATAATAAAAATACCAAATTATTTTCAATGGAAAGCATTTTTTTTTTTTACTGCTGAAATGCTAGCAACACTTTCAAGCGATGTGCTCCACAATAAAACTGACCAACGTGATAATGAATGCCTTAAAAATGTCGGAAATGGACAGTTAGCTATTAGATATGGCTAAAGGTTTGAACCATTCAATTTTCCACAGCACTTTAGTAGGGATTGATTTACCTAACTGAACATCAGTGGTGAATCGAAGCCTATGGATCATGCTGACTTTGAAGGACTTGTAGTGGTGGCTGCTGAGCATGTCCTGCACCGTGGCTATGTCGATCTGAGGGTCCTCCTCTGAGATCTCCTCTCCTCTCGAACCTGCAAAACAACCCGCAGCAATGAACAAGAGGTTACAGGACGGCACGCAAACCGGCGGCACGTGGCTGCGCGGGGGCACCTGCACTGACATCTAAACCAAGGGATTGCCAATTCGTTCAGGAAAGAAGAAAGCGCTCAGGGCCCACGGCAGCGGGAGGATCCTCTCACGCTCCGCCCGCAGACTTGGCCACCAGCTCATCGCAGACGTCACGGCAGAAGTTCACGGCCCAGTGCAGAGCACTGCCATGTCCCCAGCGTCCCAGCGTCAGTTCCTTGTGGGGCACGGGACCCCCCAGCTCTGCCACGTGGGCTCTCCAGCACAGCAGGAGGGGAAGCAGCATCTGAGCCCCAGCTCAGCTGGGCATGGGTCAGCCAGGGCCGCGGGCGCCCACCCCTGCACGGTTCTCCTGGTTGCAGCACAGCGCGGCGCAACGTGGCCCCTGCGCTGCCTCTGCCCCCAGCTCAGCTCCCCGTACAGAAGCTTACTGTCAATTAGTATTCTCGTTACCACTGCAGGTATGGCTTTATAAAAGGTAACATCTCATTAAGCCAAAATTCCAATTACTGAAAAAATACAACACATTTTAAGGATTTTTTTTGTTTTATGACATTGGATTAACACCAATTTAAACATTACTATAATGCAATACATAATTTTGCACAAAGTAATTTCTATGCCAGCTGCTAATAAAGCATCTCAGCTCTAAATGATCATTCCAATGCCGTTAGATAAAGTGGTAAAAATATATTTGAAAACTGACTTAGCTTCTTCAAGTAGATACTGAAGAATGACACGTTTTGTTCAATATCCCAGCTAATGCAGTCCTAAAAGCTGAACCGACTGCCAGTTCAGAGTACTAAATTTACTGCAGGAGATTAATGAAAACTTTATATTTTGCTGAAATTTTAATAATGGGAAGATGAGATGCTGGACTTTCAGTACAGGCCTTAAAGCCACAGCACGCTTCGGGGAACCCCTTGCCCATCTCTGCCCCCACCTCGCTGTTGTGCTGCCCCTTGGCCCCAACCTGGGCACTCCAGCTCCCAGGAAGCAGAGAGAATTCCCAGGTCTGGCTCTGGCAACAAGGGCACCTACACTGGAAAGACAGCGGCCCGGGGGGAGCCCTGGCACAGGAGTCAAGTGCCTAGCATTGATTCCAAAGCAGGCTCCCTTGTATCGGGGTAATTTCAGACCTACCCGCCTTTTGCTTCAGCAAGAGAAACTGTCAGAGCAGTGGCTGTAAGCAGTACAGACGTAGGAGAGAAGAAACAAAACCGCCAGGAATGGAGCTTTTTCCCAGCTTGCCAGGAGCGTTCCCTTCTCTATTTGTTAATTCAGTTACAAATGTCATTGCTTATGACAAATACCATTCATGTCTGCACTGAAGTAAGATGAGCATTTACTGCTACATGAGTCAAAACACACGTTGAAAGCACACAGAAGATCCACATTTCATTGTGTCAGTCCTGCTGCCTCCATCCCACCCACAGCAGGGCTGAGACCACACTTCTCCCACAGCCCCACGGGGAGCACCTGTGGTGTGGGGCAGCTACACATTAAAGCTACACACTGGGCTGTGCCATTCGGCTTGAAAAAATTCCAAAAATCAAAGGAAATGGTCTATGTGTGAATTTATGCAGAGCCATCTTAACATCGCCACCACTCCATGCTCCAGAATGACAAGATAAATTGTAATGGCTCCTTCAGAGACATTACAATGTATTTTGTCAAAGACCCCTGTGTTAATGTCTCTATACTATGGATTATCATAATGTATCATGTCAAATTCTCACGTTGCAGTACTTCAAAGATACACTGAGATATGTCAAACTTTTTGGTGCACTCAGAAGCATCTTGCAGCAGGGTGATGGCACGCCAGGGCTCAGGGAGCAACCTCCCATTCCTGGCCCAGTGTGGGGACATTGTTAATGCTCTGCCATCATTAACACCTCCCAAACCAAATAGAAAGAACATACTAACCTCAGCCTGCACCTTTCCTGAAGGAAAGCTCTGCCCGGTCCCACTGCTGCTGTGCCCAAGCCCCTGCCTGCCTGTAGCTACCAGCGCCCAGCTGCTCTCACATGGCACACACCTCTATTAAAAGTATTAGAAAGAAAATTAGCAGCCTGCCAGGTCATAAGCAGGGGAAAAAAAGCCGCTGTGGCTGCAAACGTGAGCGTGTTGGCGTGTGATGCTGCAGCAGTGCGCTCTGCTGTGGCTGACGTGAGGGAACAGCAGGATTTTGCGCTGGAAGCATTTCAGATCCTCTGCGCATCACATAACCTCTGCTGATTTTGTTTTATGAAGCTTTGTGAGTGGATTCAGGTTTACAGAATCCTACAGTTGCTGCTCTTGGGAGAGCAGCCAGAAACTCCACCATCAAAACAGATCATCTGTCTAAAGATGGCAAGACACCCGGACCCCTGAGGGTGCATTGGATAATAGCAGTAATATCAGTAACAACAGAGAGAAATGCCCTGCAGGGAAAAACCTGACTGCAGAGCTTGGCACGTTGCTCTCTCCCCGCAGCTCCGAGGATGTCTGCGAGACTGCCGGAATTCAGCGAGGGGAGCAGCGCCGTCTCCTCGGCTGATTGGGGGAAGAATCATAAAAATATTTTCCACATGCAAGCAGCTGTGAATAAACCTGTCAAATATTTACAGGCCTGTCAGGGTATTTGTAATGGAGATCGCACTGTGGCCTTTGAATGTAAAAGATTCTGCTTGGGAAGACAATCAAGTAAAGTGGATGCTGGGGCCGGCGCTTCCCTGAGAGCTGCCCAGCGGCCGGCAGGGCACACGGCCCTGGCTTGGGCCAGAAACAAAGGCCTCTGTATAATGGCTTGCAGAGAACACCGAGAGTTCTGCAGTTCTGCTAACAGTTTGCCTAATTGAGATTTGGCTTGTGAAAGAAACTGCAAAAGAAGCTGGAGCTGTGTGCAGGACAGACAGGTAGGAGCCTGCAAAAAGTGCCAAGCACTGCGAGGCAGCGGGCTGCTCACCGTGCCTCCATAGGGCGCAGCAGTGGGAGAAGCGGGGCACGAGCTCAGCCGCGAGCAGAGCAGGAAGGAGCGGCCCGAAGGAAGCGTGAGGCGCTGCTCCAAGCTGAGCCGGGACAGGGCCGCGTGGGGCAGCTGCCCAAGGACTGCACATCCCTGGTGCTGCAACTTGAGGGTGAGTGGAGGTCTGCAGTGCAGGGCTGCCGGGCCGCGGCTCCCTGGGAGCTGCAGCAGCAGTAACGCAGCACACTGTGGCACCAGAGGCGTGAGCCTGGAATGGACGCGTCTGAAAGCTGAAGCTGATCCTGCATGGACTCCTGGAAGAGCCAGGGGATGTCTAAAAGTGATGCATTCCTAATATCAGAACATTGAGATGCTGCTTGTAATACAGCTTCTTAAAATATTTAAGAAAATCCCATTCAAGAGCAAGTGAACCTATATTTCCTTGATGCAACAACAAAACATAAAGTTGACTGCACTGCAGAAATGTCCCCTTATTACTTTAATGTACTTGTCTATTGCTTAATGGAAGTTCTTAATTGTATTACAATTAATTACATACACAGAGTCCCCGGTTACATTTTCCAATAAGACACAGCCTTTGGTACAGGTCTAAAGGCACTAAACCAATTTTAATATATTAAGGCCAATTTCCTTTGAATACTAATTACTATCTAATGATAAAATGAGAAAGAGGAACTTTCCAGAAGTAAGATGGTAAGAATAAAACTAAATCAGCCATAAATACTTTGCCACTACATGCTTCACATTATAAAGTGCCAGCTTTTAGCTTAAAGACAAATCTTAGTGCAAGTTAAATAGTTCTAAATATTGGAAACACTTTATTAGTCTGAACATCATTAGTAAAAGCTGGAGAGATATGGGATTTCTCCGTGTATATTTTTAATAATGGAAAGTTCTCCGTTTCATTTAATACCCTGAAATATAAACTTTCTATTTGCCCAAAGGAAACTGACAGCCAGTTCACCAGCAGAGATTTGACATTTTACGCATATATGTGCATACATATTTATGAATGGATATGAGACTATGAAGAGTAGATTATAGTTTATATATAGTAGATTATAGATTATATATAATTATAGTTAGTATAACAGTTTTCTCCTAAGTAGCACATTGAAGCTAAAAATACTTTGAATAAAAACAAAACGCACAACATGAACTAACATTTTGATGTTACTCAGAATTTCCAAGTTATTTGATTAACAGTGCAAAATTGGCACTATTTCTATTCAAGCGCCGTGCCAAAAGATAGCTCCTTAAGCACCACAGCATCCAATTTCTCAGCACATTCGGGGAACCGGACTACAATGCATGAATTATGACTGATTTTATATACTGCATTGTCCTTGAACATCTGTTTGTGCAGAGAGCTCACTGCATGGCTGTTTCGCATACACCCCTGCACAGGAACAATGGAAAATCACTTTAAATTCACCTACGCTTTGGGGGAGAAATTCCTACTGCATTCTTTATGGGAATGCGGTGTCAGTTCAGAGAGCGCCCAGTTACAGCATGGCAGAGAAGATACAGGGTGTGCGTAAGCGGTTGTTATTCTGCCTAGATTGCTGCCAGCCTTGAACAAACTCAAACAGCAATCTGTTTTTCAATGACAAAGTGGCCGCTCAGCCTTCCCTTTCAGCCAGGCACAAAATCCGTGCGCGGGACCAAAGCCAGCACCTGCAGACAGGACGGCTCCAGGCAGTCCCTGTCCTGGCAGGGCTCTGCTCATCTGTCTAACATGGGCCTGGAGAGCTCGAGTTAGAAGCAGTGCTTTTGACTCTACAGCCTCAGAACCTCCCCACACGTTTCCTCAGCTCTGTGTTCTGCACAGAAGCTCTCTCCCACCCGCGTGCCGCCCCACTGAGAAGGGCAGTGTTTGCTGCAGGAGGGCTCCAGTCAGATGTGAGAGCTCCCTGATATGTGCCAGTTGGAGAGCAGCCCTCCAAGGCTCTGTGTGCCCTGCCAAGGCTGCAGGTTTGGGTGGAGGCAGGGGAGATGAGTGCCTCCTGCTAAGCAACTCACAAATGTAGGACAGATCGATAAGCGAAGCAACCCAGGAGCTCATGAGGGCTCAGAGCATCAGTATGAATACTTACTGGCCATGGGGGGACTCTTCCACAGATGACAAAAGTAAGTTAAAGATGTAGTGTATAAAATCTATTTTTAATTACAGGCCCTGCATACAAAGATGTTATTTTTAACCAAAATATGCAAAACCCACTGAAGTGTGAGTATGCATCTTTTCAAAGGCCAAAAATTGACACAAAATAACAGCTGGGTGCTGATGTTGGGAAGTTCAGCCTTTGGGAGAGTGTGACTGGAGCAGGGAGGCTACAATCGCTTCACTTCATCACAACAGTGCGCAACTTCTCTGCCTCTTGCATCATTCTCTCTCACAGTTTCTTAGAACCACTTTATGAAGAAAGCAAGCAGGAGTGCCAAGAATATTTTGGCAGAAAATGCTTAACCTCAGCTCAGCACTGATGTACCACTACAGGGCTCATTGCAGCCGTGCTGCAGCTTTGCTACTCCTTACACAGAAGCAGAGTCTTTGCTTGCCACTGGAGTTAGGAATTACTTCGGTGATGGTCTTCTGACTTTCTAGGACAAAATATGAAATGCTACAGCAGGAAAGCAGAAATGAAGGGGTCTCATCGTTGAAAGCAAGAAATTTTTCTCCTGCTTCCTGAAAATGGCTGTGATTGTTCATGGTAAATACTCTGAACGCAGCCCTGACTGAGAACAGAAATGCTGAAAGTTCCTCATTGGTACAATCACAATTTTGACAACTAAAATAGAATGCAAACAAACCAAAACTGAGAGCACGACAGTTGGAAAGGCTGAAGGATGGAACAGCATCTAGGGAGGACAAACACAAATCTATGCTAAAAGTCTACGTAGTAAGTTTCACATAATTTCTTGTAAAGAAGTAAATTAGGAAATGGTATTAGGATCATTATAACAGTAACAGAGCAAAAACATTTTAGCATAGGTGAGGAGGTGACTATTTGTCTAGCATTTTTTAAATCATCATACTGCTCTAGTTACAGCTTTGTGCTCAATTTCTTCAAATTCTAATTTGTCACTGACTCCTACAGCAGTGTAGTCATGGCAAAGCACACTGCAGGCCAGCCACTTCATTCACAGAACAGTGTCTGCAATAGAAAAAGCTTCATGTTTCCAGAGTTTCTCAGGGTTGGTCATAACTTTACAAAGCAGAGTTCAACAAAAAAAGATTAATCATGAAGTAATAAACAGGATGCAGACTGTTTACTAAAAGGTATGAAATCCATCATTTCCCTTTGGAATATTCTTTTGGCATAACAGAGCAGTGCCTCAGGAAAGGGTCTCATCAGAACTTACTTGCCCAGACAGTACAGCTTGTATTCCAAAATACATAACTTATGTGAGATTAAGCAATTTACAAGAGCAAAAGTGAAAAGGGCAAACGTACTGTTCTCTCGGACAAGGCAGAATTCCAAAGTGCTCTGGCTCTCCAAGGTACAGTCTAAATCTACTGGGACATTAGGTTCACTCTGCTTCTCCAGCCGATACTGAGGACCTGAAACATAAAGTAACTTGTAAAATCATCTGTTTTCTAACAAAGTGATGGCTTATCACGTTCAACTACCACAAGATTACTCACACCCTAGAAGTAAGACAGGTAGACACTTATGTTTCAAAGTTCTTTTCCAAAGGGAAGGGCCCTGTTGTGAGAAAGAGCAGCCTGGTGTGCAAGGAGATAAAATACTCCAGATGCGCTGGGCTGTCTGGCAGTGCTCCCCGCTTTGCTGCCAACCAAATTCTAACCAAAACTTCTACACTTTTCGTATGCTAACTGAGCTGGTATTAAATACACTCCCCATGCTGCAAGAGAAGGGCACTGCCTGTTTTAAGAAACTCCTATCCAGATCTCAGTGTGTATCTATGCTGTATTACTCGGGCATTTTTCCTATGTGACAAGCACAGCGTGTGTGCTCCCAGCTGCTCTGCCCCCTCTGTGACTCTGGTACAGAACACCCATCCCCAGTTGCTGCCTGGCTGCTGTCTGCCCGAGGACGGTGCAGCTCGGCACCCCAGGCAGTGGGCACGGCTGCTTTGTGGCTGCTTGGCACTCCTCAGTGTGTGACTCTTCCAGCTCAGCACCAAAGCCTGCTTGTCTTGTGGGGCTCAGCCAAACAGATACAATTAGAAAACGCTGCGGAAAGCCCATTACACAGCTGAGAAGAGTCTGCACAGAGCATTGTGCAGGGAAATAGCCCTTCTTTTGTAACTTCCTTTAAGAATTGCATTTTGCCGTGAAAATCAGCTCCACCCAATTTGGCTATTTCTACCTCTGCCAACAGAAGGCTCTTCAGACGGCTGAACTGCCCTTGAGCACGAAGGATTTCCCTCAAGAACCAGGAACCCAGGCTGCCTGAAGGGAAGGATCTGGTGTCCCAGCAGCCGGATGGCTGCAATGAGTAGGAAGGGTCTTCAGTGGGGGAATTTGATCTTTTTGCAGAGATCTGTATACTGCTAACATTACAGTTGCTGAAGATAAAATCTATTTCATATAACTGAATCAAACATGAACACGTAATGATGCTGTTGCTTAAAAAGAGTTATTTTCAGACACATTTCCTGCAGTCATAGGTCTTTTTCAAGATTCAGGTGTCAGTTTCTTTCCTCTCAAACCGCACCACTGAAGGAGATAGTGCTGACACCACTCCAAGACCTGGCAAGAAGCCCCATCATGCTGGGGCATGGGCTCTGTCCTCACTGCAGCCACAGACAGCGCAATCCCTGCCAGCCCCTGAGCTGCGTGCCCAGCTGGGAGCTCTGCTCTGCTCTCCTGTCTGTGGGCAGCAGCATCGCAATGGGCACAGCAGAGCGGTTGCTGCGAGCGCCCTGAGAGCCTAATCCTTGCAAACTGTAAACAGTTCAAGGAGTGTTTCCAATTTCTGAAGCAAAGTTCTGATGACAATGCTACTTTAAATCAGATTGAGTGGTGTCCTACCTTAAAATCTACTCCTGACGTTGGGGAAAAGGCGGCTGCTGGAGGGAACTGCAGCAACCTGCTGGCCCAAGGCTGGTTAGAGTGAACAACGATACAGAGCACCTTTACACTGGTCCTTATATAACAAAATAAATGGGATTGAAATAATGAAATAAATCTACTCCCTCTTTATGAGCATTTAAAATATTTCTGAATACTTTTCTGACTTTGAATTACGACAGTATGCAATGAAATATTTAAAAAATATAAGAAAATTAAGTATCTTAGCCTCTGATGGCATGCCTAAGAAATGAAATTTGTTAGCCAATTAATTTTAAATTTACTACAGCAGACGTTCAATTACAGCTTCCCATCTCACCTCCCCAAAGCTGCGTGCAGAGCATTCAGCTCCCAAACAGAGCACCGCTCCTCTGCGCCATGGAGCTCAGAAACTCAGGCAACTTTCTATGTGAATAACTCCTTAAAAACAGGAAATACGAAGAAACTCACAAAAAAGTACACATGGGTTTTTACAGTACCTACTCTGAAATAACACACAGTACGTGTCCGTGCACATTTATGTGGCCTGCACTTCATGGCAGATGGCGACCATCCGGCTGGTTCCGTGGGGGATTTTTACTAGCAGACGTCCCTCACGAGTTCAAACGAAATAACTGTAGCAGAAACATGACGTGATTTAACGGCCTCCTAACAGAGCGTGGCTGGGAGAACTTCAACCACATTTCGGGCTGCAGTGCCAAGGCTGGGCTCCACGGCTCCCTGCTGCCTGGTGCAAAGGCTCCGTGCGGCTGCAGGAGGGCTGGAGGCAGCAGGACCCGCCATGAGAACCAAAGGAATGGCTATGAGCTGCTACTCCAGTCCTTGGGCTCTGTCACAATACTTGGAGGGAGATAAACCGCTGCTGAGAGAAAGCAAGCAGGGCCTGGAATAGCCAAGTCCTGGAACAGCCACAGAACGGTGCGAGAAAACGCCCCAAGCCCTAGGGAGCAGCTCGAGGCCCAGCAGCACGCCTGGCCCCGGGGCAGCCTGGGCACCTGGCTCCTGCCGCGGCCAGCAGTGGGACTGATGGCGCCCCCACACAGCGGCCCCGCCGCCCCGACCAGCACCACGCGACCCCCTGCACCACTGCTGGCTGCTGGCAGGCACCTACTGCACCGTGCTGTTTCAAGATAGCCCTTACAACGGAGGAAGGCTTATTGGGAATTAAGAACGGACAAGAAAAATTGCAGTACCACATCTGTAGTGTTATTTTCCTACAGCACCACTCCGACGCGTCCCAGGAAGAATCGCACGGCATAATCAAATTAAGCATCTCTCTTACAAAAGGGAATGGCCATCCATGTAACAACAAACCAATTCTGTTGCCTTTTAAACTGCAAAGCCTTCAGAATGGGGTTTTGAAAGCATGACCCATCAGTTCTAATTTTTAAAACTTATCCTTTCAGTCAAGACTAGAAAAAGGCCCATTCCAACTTTTATCTTCACTACAAAGTGCTGTTATCTTGGGCTGATGTCAGGAGCTCTATCTCTCTTTCTGCTGACAAGCAGAGACTAGAGAGATAAGATTGGGAACGAATCTCACTTCTCTGAGTAAATAAATAATCAATACTCATCTAAATGTAAATGAGAAAGTATCCCCCTCTGATAACAGGGCTCTTATCAAACAGCCAATTTTCTACAGACATTTGGCCTCAACCAAATCACCATCATTCAGTCCCAGCCTAATGGCTAAAAATCGTAACTAAATTGAACCGATCACCAGAGATCAACTAAGTTCAGCCATGGCTACTACAGGTTCAAATGTTTGGAATGCAATTTTTCCCCCATTAACTTTCAATAGCAATGAAGAATACCACGGTCAGGGGTTGAATCTGCACAATAAACAAATAGTAACACTTAGAAAGAGAAGGAGGCTTTAAGGAAAACTCCGAACAAAAGCCATCTCAATCTGCACACAAGTTAATAAGATAAAACGAGGATCACAGACTTACCGTGATATTTGATGTTTGTGGAGTTGTCAAACCTAACCTTTTCTAAACACACTAGTATAAAAGAAAGAAAGAAAGAAACAAAAAAACCCCACCCAAATGGTTTAAAACAGAACCGACATTCCTAGTGTTGGTCTGCAACAAAACACATCTTTGGTCCTGCTCAGCCCTTATCTTCACCTAGCTCCCAGGAGCTCCTGAATCCTCACAAAAGCCCCAGCTCCAGCTATGTTCCTTTGTCAGCTGCTTCCGCTCCCTTTATTGTCCAGGCATTTGTTCAAAACACTTTTGAATTTCTGACTTCCACAACACTGGCTCCCATAATTTATTGCACTGTGTGAGAAAAAGAATTCCCTTTTGTCTCAGAACATTATTGTCTGCCTACTGCTTTTGGTGCCACGCAGTTCTGGTTTTATGAACAACAGTGATAAAACCCTCCCATTTAACCCAGTGTACCGTTCTCAGCCCACACACTTCATGGTCTCCCCTTGTGCCCAGTCATCTCATTTTCCAAACTAGCCAAAGATCTCTGCTCAGAACCTACTCATTTCATGCCAGATCCATTTTTGCATTCACACGTTTCTGCATCTTTGTTGCTACTACCATTATCCTTTTTAAGATATTATCCTTTGTAAGATAAAATATAACAATCAAGATGTGGGCACTCCGTGATGTATGTGCATGGGCACAGCAACACTTTCTGTTTTGTTCTCTCCTCCTCTCCTGATTTCTAATATTCTATTTGTCTTCCTGACTGCTCCTAAGCATGGAGCCGAAGTGTTCAGAAAACTATCCATGACGACTCCAAGATACTTTTCTTGACTGATGGAAAGTAATTAGAGCCCATCATTGTATACGTATAGTTACGGTTGCTTTTCACCACGTATATTATTTTGCACTCATTGACACTGAATTCCCTCTCTCGTTTTATTGTCCTGTCACTCAGCATTGTGAGATACTTCTGCAGCGCTTCACAGACAGCTTTTATTTGCACTATTCTTGCTTCCTTTGTATCAACAGCACATTTTGTCACATCAGCATTCACATCCTTTTCCACGCTGCACATTAACTGAACAATGCAGGTTCTACCAGTTCCAGTGGAACTTCACCAGTAACCTAGTTACTAATAATGGAGAGCCATTATTCCTATTCTTTGTTTCCTGTCTTTTAATCAATTATTAATCCATGTGAGGATCCTCCTTCTCATCCCATGACAGCTTAATTGCTTTATGAGCCTTTGTCAAATCTTTTTGGAAATCTAAGCGTGCCGTATAAAACGCATCATCCTTATTCAGAGGGTCTCTGGTGTCAGGGGCTGCTCACATGTTTGTGAGGCACAATCTCCCCTACAAAAGCTGCACCAATTTCTTCCTCGCTGTACTGCATTTGTCCACGTCACCTTTTAATTTCCTTCTTTGCTAAAACGTTATGTAGCTAAAAGGAAGCTGAGGAATGCAGGTCTCTCCTCACGCTCTTCCGAAGAACGGCTGCCATACCACTCCCTGTGCAAGGCAGCAAGAGCTTTATGTCACACCCCATTTAACACTGCAGCACATTCGTAAGTGAGCTCTCCCCATGCTGTCCATGATGCCTGCCTGCTCATGGACAAGTTTCAGCACTCACTGTCCAGGCAGAGCTCCTCTCAGCACACAGGAAGGCTCTGCTTGAGGGTACAGCATCCTCAGCAGCACGCAGCTCCACATCTTGTGCATACCATTCTAATTCCAAACTTGCAAACAAGATATTAGAAATTGGAAGGCGGTTTGGCGGCCATTGCCTAACGATCACTGCAGTAGCAGCCAGGCAGACAGGAAGGAAACAAAAGTGAATGTGAGCTGTGTTTCGGGTTCTGCTGAAGTACAGGGATAAGACAGGAAAGGAAACAGCTGAAGAACATTTAATGCCGATGTTTGTGCTACTTCCCTGTTACAAATTTCTTCTTTCACAAGGATGCATGATTTACTGCTTTACTGCTCTGCTAGGTTTTGAAAGTGCGATTTCTTTTTAGTTTAAATTATGTTTATATTTATGTGTTGTTACCACTTCTTTATTATGGCTGAAAATATGCTACAGCTATCACACGGCCATAAAGAAGAGGACATTTATGTACTTCTACCCTTTCACGTAGCCTGTCAAAAAGCATCAGCCATGCCAAGCGCAGTGCTGCAGAGCCCAGCTTTCAGCAGGCCATGTGTGCGTGGAGTGGGGAGGAGCCCACGTGGCTGAGAGCGGAGCCCTGGTGGCACCAGGAGATGGCAGTGGGAGATGGCACTTTGTCCTCCCGGCCCGCGCTGCAGCAGGGGACGATGCATTTCCATCAGCTGAGTCTTGGTTGTAAGACAGAGCAAAGATGACAAACAAAAGAGGTCGAAGCAGAAGGACTGACAGTTTGTGGAAAGCAAAAAAATGAAAACAGAGGGGTCTTGGGACTCCTGCACTGTGATTTTTTGTTAGATTGCAACAGACAGGGCAAGGATTGCATTGTTTGCTTGGCAGTGGCAGTAGAGCCAGAAAGTATGTGAACAGTTCAAGAGGAAATAGCTGCAAAGCCAGAATGTTTACATCTCAAACCCTGCTGCTGTGAGGACATCTTAAGTCTGTTTATCTGTTAAAAATCCACAACGTCTCTCAACACCCCTAAAGTGGAGTGAAGATTGTATCATTACAAATGCAAACACTGGTTAATAAAGATATCTGAATTGTGAAAACAAACTTTTAATATTGTGTGCAAGCATGAGACTTTTTCTCCAAGTCCAATCTGCTTTTTCTTAACTTGCACTGTTGTGACATGACCAAATTTTACACAGTTATCTGCTGCTCTCCACAGAAATACAGATGGTTTTTGTAGAAATAAACAGTCATTTATATGAAACAATTGTAAAATAGTTTATGGAAACCAGCGGTGTAATGCATTCAAATAAATGCCAGGACTGGCTGATGGAGAGCCAAGGTGTTAAATCACACTGCTTAAGAATTCAGCTGTGGGAAACAGATAGTAAATCCAGAGTGACAGAATTTCCAGTGATGGCAAAGGTTTCTGACATCTAGTCCAGTACACAAAAACTACAGCAGTTCAAACCCATTTTACTTAACACTACCTTGACAGCCAGTGAAATTAAAGAATTTAGTCACAAGCCCCTTAAAAAGGAACAAACACACTTCGTTTACGTATCACTCTTTTGTAGAACAGAAAGGCAGGCAGCATGCTGCTCTGCAGCAAACCGCTCTGCGGAACATTAACAGAAATATGTAATTTTTACTACAGACCTTTATTCTTTGTGCATTGGCAACGTAATTCTAAATAAAGTGGAAAGGAAAAGGAAATCATCAGCTTCGACCTATAACATAAGGTACCTATGGCCAAAACACAACAACACACACAGTATTTCATCACAGGTTTTGGAGATAAGCAATGCTAAGGGCAGTGCAGCTCTGCAACCTGCAGCAAGCACAGCACAGGGCCCTGCAGCTGCTGCCCACTGAGGGCATCGGCACACAGCGCAGCCCGGGCTCTGCTGCCACCAGGGCTGAGCATCGGCACACGGTCTGTTACCAGTGTGGATCTCAAGGTGAGAACGGTGCTTTTCTCCTGTTATCCATCAAGCAGTGCACAGCACGGGTAACACGACTGCCCGGCAGGTGCTGCATGAGCTTCCCAAAGAGTGAACGAGATGGTCCCAAAACGTACCTGGTGGAACAGTAATGCCTTCTCTCATCAGAGGATAAAATAAACAAAAACCTCTATCATTCAAATGCTGAACTGGAGAATTTAAAATGTCACATAAATTACGGCTTTATCACCAATCCAGAATAACCAATAAATGTGCGATTTCAATACCAACAGCTCTGGAGGAGATTCAATTCTATAACTCACTTTCATTTCAGAGGCCAGACATGAAACATTTTCCTCCACAATTTGGGCTGATGTCCAGAATCCCATCAGCCCAAATGCACGGGCCTAACGAGCTATGTCTGTTCTGACAAACTATTCACAAACTTTATTCCCCATGAGCTGTTCCACGTCCACCAGCATCCCGTCCCCCTCCACGTCCGTGCCTGCACAGCGTCAGCGCTCAGAGAAAGGGCTGAAATTGATCACTGCTGCTGCAAAACAGATCGCCTCTGTTGGCAGACAGAAATTGTTTCAAGCAGCCTTTGTGCCACCCTCCCCAGCACAGAGGTGCTCACCCTGCACAGCTCCAATCCGGAGGACATTTTGCTGAAGAAATAACAAGAAAACAATTCAGCCAGCTCCTCGCTGCCCCTGGCAATGGGACAAGCACACCTGGAGAAAGGTTTGACATTTGGAGGCTGTGTGCTTAAACCGAAGTGTTTTCTTTGTTTTTTTAAATACATTTTTCTTGTTGGTGAGAGAGGGGCAGCCAGCATGAGAAAGTCCGGCCAAGGACCTACGAGTATTGATTGTTTTAAATTTGTATCTTGCTAGTGTAAACAGAAGAAAAACAGTGGTTCTGAAGTATTTCCAGGTAAAGCCATTCACAACTGAGGGCAGCAAACTCTGCAGGGATGCTATAATTACCCAAAGCAAAGCCAAGGAAACTCAAAACTACCATTAAGCAGAAGAGCACGCGTGCAAGCACAGGAAAATACAAATTAATTGGCTTTTCACTGTCACAGATGCTGAGGCTTCCATCTCTGAGAGTCAGAGCAAACATATGCGTCGCCTACTCTAACATATTTACTTTTAATTTTAAGCTCCTCAGCTACCATCTTCAACGGCAACATCCGACTTAAGTGACAGTTTATTCTAATCGTGGTTCATCTCTTCAAAACACTTTCATCACAGGGCTGTGGATTTAGGCAGTTTCCTAATTCTCCTCCTTTCTATTATCTCTGCATCTTTCCAGGGCTGTTTCCACCCCCGTTCCTCCCTTCCCACGCTCTCCAACACACGGCGCACGGCTCCCCAGCCCGGCTCCAGCCGTGCCACCAGGAGCTCCTGCAGTCAGCAGGGAGTGAAGGAAACCCCGACCCACCATTACCAGCACAGCTCTGAATACTCCAGAAAGATGAACACTGTGCGACAGGTTTAAAGGAAAGGCTTCCTCGTGCTTTCCCTGCAGCCTGGCAGGGCACTTGGCAATACGTGGTTTCTCAGACCAACTGTATCTTTGTATTACAGCTGTTGCTTATCTGCTGCAAAAGTTTTGAATAAAATGTGTTAATAAACCGTTTTCAGAAGCATGTTTGAAATGGGAAATTAACATTAAAAGTGGTGCTGAGACTATCTGTTGGAATGTGGTTTCTCATGAAACCTGGACCTTCTCCCTCGCCGCTGTCGAATGAAACAGAAGCCTCACATGTGCCTCAGTGCCCCTTACTGGGAGCTTCTGTTGGCCAGGATATGAAGATAACCGAATAGCTCAGAGCCAACAGAAGTTACATGCACCACAATGCAGCTCTGTACCAGGCCCACCACAGCTCGTCACCCCCTGATAGGAGCTCAGAGCCACGAGGGGCAGCCGGGCCGACCCCGCTGCAGGACTGAAACACAGCATGAAGGCTTTTAGCCCCACATCCTATTCCTGGTTCTTGAATTTTGCTCTATTACTCAGCTTCCTTTGGCGGTGAGATAACACACTTATACAGATTAGGAAGATTATTTTAGACTATTTTTGGTCACTTTACATATTTTAAAGAATGCAGAAAGCAATAGTTGACAGCTGTTAGGAACTTGAATGTTATTGTAAAGCAGCTGTTTTCATTTATAGAAATGCACCAGTCTTTCTCCAAACTGAACAGAATACTGTGCTAATAACTCACGCTAACCTGTGGAAAATACAGGTCACGTCTGTGAAATGTTGGCAGAAGATACTGTTTATAACAATTAAACTTGTGTCACATTTTGTTCTTAAAAGGAGTGAGCATTTCTGGTTCAGGCATGTTTACAGTTGGAGCAGCTATTAAATAACAATCAGTAGCATGTTCATCCTGCAAAGAACTTCTACTTAAAATCAGACAAGATTAATCAGACAAGGCTTCTCCACTCACAGAAATTTCCAATGACGAGAGGCTGACACGGACCAGGAACAGGCAGGCTTATTCTAATGTTTCAGCATTTTACATTGTTTAGTTTTGACTCTCATTTCCTTCTGAAAACATTCAGTTGTTATAAATGGACATTGGTGCTTAATTTGTTTAAAGCCAAAGCCTCTACACATATTCTCTTTGCATTCCTATTTTATGTTAATATTCACAGTCCGTTCAGTCAAGCCATGGAAAAACAGGCAACTGGCATCCTAGAGAGTATATTTGTTGAGGAACAAAAGGAATGAGACAGCTGAAAGGCAGGGAAGATAGCTTCCAAGTGTACATATAGTTCCTGCACATATTTAATTTGAGAATCACCATGGCATCAAGATACACAAAGCGTCAGAACGAAGCCATCATCTTTCTCATGTTCTTACAGTTGTAAGCCGCGCAAACACACCTTAGAGAAACCACTGAACGTGGGTTTTAGTGCAGATACCAGAGGCCTGATAGGACCAACCTGCCTACTGCACTTTGAGGGCAGCAGTCGGAGCCAGCGCTGTGCTGTGCTCGCTGCACACGGGGGGCTCTGCATCCCACCTTGGAACAACCGCGCCTCCCTTGTTCTGTACGAGAGCCCTCCTAACGAGCGGGCTTTAATGAGTACCTCTGCCCTGACGGAATTCTTACTGCGAGCTGACTAGCGGCTAAGTGTAAGTACGTTAAAAGTAAGACCAGTAAGCGTGCAAAAGCAAGATCAGTAGAAATACTCTCAGGATTGACTGTGTACAGCAATGTTTCAGCTGGAGCGAACCAGCAGCTGCACTGACATCAGTACTCAACAGTTCACAGCAGGGTCTGCATTTCAGACCAACTTTATCCTTAAACTTTCAGCTGCTAGAGTGCTCACAATGTTCAGTAATATTTTCCAAGATCCCTAGACATAGCAAGCTGATACAAAGCCATCCTTAAATTATCTGTGCACATCTGGGTGCTCTTCAGAGCCCTGTTCAAGCACCTCAGTCCAGCCACACAGTGAGGCCCACGCGAGGCCCTGAGGAGCCGTGCGGGGATTTCAGCTTTTCCCCCTCCCTGCTGCAGTCAGGGCAGCACCCAGCCCAGCTCTCCTCTCTTACTCTCCCATTCTGGCTATTTTCACAAAGCTCTTATATGAAAGACTCTATGGAGCTCCCTCAAGCTGGTCCATGGCAGGATCTCCTCTGGGAGCTCATTCCACAGGCGAGACTGTTTTATTTCCAGCTCTTGTGTAAAATATGCATTTGCAGTACATGCTGCTGAGCATGCAATAGGTTAAACAAACTGATGATAAAGAATTCTACTTAGTTATTTTTCATTACCATAGGAAAACATCAATTACATTTTCTATTTTATGAGTGTACACAAGGGAATCCATTACAATAAGAGAGAGCTTATATGGCTGTTTTTGCTGCTTCTTTGCTAAGCAAGAAGAACAGTTAGCTTTAAAAACAATGAAAGCAGCCCATAGAGAAGGCAGGCAAACCGGCATACCTGCACAGACAGCTCCTACCCTGATTTATCCAGCCTGACTCCAACTAATTAAACATCTGCCTCAACAATTTCCTCTGCAGATTTATCTTCTCCAGTACACAGCACTGACTGTTTGTTACAGGCTTTTCCCTTCCTTGCCACCATTCACATAAACTTCTTCCCGTTTGTTATTTGGGCATGTGACAAGGATACAGTGTTCCCATTAACCCCCTACTGGTATTTCTTGGGGGATGGGTCATGAGGCCCCTGATACACTGTTCCTGTACAACCACGTGCTCTGTGAAAGGACTTCAGGGGTCTGCTACTCTCAGCCATGACACAAACAGGTGATTTTCCACCTGCGCTTCCTGTGGATTTGCTCAAAATTTATTAGTTAAAAATTATCAGAGATCATACATTCAATGTAAAGCATTGCAATATCAGGAAAGGGTAACTGCAAAGAATATAAAATACTTTCAATTCTTTGCAGAAATTCTGTCTAACTTTGTCAAACATAATATCTAAATAGAGCTGGACACAACAGATACACTTTTTCCATTTCTTTCACTGCACTTTCTATGAATGAAAGGTCGCGGCCCTCTTCTGTCCTCATCTATTGACCCATATATTCCTGTAGCAAATCATCTTTGGTTTGCAGTTAGATTGCAATCAGAAGTCTTATTCAGCCTTGGTCTTCTCAACAAATAGAATTTTGAAACAAATGCATTAATATTCCTTTTACAGCCATAGTCCACCATGCAATTACACGAATGCCAGTGGACGTACTGAAACAAAACAGCAACCGGGGCTCTGCACCGCGTTCGTCAGGACAGTCCTGTCATTAACAGCCTCGTGCTCCACAAGCAAAGGTTGGTCGCTGCAAGGACAGCAATGGCATTTTTAAAGAAAGAAGCGAAATCGAGAAGCTCAGGAGGTTATGGGCTGGCAGAGGTGAGGACTTGGGGATTTTCAGGATCACGCAACACAATTGCTTGTTGAAAGGCTTTCCTGTAAGCTACAGGTTTCTAGCTGAATAAATAGCCAGGAAAACTAGTCTAATATCTAAGCTCTCCTCCTCCCAGAACAGCCAACAGAGGTTTCCACATTTCCTATAAATGTAGGACCAATTTACAAAGCTGTAAGCACCACAGATTCATTTGTCCTGTGAAGACCGACCTGCAAGCACAGCGAATATGAAGAAAAGTTCGCATGCACGGTTCAAAATTTGGTTAGTAGCTCTAAGAATCAGAGCAGTCAGCTTAGAAAAAAGTGTTGCTGAATGAGGAGAAATACTTTTCCTAAATTATGTCATCTTTTATTCAGAACTCTGACATACTAATCCACTGCTTAATAATTACTTTAAAGACAAAGGCAGGGGACCTTACTCTGCTAATAGTCTGATCTCAAATTCCATTCATCTGCATATCTCCCAGTGAAAGTTAAAGGTACACTCACTCCCAAAATGAAGAATTTGCTGCTACTTGAGGAGTGGTGACGAAAATCCTTCTGTGCTTGCTGCAGTCAGTGTGTGCACCCGCAGGTGTAACAGCCCTTTAATCTAGATGGCATTTCTATCCCGTTCTGCTACCAGCAGCAGACGGGGATGGAGAAAGCCTTGTTCCAGGTCCAGAGGGCAGTGCAAGCAAGTGGACCCTCTGTGCAGACAGCTGCAATTTCTGCTGTTTTAAAAAATGACAGGCGAGACCAAAAAAATAAATTAAAATCAGCTGAATGATGAATTGCAGTAACGGGGAATGAGGGAAGTTTTGGATAAGGGAAGTTTTTAATAAAAAAAGTTTAAGTTACGATTGACCAATTCAATACATCAATACCAAGTCTGGGAGGTATCACCCACACGGCACAGTCACACAACAGCGTCAGCACTGCCTTACAAGTGCTCACCAATACGTAAAAAATACAAAACAAACAGCATTTGCTTTATGAGGCTCAGGAACACGGGAACTCGAGCACAACTCTCCCACAGCCACCGTGTGCCCAGCAGTGACTGCAGCTCACGGAGCTGACAGCTGCAGCACTGGCCACGAGCTCAAAGCACAACCTGCAAGAACACTGCTGCTCTCAACAGAGTGAGAGTTCACAAGTAAACACACGTGGAAGTGATCAAAAGATCACAAAAGCTGCGGATTCTGCTGTGATTTACATCCAGCAAAGATGATGGTCATGTTTCAAAGAAGTGAAAAGTCAAGTGGATAATTTATTTATAGAAACAAGATTTAAATTACCTCTTATATTATTCCCTCAAAACAAACAAACAAAAAAAAAAAAACAAAACAGAAAGTAAGAGAGAAAGAGAGAAGGAGAGAAATGACATATATGCCAGTAAGTCCCTTTACAACAAAGGGTTTCTGACAAAAGTGCCACAAAAGCAGTTTATATATTAGCTGAAGGCATAAATGACAGTTCCATGCCTTTTCTAAACGACCAAACAACATAACAGAATAACAGCAAAAAGAAATTTCAAATGGACAAGGAATAACATCTGTTACTCGAAGGGGGAAAGTAGTTTAAATACTGAGCTAAGTGAATCCTCCAGACATCTCCCTTCGGGGAAGAGAAATCTGACCCCAAGAAATAAATAAAAGTCAACCAAAAAGTGAACAAAAGAGGTGTTTGAAAAAAACAGAACACCATTCATCGCAGCTAACGACTTGTTCATTATGAGTGATGATGGATAAAGACTTCTCACGCTGAGATGAAATCAAGATTTATATGCATTGTTTCCTCTCCCAACTTGTGGGAAGATCATCATCATTTAATTCTATCTCTGCGGCCAGTGATGGGCATCCAGAGAGCCGGTTATCAAACGGCGCAGTCAGCTGGCAAGAGCGGGACGTGCAGTTGGCACATCTGGACGGAGCCGCGGTGAACAATGGCTCCTGGCCGGCAGCCAGAGCTCACAGCCGCGCAGCTCAGCCCCGCCAGCAGCAGCAGCACAGCGCTGCTCTGCCTCCTTTTTACGAGAATCAGATTTTCATTGCTTCATTCAATTGCTCTCCTCTGCCATTTTTTACAGCTCTTATCGTTCCCTTGGAATATGGCCTTGAGACAGCTCATCCGTGTCCTTCACTGTGTTATCTCTTCTAACTTTTATTAAAACTTCAGCTTTCATCTGAAGATAGCTAATTAAATCCGTGACAGATTATATACTCCTTCAAAAACTGCACCAAACTACCACTTCCAAACAGAACGGGGTTGATTTTCTTCTCACGCAGTTAAAACTAAGGGTGTACAAGGAGGCTTCACTCATTTACAAAGACAAGATCCGTATCTTTACCAGGTACACAGATAGGTTTATATTAAAGTTCCTTTGTTGCATGACAAAGCTCAGTGCAATTTCTCACAGCAATTATTCCTTGTTGCTGGATAGATTTCTCAGCCTTCTACTTCTGAAATATACATACTAATATGTTTATATATGGGAAAAGCACTGCTGTAAAACATAAACTGTCAATTTTCCTATTTTAAATGTCGATATGTCCTAACCATGATAGCACTGTTTTGACAACACTGCAGAAAGTCACTTTTTCTCTAAATGTAACAACTACTTATTCAAACACTCTAACCTCCTATCAGGTATCAGTTCCTCACATAAATTAGAAGTGTAGCAATTCTACCAAGGACTGGCCTTACCGTAATGCCTCCCATCATCTCAAGCTACCACTGGCTGGACTTGAGCACAAACGGCTTTGTTACCATAAAGAAATACTTGCAGTAATGGATACACTGCTTTGCAGCAAACATTAGGCACTTCCTCCGCTGTCTGCCTCTGGCAGCATCCAGAACACAGACCTGTGCACAGAACAGCTTCAGAGTGGTGCCGCAAATCACAATGTCCACTGAAAAAATGGTGCATTTTTCACAACAGCTAAAAAGTGATATGAAATAACCTCAGGAAAAAGCACACTTTCCTCTAAAAAATGCAACAAATGACCCACCTGAGCCTCTCTGCGATCCTTTCCTTCTCTTTAAGGCCTTTTGCAAGATATCTTTCATGGTGACCTTCATACTGTCCACCTGAATAAGTGAGAATCCATGAGCAGCATTTCTGCAAGACAGAGGCACAGACATTTTTACAAAAGAATCATCATCAAGCAGCTCAGTGCAATTTTTGTTTCTTTCAAGGAAAGTACTTCCTAGGAAAAGCAGAGAAGAAAGTTGTGTTCTAAAAGAGAAGTTAAAAGGAGAAACCCAGAAAACTTCCTTTGAAAGGCAGAGACAGAAAAGGAGAAAATGGATTAAGATTCAAGGCGTGCAAGGATTTTCCTAATTTATCTTTATTTTTGATCAATTTGTGTTCATCATTAAAAAAGAAAAATGAGCAAATGCACACACGGAGCTCCTCCAGTACTCGTTATTATCTCCTAGCTGTTTTGCAGTGCGTACCAGAGAAACAGTTTGCAATGTCATCTTCATATGCGCCCCAATGGCAGATGTAGCAAATCATTAAGGAGAAGTGGAAGAACAGCACTCAGAGAAGTAACAGCAGCTTCTCAGCAATGTTAGTGTATCGCATTGTTTTACATGCAACTGTTTGACACATTTATGTAGCCACTGTGGCACAAAACCTGGGGGAAAGGTCTCTGCCAGCAGGGCGCTCACCCCTGCTCCACACCCGGAGAGGTGCAAAGCAGCACGTGGGTGGCTATGGAAGATACCAACTGGCAGATATTGAAAGTGGCATCACTGGGGAAGCAGAGAAGATGACAATATAATAGAAGAGCTACTGGATTAATATATCAGCGGGTTTTGCCCCTTAGACCTTGCAGTCAATCTCTGCTCATGTCAGTAGATGTCACTGCAGACAGTTAGCACGGAAATTTGAGAGCTGCTAGACACCCACAGGGAAAGATCTGCGCTGCACAGAAAAAATTGTTTTGCAAAGCTATTTAGACAGGAGGAGGAACATTTTATCTGGCAACTGAGAATTCTAATCAGGGAGCGGAGCTCTCTGTGTGCATCACAGCTGGAGTATTTTAAAAGCAACTGGCAGTGAAAAGCAATCCAAGCAATACAATCGCATCATTAAAAACAAGAGCGCACTAAATGTCACTTTCAGACACAAACGTGGGGAACACGAGTTTCAGCTCCAATTGCTCCAGACGCAGCCCCCAGTTCATGCTGAGACACGGCCAGGGTGGGCAGCGACAGCCCCCAGCCCGCACCCATTCCAGCCCCCCGTCAGCTGTCTGTGCACGCGCTGCTCCTCTGCCCTTACAGGCGCCAGAACTGAGAGCACAGCGTCCCCCTGCACCCAGCCCCAGCACAGCACAACAGGGCGGCTACGGGCCAGCCTCTGCACGGGAGGCCTCACCCCGGAGCAAAAGCCCGACTCCTCGCTGTGCCTTTGCCACCACTGCAATATGGAGCCCTGGTCAGCGTTGGGCCTGCTGGGAGCTCCCCATCTCACCGGAATTTCACTCCCAATTCTCTTTGTTCCCAGAAAAATGAAACTGCCTAAAAGCTCCAAGTGGGCACTCTCTGGACCATTTGTAACTCTTACACATTTTCAAACCAATCATACCCAATCTTTTCACACACCTCCTTCCTTCCCCGCTACTTCAGCCACATGTTTTTTAGCACAGTGACGAGCACACCGTTCTGCATGAGAGTAACATCGATTCCCACAGCTGTGACAGTTCAGCCCTCCAGCCCCAAGGTTCAGCGGCTCTGGCCGATGCCATACAGTAAGCAGAGACCTTCCCAACTTCTCTTTGTTGATAGGCAAATCTGTCCTCAGCCTGGTACTGTGAACCGCCAGGTGCCCGTGAGCTGGGCCGCTCCGAATGCCTCCTGACCGCCGGCACTTGGTGCCCCAGCCCACAGCCTCACCGCGCCAACGGCTGGGCTGAGTTCAGTGGGTTGTTTAACATGGAAATCTTCCATAGAACCACACTGTCCTTACAATAAGGAAACTACTCTTTCCCTTTTATTTAGATGACACAATGTGTATCTCCAAGCCCTGGAAGCACCCAAAGGCACACAGAGAGAAAGGCACTCATAGGATGCCTTGCAGCACCACAAGGTTTCCAGAGCACTGCAACCAAAATGCAGGAAAACAAACCAAAATACCACAGAAAAAAAAGAACAAAGGCAAAAGATGCCTTCCAGAAGAAACAAGTCCTATTTTTTTCTTTTTTTCCTTCAGTAGGAAATGCTTTTGCACTGAGGTTTCTCACTAGCAGCTGGGTGAGCTCTCGTGCCACAGATCCACCTGGTTCCGGCGCGCCGAAGCACTGCTGGATCACTTCAGGCTGTACACCGAGACAGATCTGGAACCTCCCAGAAATGGAGAACTGTCTTTCAGCTCCTGACACTTGATCTGTTAAAGACCACAGGCACATTTCAGTGCATCCCGACTCGGTCGATTCTTTTTATTGAGCAGCTGGCCTGAGAACTGTCAGCCTGATTTTCCTGACACTCTATTACTAAATCATGCCTGAGCCCCAGCCATTCTGTGCCTCAGAAGCTGGATCTCATCCCAGAATGATCTTTAAAAGTTTATTTTACCGATCAAAGCAAAATAAGAAAAACCTCTGTGTTTTACTATATTTAGTGTGCTATCCAGTAAGTGAGACTTTGGCAAGAGCAATGAAATGTAAAGCGCACTCCACATTTGTAAACTTTTGGATATTTGCTCTGGAGCACTGCCAGCAGTGTTAGAATTGCCAGGCAGAATTCAGATCACCGTTCCTCCCTTCTTTCACTCCAGTTCAGCAAGCAGGCCGCACTCCTTCCTCTAACGGCACAGCCTGGGGCTGACGGCTGCTCAGCACCTCTGGGTCAGAATGCTGCAGCCCCACAGCCCCTCTGCTCTGGAACATCAGCAGCCCACAGCAACGTGCCTGTCTGGAGCAAACATGTCCTTGTGCACCATGCCAGCCTTGTCCTGTTCTGCAACAACAGTGTGCACAGACTGTCCTCACCCAACCTAACTCCAGCATTTTCTTAATTAACATTATAAATTATATATGTTGTATCTTATTCTGCTCAACACCACATGCTTGGAAGCAGAGCAGAAAAGCAGATGCCATTCTACCAATTAAAATTGCTCCGTACAAATTAGAAGCCAAAGAGACTCCTTAGCTTGCATTTTCTGTCATTTTGCACAAACATACCTGGGTGACAAGGTTAAATCAAGCAAAGGAAATCCCTGGCACTTATCATCCACAGGCATTACTGATAAATTGTGCAGTGGGGGAATAAAGGATTACCTTCTGTATTTTTTCATTACACTTTTCTTTTGTTACAGAATACATAAATCCATTGTGGCACAATGTAATATGTATCATCGTGCTACACCTGTGGACGTTTCATAACGGCTGCCATGTCTGTGCAGTCAGGAATGATAAGTGAACCACCCGTGAATGTTAATGATAGTGATCATTCTGCGGTAACTTGGCTTTCCATCTTCTTTTACAGCCTGAGAGCTGGAGCCAGGGTGGCAAGGTTCAGGAGAGGAAAAAGAAAACAACAGGAGAGGCGATGGCTGCAGCAGGCGCTGCTGGGGGAGGCGGCAGCTCGGCACCAGCAGCGGCCTCTCCGTGGGTCTGGATGGTGCAAAAAAAGAAAGAAACACCTTTTTGAAGATGAAAGGCTTCTGGTCTGAATGAGAAGCAAACTTCTCCAAAAGCTGTCTTTCCAATTTGTTTTTTTTTTTTTTTCCTTTAAAATTCTGAATCAGAATTTAGAGCACTTGAAGCTTGCATGTTTGGCATGGCGGAAAGTGTCCAGGAATAATGATCTCAACTTGAGCAACATAGAGTCCAAGTCAAGTCTAAAACTACCAGCTGATGTAATGTGCTTAACTTAAGCTGGGAAATTTTGAAGATGAAGTACATAATGATGAACCAGAACGACCATGCCAGCCACAGGTTTAACTCTGAGCCTGAACGACTTTGCTGTTGTGGATCTAAGGATAGCCTTGCATAACCACATGCTTCTGAGTTTAATTGGCCGCATTCTGACACTACTATGGGCTAACATAAGACTCGTCAGCTTCCTCCAGTGCCTTCCTCAGGGAAAGCCAACCCTTCCCATTTGCTCTCCTGGAGCCTCACCCCCTTCACACCTATGTTAATTTTCTTTAATTAGCATCTTATGGATATTCTAAAATACATTTTGCTAACTACCTATACCACTCATGTGAAAGCCTATAAGAGGCTTTTTCTGTAAGCTAAGTTACAGGCTTTCACAGTACATTCAAAAGCTTTGAATTGAATTTGTAAATGTCTATGAAAGCCTGGTATTTTTAAAATGTTTCAAACCCTAATCTATCAAGTATAACAGTGGTACTGCTTTGAAAAAAATATATAAAATAGTCAAAGCAATTTAAACATACCATTAAAACAGAAAAAGGCACTGCGGAGCAGAGGAACCGCATGCCAAATTCCATCTATGTGCCAACTGGCAGCTGAGTTACAACTCCTAGAAACACCATTAGATATTGTATGTCAAGTTGTGATAATAAAATTTCCAAGGAAAAAGCCCTAAATGGTAGTACAGATTTATTTTAAGCTACCTTCGTTCAAAGTCTTTCAGGTATTACTTCATCATCTCAAGGAGTCTGCATTTACATGAATGTGGTGCTTTGTTTGACTCCTTCTGACAAATCATATTCGACATCAAAGAGGATTGTTTGAGAATGCCATGTTTGACATTGGACAAAGTACTCCTTCCCACAACAGACATTTTCCAAAAGCATAACTCGCTAGACTAATGGGCAGTTAGGAGCCAGAATGACTGCCCTCCGTCTTCTCCTTGTGTAACTTTGCCAGAGTCCTTGGAACTTGCCAAATTCGGTCATGCCTGCTTAGCTTGCTCGACTGATTGTGCCAGAAAAGAAAATAAGACACAGATGTATTTGAGCTCTTTGAGATGCCAGTAAGAGAGACAGCTAATGGCTTCATTTCGACCCTCCCCTACCAGCTGGGCACAGGTGGGGGGATAATGAGGTCCCTCTCCCTAATCAAACTCAATTATTTACTACTCTATACAACCACAAAGACATTCACATTCAGCTCAGAATATAAAATGCACCGGGGCTACTTCCAACCACTGATACTGGGTATTTATAACTAACTCAAGTGACTACGAGTTTGCCTTGGCAGGAGTTTAAGTGTATAAAGTTCTGCAAACTGTTTCTGCTCAAATATGTCCTGCTGAAACGAAGTTCCTGGTGAGGTTCCATAACTGTCAGCTCAGTGACTGCACAACATCTGAGATTATATCCAACATGCAGGATGGGTGAGATCTGAAATAAAACACCATGCTTCATTAGGAAGCTTCTCAGAGGCATCAAGTTTTTGCAGCAGCAATTCAATATTAATAAACATTACAAGTCATATGCCTGACACAGCAGCAGCTGAAACACTTTAGAATAGGGAAGGAAAAAAAAGATGCAAAATATAAAAACATAACTACACACACTGGTTTGATGAAAGAGAAGGAAAGCAGGAAGATGTAGAATTTAAATCCCTGTAACAATGAGATGGTCTGTACATTTAAACACGCAATAGTAACAATCTTTTGATCAAGTGATGATCAAGTAGTTCTCTATTATAGGAGATACACTAAAAATTCTAACGTTATTCTGACTGTTAACTATGTACACGAGTACAAGCAATTCTGAGTTAACACGTGGGCACCAAAAATCTCTTAGAAAAGTACCTCTACTTATGATGCAGTAAGCTATTTCTAATCTGTAGGACATTCCAAGCCAGAGCACTGGGGACTCATGAGAGCATACATCATGTCAAAGATTTCTTTTGCAAGCTCTGTAGATGGACCTTAGCCCTGCCACCAGCACCACTCAGAGAACTGGATCCTTACGCAAACTGAATGCCCTGCCCCTCTATCAGCAAGGAAAGGATGTGAAATAAAAACAGTCTGAGGAAAGAAAAGGGTTATTTTCTAACTCTCAGGCAAATAGTCTACTAAACAAGGCATATTCATATTAAATTCTCTTTTTCTTTGCTTCAGCGTTCACACATTTCACAGGTTGGAGTTACACCACATTTCAAAGCGCTATAGATGTAACTCATGAGAGTTTTAAAAGCCCCGCAAGATTTGATTTTTCTGAGAATACCAAACCCTGGAGCTCTGCTATGGGCAGAAATAACGCTGCCCTCTCCTGATGAGCTCCTTAGGACACTCTGAGCCTCTGAGAATTTCCCACTGCTCTGCCACAACCAGTACCGTTCAGCCCAGGGCTGCTTCTGTTGTGCAGCTGCTGCAGGTCAGTCCCACGCATTTTTCTGGAACTACCCAATAAGCACCTCTTAATCTGCTGTGCTGTTTTTGTAACAGCTGCACAATACTGGAGGTTAAGAGGCAGCAGACATATTTGTGCATAAAGGAAAAGGGAGAAGCACATTTGTGCAGTTTTGCGCCTGCTTAAAAAAGACCTGTAAATATTAAAAAGGGAATTGAAAAACCTCTTGTTAAAATCAGCAAACAACTCTTTGTATTTCACTACAGTACTTCGCAAAACAGCAAATAAAAATATTACTTAAAGGATGACTTGTCAGAAAAAAATCAATAGCAATCAAATTCACGGCAGTAGCATTGACTCTGGAGAAAGGCATGCAGAAAGAGAGATTCCCTCTTTCCGATAAAACATCCAGCATTCCTCAGTCAGGTGGAAGAAATTAAACCCTGCAGTTCCACAGACAGAGGAGCCATTGCCCGCACAAACTGAAGGAGGACCTGCAATGTGAGTGTCAAGACTGCTCCAGCTCCTCCTTGCATCAGCCTCCACACTGCTGCATCCAGTTCAGCAGGGCTAAATACGTTCACCTTGAATAAACTATTTGTAAGTACTGTGGACAGAACATTTTCTTTTCCAGTGACACAGAGCAGTGGAAGCGCACTAGCACTTAGTGGAAGTGCATGAGCATTAGGGAGATACATCTGCAATTTCTGCAGATTTCTTTTCATTTGAATGTCTCTAAGAAACATTTTCATTTCAAGAGTTACAAGCATTACAAACTTTTCCACTGAAGACGTGGCCGATGTTATCAGCGATCTGGTGAAATAACTACGGCCACCTGAGCTTAAGAACAGAGTGCAATGGTTGCCCGTTTCCCACACTGACCACACACACAGCGGCTCACCCAGCCCTGTGCTCTCAGCCCACCACAGGCTCACCGCTCGGTGCTGCCTGCCCCGCTTTCCCGCCCGCCCTCTGCAGCACGCCTCCAGGGCCGCAGAGACAGGCAGCTGAGTCCTGCTACGTTCAGACGAAGGAAAACAGGGAAGAGAAAGGACGTGGAGGCGGTGGCAGGGTTCGCGCCCATACTCACATTCGGACAAAGAGCGACTGTTTCGCTGCCAGGCCAGGAGAGGAGTACTTTTCAACCAACGCCAGAGTGCTGAAGCCAAACTTGTGAATGGGCTCGTTGGAATCCAAGGGGGGGAAATCTGTGTCAACCTCACCATCATCCTCAGCAATATGGAGGCAGTAGGCACTGACGTTCTCGCTGAAACAAAGCATAAAATGGGTCCGTTTGGGAGGGAAGCTACACGACCAGTTCAGTTCAGCAGATCAATGTCAGTCGATCTAGTGAGCACACACACTTCACACAGAAGGAATATCCTTAAAAGCCACTGACAGCACATAGGTATATATGCCCCAAGGTATTTTGGTACTGCAGAGTAAGGCAGCAAGTCTCACTTCATCAGTGATAGAACTGCAAGCAGGAGCAACAAGGACTGAACTCCACTAAGGTCAGGAAGTGTTTCACAACTTCACAACGCTAGAGCTTCCCCACTTGTGAAAACATACTTATTTATATGGCTGTTAAACATTAGAATTAAAGACAAGCAGTGTCCCCCTATCTCACTCATATCAAGCAACCGCAAAAAGAATTATTGAACATGGCCTGGAAAAGTAGGGGGCACTCTCCAGATGGCGAGCAGTGCATTAAACAAAAGCTAGGAAACAAACTGCAGGAAAAAGTAAAACCCTGTTCAACACAGTAACAGCAATAGTAGAAAAGCTGCCATTTCCAGATATCTACAGCTCCCAGTCACTAAGGGCAGTTACAAATCAGTACAAACCAACAAGCAAGAGCCCAGTAACACTGCCAGTTTTAAAAAGAAGCATAACGAGGAAAAAATAAAGGAAAATATAAGCCTCTTTCCTTTCCACACACTGAATTCTACAGGAAAATAACAAAGTACGTACACAAAATACAGATTTATTACTAGGAACATCTGATTAACTCCATCTCAAAAGTTAGTATTTAAATGTGAGTTGAAGGTAAGTATTCTCTTACAAATCTGCCAGCATTCAGGCATTTTGCATAGCATTAAAGTAGTGAATGTTCACGTGGCAATATGTTTCTAAACTCCACAGTTTAAATCTGGAGTTTTAATTGCATGATTGATGCTTACATTAATTAATTGCAAAGTGTATGCTAATTGTTTAATTGGTCGCTTGATCTATATAGATCATTTTTTGAATTAAATGAGTTGATTTACAAAGTTTATTGATTGGATGTGACAATGAATTATTTCGCTGACTACCTGATTTGCAATTTTCTCAATTAATTCACAAACCTTTGGTTGCAACTGTGCTTTATTGAGAGTGCTCAGTCCAGCTGATCTATCAGCACTTTGTCACGACTAAGATATTCATGACATAAAACAGGTACCAATGATGCGTTACGATAATGTGTGCTGTACTTCTGCTTACAGAAAGGTAACCCAGCAACGTTTGTCACTTTGAATTTTGGAAGTCGTGCAATTCTATTAAAAAAACTTTCGTGAGTCTCTGGACTGCTCTGAAGAACGAACGCTGCTGCAGAACTAATCTTTACCTTCAAGAGCACTTAAATGACTCCTTGTAAACTGATGAAAGTTGGCACTGGTGACAGAATTCATACAGAGGTAGGACTGCAACAAACAGAGGAAGCACAGCCAGGTGGGAGATGGCGTGCTTCTCACTGCTCTAAGTCTTCTCAGGAACAAGAGGAAGCGGAAGAGGTTGTGAGTAACAGATGCAGCTGATCCTGCCTATGCTGTGAGAAGCACCTGGTGTGATTTTCAGGTCCTTCTCTGGTTCTACTTGGATTTCTACAAACCCCACATGCTCGTTCCATCCAGTCCAACACGCCTTTGAAGCTATGAGACCCAGCCTGAACAGCCCCCTGCTGCCTGCCTTCCCACAGCTGTGAGCTGGGCCTTACACTGCTGATTTCCTAACCTGTTTGCTTGACAGAATTCTTTTCTGTGCATCCTGGTGTGCACTTAAAGCTCTGTATAAATCAAGCTAACATTTTCATTTGGTACTTGACCCATTTGCATAATTCTCATTAAATCCAAAACATACAGCCATGCAGGCAGCAAACGATGCTCACTGTGGCCTCAAAGTGATCCAAGTGCCAAAAAAGGTGGTGGTGAAACCAACTTATCTTCCACCAATTATACTGAAAATATATGATGTCTGTTACATCTCATAAATTTAGGGGGTCACAGATGCCTTCAAATATGGAGTGCATTCCTGAAAATTAACACAGATTGAATCACAACTCTGAGGTCTACTTATTCTGATGAGAATTCATCTAAAGTCAAATCAATCCTTGCTAAAAGACAGGGCAGTCAGAAATGCTCAACAAACAAACCAAAGATGGAAAAAATGATGAAGACAAGAAATAATTAACAGCTACATAAGAAAAGCTTCTTGGAAACTTGAGTCTCTACCCCTGTCTCTGAACATTTGTATCCAGATTCTCAATTACTGCTGCTGGACTGTCTTGAGGAACTCCTGACTGTTATTTTATTTTATTCTTTCCATCCTGAGATTCGATTACATCAGACAGCCTCCTCGATGATGACCACTCTCTGACACATCATAACACCTTATCCTTCAAGGCAGACAGTGAAATCCATTTCCTCCCATTGCTGACTTTTGCTGGGGGCAATTACGTTTCATGTAATACCACTCACTGGCATTGTTCCACTTGAAGTATGCTGTGCTCCTGAAAAGCATGTGTGTGTCCAACGATTGATATTAGCAGCATCTTAGTAATTAAAAAATAAACTAATCATACACACGGGACACTACTGAATTTATGATATAATGAACAGAAATTATTAACAGCAAATGAAATAGCACCATCTGCAAATAATTTGTATATTTCTTCTCCATTAAAAAAAAAAAAAAGAGAGACCAAACCGAAGAGCTTAACCTCCAAAACACCCCATATGTCCACTCAGAATTGCTAAGAGAAGCCCTATATCCAAGGCAACAATATCAGTGAAAGTGTTTTCTAGAGAGGTTGCTTTCCTATCCTGTCCTTGCTTTCCAGTCCCTGCTTCACGCACTCCTTATCCAGCGAACGACGAGCTAACAGAGCCTGCTCAACAATCTGAGTTCTCCTGCACGACAAATCCAAACTGAAAAATTAGGGGCAGAGTTTACTGCAACAAAAAGGCGGCAAGCAACGATTATCAAAGATTCTGTATGAATCTAGAGGAGTCTTCAGTGAGAGGAAACAGAGGCAGAATGTGGGTACCTTCTCTCTAAACAAACAAAAGGAGGGATTTACAGAGGAGTTCTATGTTCCATTTGTCACTCTTGTGATCTCAGCCACTAAGAACAGTATTAAAAAATAGATGGGACATAGAACGTGCCTCCATGATGCCAGAAGAGATAGGTTTTATATTACTTTTATATGGAACATTTTGAAATTATGATTCATTTATGGCACTGTGGTTTCATACGCTTATCACTATACAGTACCCGGTGGTTTAACTGAAAGAGAAATGGATATAGATGTATGTGTATTTCTCAAAGGGAAATACAAATGTGTAGGTGGTTTCTCTAAGATTTATCTACAAGAATATTGACATGAAAATTTATTTTGTTACGCAAAAATGCTGCAGAGGAGAAAATTAGAGATCAAGAGGTAGTAAAGAAAGAACATTACTTCAGTTTTGGTTCCCGTCCCTCACTTGTATATTGCCAGCATATTAGTCCAATCAGGTCATGCACCTTGGCATTTGCTATCGTCACAACTGTCATGGGCTGCAGTTTGTCTTGGTTTGCATGCAGTGGGAGGTAGACATCAATTTTTTTGGTTGCCGTGGTACCAACATGGCCCTGTTGAGAAAATACATTTCATTAGAATGTATAAAGAAAAAGTATGACACAGCTAGTGCAAAACCTGGTACGGATAGAGTTCTCCTCACTGATAAGATCAAAACACCCCACCATGACTTAAAATCGAAAGAAGTTCCAATGCTTAGGTTCTAATTCATTTACTGCTGTGTAATGGATCTGCAGGAGCGACATCAAGGATTCGGCAAAGATTTCTATAGGATTTGTTGATTTCTATAAGAAGTCTGAACATCACTGCAGGATTCCACATTCCTACAGGAAATAAGAGAAAAAAGAAAACCACAGAAACTAACAGGCCTGTCTGCAGATACAAATGAATGAGATGTGAACCCACAGCTCCGAGGCACAAGCAGCCAAGAGCAGCAGCTGGGAGCACTGCAGGCATGGTGCCCACAGGTGGGACAGCAGCACAAGACCTGCTGCAAAGCACCACGAGCACGTGGCTAAGAACCAAACGATGCTTGGCCTCACTTTGCTCAGAGAACCGATCACACCTACAGTTGAAATCTTTTAAACAGACCAAAGATTGCACGTTCTGACACCCCTCTGGAAAAGCACCTCTGGTGTAACCATACGTCTCTATCTACACACACATAGAGGCCTTCGGAGAGGAAAATATCATCAGAATTACACACTAGGAGTATTAACTAACAGAATAAAAGGATCCAATACAGTAAATCTACGATGAGAGCCTAAAACAGGGCGTTAAATGCCACGTGCTAATTTCAATATATTGTTAAAAACCGTTTGATCCCTCAGCGTGATTGTAAATTAGAGAAATAATAGGAATTTAAAGATTAGAGTTATTCATACTAGCACAGCTAAAAGTATTAATTAAATCCATTCAAACATAATTGTTGTTTTATTTTAATAAAGCATTTTTGTAGCGCGGCAACCTCCCCCTCCCAGATGGTTCAGGTACAGAAGAAATTGGGTTTACTCATTTAGAAGAAAACTTTAGCTTTGCCCATCTGCTGTGGAAGACACCGAGCCACTATGTCATACCACAGGTTTGGGTCAGCCCTGACAAGGACAAGTGTGGGGAGGCCGGCAGATGCCCACGCGTGTGTACGTGTGGGGGGCTCTTCTCAATTTATAAACAAAGGGCATTTTCTTAAACTGATCAAATTAACCCCAGAGCGGGCACTGCTGTCACAGCACACCTCCAACCCAAACACTTCCCCGCTGGGCACCCTGGCTCCTCCTTTGCCCTACACTGGGCTGCCTTTGTTTCTTTTTCTTTTTTTTACTTTTCAAAAACGAGCTTTTTTCAGTTCTTCCCCATCTCAAAGCTCCCCAGTCTCCCCAGCTCTTAAGCACCCGCTGCTCCCCACTCCCCCCACCGCCAGCAGCCTGGCCCTCGCTCACACCCAGCTGGCCGCTGAGGACTCACCGTGGGCAACTCATAACAACTGGGATTCCAATCGCCCTGAGCACGGGGAGCAACACCGACACCGAATATTTCTATAAATTAGAAGTGCAATTGCCACGAGATTACAGAGGCTGAAGCCTGAGATTTAGAGGCTGATTAGACTTTCTATTAATAATGAGAACATTCGGTGTCACATTAGGTAAGAAAAATTAGCAAGGCCTATAAACACGTGGGTCATGTCTTGGACTGATCAATCAGTAAGTCAAAGGGCTGGAAGGAAATCTCTATTACGGACGGATGTGTTTTATTACAAATTGATTATATTTGTTCTGAAATAGCCTTAGAAGTCCAAAGCACCAGGTAACTATTCAAAGGACCGAACAAATCCATACTTAGCCTGATCCTGAAAAAAATCAATTGTGCAGAAAGTCCCACAGAGCTCAGTTACCACCTGTGCCACGCTGCTCAGGTCCGGCTCGGCAGGCGGTGGGACTGAACGGAGGGCAGCGGGCGGCTGGACTCGGTGTCGAAGAATCAAAGATCTGGTCACAATGGATTTAACTTCTAACAGCTCGTGGGGTTTATACTGTGCTTATGGCCACTTCTGGAGGAGGGACCATTCACAACCTGATGAAAGACACTCCTAGATGCATAATTACGTTTTTATCCCAACTAAAAATGGTATTCCAATGTTAATGGCTGAGGAGACCCAGAAGATGAAGTGCGATTACCTATATTCAAAAAGGCAGCATCAAACTTTATTAATAGATCCTGTATAAAATTCAATGGAAAATCTATTCAGGGCCAAGGGCCTTACTATTTGGAGTTTCCTTAATAGCTTCCAATAAATCTGGGAAGCATAAAGGGGCCGTTAAATTAACATTTTCCTGATCTGTCACCTGTGGCACAGTTAATTCGTCAAGAAATTCTTTTAGCTTGTCACTGGACACTGTATATTCTGACAAATGAAGTCTGGAATAAAATTGACAAAATATCTTGTTAATTTTCTAGGAAATCAGAAATCTGATTCCATTAAGCTTTTATTGTTAGCAACATTATATTCCATCAATCCTTTAAAGAAGCAAAGAGTAACTGAATACACACAAAACATACATAAATCACAGAAAATTCTCTATTTTCATCAATAGATTCTCTAATGACCACCTAGCACTTTCACTCTGACCTTATGGCTGTTCTAGCTTGCAGTATCCGTAACATCTTCAGCTCACCACTTCAAGCAGGAGCAATGTTTTACTGGCAACCTCGTGGCACAGCAATTCCCGTGGACACACAGCCCTGAGAGAAACGTGTGTGGGTGCCACTTCCCATTCCTGCTAACGCAGTGTGCACACAAACATTTCCCTTCGCTCCCTGCCTGCAGAGCTCTCCATGCACCTCTTGCAACCCCACGGCTCAGCACTGCCATCCTTGCTGCTGCTGGACATGAGCTGCACACAGTTATGCCCATTATTTGCAATTCCTGAAAAGTATCATCTTCGGCATTCACAGATTTTTTCTTCTTTTTATAACATTAATTAGCAGATCAACGCATATTTTTGCACTTTGACAATTAAACATGAAAGCAGCAGCAGCTACAGTAAGCTTAGGAGAATTATGGTCATTAATAAATAAACTTCTGAGAGAAGATAATGGTAGTGGTATTTGTTGGGCTAATTAGAGAAGCTAAGTGGCATCACAGCACATATGCAAGTTGCTGTTTCCAGACACGAGAGTGAAGAATATGATAGGTAACTCAAATAATGAATTTTAATAGGTTTTCTGCTTGTATTTGTAAGACGTAATGCTTAATTATATAAACAGTGGATACTGTTATAACAGGAAAACTGCAATGACCTTCGTTGGCTACCTACAGTTTTGGAAATCTCTGGCATTAAAAAACGTTCTGTAATCAAATATGCTTGAAATATAAACAGAATACTGAAAAAAAAAGACACCATATCAATTCCTCAAACACAGGAAGTCTTTCTAAGACGTAAACTCCTGGTTACAGCCCCTGAGCAAACACAGACCTCTCTCCACAGCAGGCGCCCTGCAGCTGAGCGGGTGGCTGTGAGCCCCGGCGTCGCTGCAGCCCGCGGGGAGATGCCCCTCACCAGGAAACTCATCCCCTTCGCTTCCGAAGCGCCGCATGGCGGCAGGTCATGGAAGCCAGAGAAAAGCCCGACTGCTGCGCCCTTCTCGCTGCTGGGCCGTTTTGCTGCACATCACAGCAGAAAATTAAAACAAAGTCCATAAACATTTCCTACAGAAGAGTGATTAATTTTCAGCAATAATAATTTACTGCATCTTCTCGTGCAATGGAGTTCCGTGACTAAATGTTATATCACTTTAAGATGAGATGTTCTAATGATATAATGCAGAGATTTTACTGAATCATTATTTAGTGGGAGTCATAAAAACCTCCAAAAATTAATCTTTCATGCACATCTAGCTTATCCAAAGTTAGCATTTAATTAGATGGCCTTGGCACAAATGAGCTTACTACTTTATTTGCTCAATCAGTATATGTCTCTTCAGTAATTATAATTAATTCCAGTCATTGACTCACCTCCCAGCAAACAGTGCTGAACATTACACAAAATGGAAACAAATGCTTATGCTTTTACAAACGTAAAATTTCTTTTTGCTTTTAAACCAAGAGGAACATTCGTGCTTCAGGCGACAGGATGGGAAGTTTGCTTTACAGCCCTACACACCCCTTGCTCAAATACGTGTTTTAATAACAGAGGAAGAACACCAAGGGGAACAACGTTAATGTGAGTGAATATATTTCAAATACAACTAAAGGTTCTAAGAGATCAGAGCACAGATGCTTATGGCAATATAAAGGACTATATTTTTCAGAGATGACTAAGAAAAAGTAGATTTTCAGTAACCTCTTAAAAAAACAGAACTATTTTAATTATTCCTTCATCCAAAATAAGTGGGAACAGAAAGTTCATCTAAAAAGCTGATTTATTATTATTTTTTAAAGCTTCAATGACCAGGTATCTCCAAAGCTTTCAGTAAGAACGTGGCCGAAACCCTTAAGCTGCAGTGAGGCTGGCACCACCAGCATATGGCAGCAAAACAGGATGATGGACGCGCTTAGAAGCCCCAATATCCGAGAGCTGCACTACGTGGGAATGAACGGGAGCTGCCACTAGTAGATTTTGGTGCGGTCAGTGAAGCAGCATCTAACACAATACGATGGTTAATTATTTAAAACAGAGTCTGTTCATTTCATTCGCAGAGAACACATTCAGCTGCAGACTGCAACACTCCCAGCCTTAACACTGCGCCCGTACGAAAATACAGGGCACTTCTAGTCCTGTTACTCTGCAACGCAGCATACTGTGTGCTACTATGGGAAAATCAGAGTTCCATTTATTTCACCGGGTGGTTAACCATTATGGGTAATTTTCTTTACTATAGTAATCACACGATTACCTCTCTTTTTCTTAAGTCATTTATGGAGAACGCCACGACTGAGGCCAGCAGCACAGCACAGCCTGCACAGCCACAGCAGTGCCCGCAGACTGGGAGCAGCCCTTCCAGGTCAGCCCTCCCTGAGGTGCAGCTCCCTCTCCTCCAAGCCCGCACTGCAGCCTTCGCAGACAGCAATGTAAAATTCCATTAACGTGTTAAATACTTAATTTATCTTATTTGTGCTGCCACTATTCATAAAAATTTAACCCGGTAATTTCCTGTTATACAAAGCATAACAAAGTATGAATATTTAACTACGAGGTAAATAACACTTTTTTATTCTAAATTGTTGACTTCACTTAGCATGTCTGCTTTGTAGAGCATCGCACTATTTTTCAATTAAAGGTCCAGATGTTTCAAAGGCTCCAGTAGGCAGCAGCAGTTATGAGAAATGCTTTATCTGCATTGCAACGATCACTACAACATCAGCTCCAGGCTGCGTTCACATACTCATGTTTTATTCCAGCCCCCCTCCTAACATACCGGTTAATTATACAACACACAGCTGAGAAACACAACCTCCAGAGCTGGACAGTTTCCTTCCATGCTTCTACCTGAACCATTTTTTATACCCACCTCAAAACTATGACTTACATATAAAATCATTTAATCAAATTTCCAAAATCACTGCCTGCTCCTTCTTGGCATTCACTCCCACAATTAATAAATCTATGCGAGTCTTGAGCAAGGAATAATACATATAATTCTTGTAACAGCATATTTCAATCATGTTAACAAGTATTCATTTACATGATTCACCTTAAATTAAAGTCGTTCTATTCAAATTGCTATGGATAAAATTTCTTGTTATTATGTGGTTGTTTTTTTTTTTTTCCTGACAAATCCCATTTGAAACAGAAGGAAAAAATCTATAGTCCCCTTTACAGCCCAGGCTTCAATTACTTTCACTGAGGTATCATTTTCAGGACAAATGGATCCAGTCCATCTTTAATCCTGCCACACTCAAGCAGCATTTTGCCAGGAAGGAAAGCAGCTCCCATGCAGAGGTCAGCAGAACCCCTGCAGCACCACTGAAGTCAAACAGGGCGCGTGGAGCTGCCTTCCTCCCCAGCACTGAACCAGCCAGGCCTTGGCAGCACCAACCAGGCAGCTCCAACCTGCTGAAGAATGGAAACACGTTTTCAGATTTATCAAAATACAATTGCTACGGCTCCAGCAGAAATGCATTCATTACCAGGAACTCCTTGGTTTCTGTGCACTGAAGAAAAGGAATGGCCTACTTTAGGAGAATTATTTACATTTTACTTGGCGATACGCTTTACAGTTTAATACAGAGGAACAGAGATATTCTTTGTAATAACGAAATGCAGCAAAAACTTTTAATTAAAATCACACCATAAACATTATTTGTATGTTAAAGAATACGCCACGAGATGTTAATGAAGAGACGCTATTCAAAAGATAAATGTTTCTACAAATATTCAATGCTTAAACAGATCAGACTCTAATCCTATGCTTCTGTTGCACAAAGCAGACAGCTAAGTTCCTTGAGGACATTTGCCAACCTTAGGTGGAACATTTTTAATACATCACCGTGTCACTTTTTAATGTGCCACAATCTATTAACCACATGGCAAACTAACAGGGATTTTTAAAATATGGCTTTTATAGCTTTGTGCTGGTGATTAATTAAATAAATAGCCAGCGTTTCACAAATCATCCCTCTAATTAGTCTAAAGCAGACACTTTGCATTCACCGGCATTATTGCCATCTGAAGCTCACAGAAGGGCAGTCGCGTTACGCCGAGCCCGGGCACTGCTGAGCACTGCTGAGCACTGCTGAGCGCGCCGTCGCCGCGTGGCCGGGCTGGCAGCACCGCAGCCCGAGGCAGAGGTACGACCGTCACAGGTGCTGCAGTCAGCTGGAACTTGACTCCAGCTGCTTGGAAAAGATGTTCTGTTCAATTATTCTCCCTCATCCTGAAGGAAGCGAGCGAGGTAACAAAGAAAACAGAGCTGTATCCGAAATTTGACCTGAAGTTGCAAAGTCGCACATCGCAGAAAAGGAACAAATATTTAGGGCAGATGCTAGAAAAAATGGCGAGCTAAAAGATAACAGTTTCTGTCAAAACATTTCAAAGTTGAGGCTGCAACTAATTACATCCAGCCCATTCCAAGAAATCAAGCCAGGCTTCGCATTAAAATGACTCAATTATTCTTAGAAAGAAAGAGAAAATCATCTGTAAAACAGCCGGAAATCTCCTTGCTTTTGCTGCGTCTAGTTAGAACATTTCTCCCCGCGCTCAAATTAAACTCTTCGTAGCTGATGTGCTCAAGCTTTACTACAGGCTCTTATCCAACTATTACTAACTAGGATTTTCTATTCTGGAAGGCTTTCCTATGCAAGTATGTAGAGCAGCATTTAATGACATTGCCACAATGGCTTTCTCCCCTCAATTTAAAATCCACTGCCGACACTGAAGATGACAAAGCAATGGGGCTCCTCAGGAAGACGAGATCTCAGTTCCTCCATGAATTTCTCCTCAGCATCAGCACCGTGTGCACAGCAGACCTGATGGGTGCACGCAGCCCTGGGGCTGGCAGCAGAGCCCCAAGGCCGAACAGCAGGCGCGGGGCTGTGGCACAGTGCACCCACCACAGGTCACCTCCTGCTTACTACAAGGGCAAGACGTCACAAGACTAAGCAGCACAGCCTCCAGAAAATGATCTATGATAAACAGTTCTAGGGCTGGACTGCACCAAGAAGAATTACACTGAATGTGACTTGGTTACACGACTCTTCAGTGAGGTGGTACGTCCATTTAATCAAAGCAAATCTAAGCAATCGCATTTCCAGCCATGCAGCCAAAGCATTTGCACTTCAAAGTTGATTAACAAAAGAGCAAACACTTCACTGCTCTGTGAAATAACACCATTTGCTCTCCTTATGCAAAAAGCAGAAGCCCAATTCCTGCACCCTTTGGTCTGGGCTCTTCCCTGCTCCCAGAAGCAGGGAACACGGCAGCCCTGCACCCAGCGCCTGCCGCTGCTCCCTACCTCCATGTGCTTTCCTTACGCTTTTCCCTGAATATGGAACAGATTTTTACTTCCTGCTCACAACAATTT